>NC_134098.1:15728291-16073931 GCF_000715075.1 Nicotiana tabacum
TTCATGCAAAAATGTTCAAAAACTGACCTGGATTTAGGTCTGTCATTTTGATGAGTGAGAATAAGGTTCTTGAATTCAATCAAGTATTTCTTCCTAGACTCATCATCTGTGATCTGTTGGACAACATCAAACAGAGCTTCTTTGGAGCAATCAGAAAGTACCTTGATGGAGTTAGGAGTTTTATCACAAGTACAGAAGGCTCCAGAACAATGGAATCCATTACCAGATTGGCTTGAGTCTGAGTTGTAGGCGATGTTGATGTCTTCATCATCACTGTACTCATCCGATGAATAATCAGGGGAAGAATCTGAGTTGGGTTCTTCCAGAATGGAGAAGAGTTCCTTTTTGGTATCTTCACTGATTTCAAGAAGATTAATCTTCTTCTTCTTTCTGTCAGATTTACACTGGTTGGCTCTGTGACCGGTTTTTCCACAGTTCCAACAGACATCTTTGGTTTTGGAAAACTTTGAAGGTCTTCTAAATTTGGATTTCTTTCTAGGTGAATCATCAAGATCTTTCCTAGTTTTATGGCGACGGGTCTTTCTGGAAGACTTGTAGGCTTTGTCCTTCTTGGAAGAATGAGTAGAAGGAGCAGCAATGTTTGTGTAACCGAAGTCTTGACAGAAACTTCCTAATTCTTTTCTAGAAGAGTGTTGCTCTTTCTTGAGCTGATTTTTGAGTTTGATGTCAGTGTAGAGTTCTAGACCTACAATGTTGATAATGCTAACAATGTCACCATATGTCATTTGATGGTAAGGAATTTTACCTTCACAACGATCCTGAATTTCGGTGCAGACTTTGCTAGCGAATAGGGGAGGAAGACCGTTGATAAAACGTTCTTTCCAAAAATCTAGATGACAGTCAGGTCTAATCATAACCTTACTGATAAATTGGTTTTTGTACCAGATAAAGTCATCTAAAGTTGGACAGGATAGATTGTTTAGAATTTGTAAACTTCTATCTTGGAAGAGTTTTGGTTCTCCGATGAAGTGTTTTGCTATGTGGTAGAGAAGGGTAGTGCAAGCATCTTCTCTAGTTATCTGGGAGGTGGTTTCCATAGGAGTAGTAGTACCTCCTATAACCATAGAAGTGGAGGTAGTTCCTTCGGTTTTAACTATGGTTTCAACAGCCGTAGCAGCGTACATGGCTTGTCTAACATCTTCGGTGAATTAATTATCCCACCAATGTTTCAGCATACCTGTAAATCCAGCTACAATCATAGAGGTGGATTCTTTGTCAGAAGATCTTCTTATCTTATAAGCTGTAATGCAAACTCCCATTTCATGAAGTTTATGGTAAATTTGATGCTCTGCCAAAGCATCAATGTTCCATTCAATTATGCTTCTTCCTTCATGAGAAGTAGAGGCAAGAAAATGGTTCTCCTCATATTGAATATCTGGGAATGATGGATGCTTATGATAATGTTTGTAATTATGAAAGCGTTCATGAGAAAGTCTTTGGAGAAGGTCTTCCTTCTCTTGGATGGTGGATATTTTTCCTTCCTTGGGTACTTCTTTGGAAATATTAAAATTGGCCAACTATTTATTGATCTTGTCGAGGACATTACCACTGACTTCAAAAGTATCTTTGAGTTTTGGATATTTGTCCTTTGAAAACTCAGCGATTTTGAAGCCTCAGTTTGGTTCAATGTTCTAACTAGAACTGGATTGCGAAAAGGTTGGCTTTCCACTGAATAGAGACTTTTCTTTAGAGTCTTCTATTTTTCTAGAAATGACATGAAGGAGTTGATTCGAGTAATTGTTTTGTTCAATAACTCGATCGAGATCAGAACAAGCAGCTATATTTGTAGGTTTCTCGCTCTTGGTTTTAAAAGGAGAAGCAGAGATAACAGTATTGAAAACTGGGATTTTTATTCCTTCTAGAGGAGGAGTGACAGACTCAACAACTTTGTTGTTAGCTGTATACCATTTGTTGATGAGGATTTGCAGGCAGTCCTTCTGATGTTCGTATTTGCCAGATATTTCAAATCACTTAAAGAAATCGATTTCACATCTCATTCTTTTCATGTCTGATATCCAGCAATCTCTGAATTCTTTTCTCTGTTCAAGAGAATGGCAACATACTATTTTCTTTTAGGTATATTGTCGGGATGAGACCATTGGCGGTCGATCTTCTTTTGATCTAGCGTATAAGGGTAGCAGGATCTGATCATTTTGAGAAATTCAGGGACTTCTTCCTGGGGAGGGTACATATCGCTAGGGGTTGGACTAGAAGGATAATTTTGGTAATAGACTTTTGGGACTGTATGGGAGAAGTCTACTCCCGTAACTTTCCCTTTGTCGTTACCAGTAATTGGGACAGAAGTTGCGTTTTCAATTACGCTTTCCTCCGGAGGTTTAAAAGAAGAAGGTCTGGTAGGAACAATAGACCTTCCTCTAAAGGAACTAGTTCTGCTCGAAAGATTAGAATTTGAACCTAAGAATTTGAGATCTATAGATCCATCAGGAAATTGAATTACCTGTTCAATTTGAGATCTTTCAAGATTCGAAGTGGAAGGTTGAGTTATGGCATCGAAGTTCCATTCATCACTTGTGAGTATGTCATTCCAATTAAGGAGCCCAAGGACAAATACCGTGCTATGGTCAGTGTTTGCTTCCATAAGCATGGTGACTCCTTTGACACTTTCAACTCGAGCTCTTGGAGCAAGAGTAGTGTCCATGAGTCTATAATAGACTCTGTGAATGATAGCTATTTCACGAGTATTGATTTTGCTATTCATGTTCTTGGTTTTGACGTTCAAGGTCAAAGTATCCATGACGTTAGGGTCATTGATATCTACCGAGAAATTAGGATAGCAGTTAAAGTATACCGGGCCATTAGCTAGATTACTTTGAAGGACTCCTAAGAGAGAGTTCTTAAAGTTTAATAGACGAGCATCTCTTAGAAGGATGCAGATGGGTACGTCTAAACCTTTTCTAAAGAGAGGTTTGACATCAATCTGGACTAAATCAATATGCAAATAATTGAATTGACGTCAATATCTATTCAAATCTTGCTCAGAAAGAAGTTTAATAATTTCTAAGGAATTATTAATAGCAATAGTGGACTCACAGGTCTTAATGTTATGCTTCTTAATGAAACTGAAATTTCCTATTTCATAAATCTTTTTAAAAGGTTCATTGGGGATGTTCCAATTTTGTAAATCAGTTTCTAGCTTAGCAATCTTAGTTGCTGCAGAAGATAAGTTAACACTATTTAAAATATGTTGATTAGAATTCATGATAGAAAATACAGTCTAGGGGCTTATAGTGCTAAAATAACTATTCATTACGTATAAATAAACAGTAAATATGCAGACATTTATAAGATACAGTACCTTAACTTCTTAGATCTAATGGCTTCTTAGTGGTGTCTTCTTGGCTTTACATCCTTTTGTCTAAAGTCATCTTAGCGACGGGATCACCTAGCAAGGTCTAACAACCTACCTCGGCAACAACGACCTATCTCTTTCAGGCTAGCCAATGTCTGAGCCGGATATTAATCGGTTACTTCATACTTATAGAGAAAATAACAACCTCATACGGAATTTTGAAGCATATTAGAACCCGAATTTAAAGAGCTGTATAAAATAGATATAAGTATAATTATAGTTATAAATACCATAATGAAAGTAATTTTGCCATGCCCTAGACAGTATATGTACTTAGCTGCTCATGCTAAATACGTATACTGCCAACATGGCTCTGATACCAGTAAAAGGCAGAATTCCAGATTCCTGAAGTAAAACGAACCAGTTGTTCAGGTGACTCAATGGAAATCGTTTGTTTGAGGATATCTCCGTAACCTATGTCGGAAGCATCAGTTTCAACAATCATAGAAGCTTCTAGGTTAGGGATTCCTAGGCAAGGAAGGTTTTGCACTAATCCCTTTATCTGGATGACAGTCTTAGTATGTTCTGAACTCCAAGGGACATGATTCTTTCTAAGTCGTTTGTAAAGAGGTTCACAGACCTGTCAAATATTGGGGATAAAATCAGCAACATAATTAAGACTTCCTAGAAATCTCTGCAGTTGGGTTTTGTCCGTAATCACATTAGGGAACTTGGATGAAAACTCGATGGCTCTACAAATAGGTTTATAAGATCCTTGATATATGTCATGACCTAAGAATCTAATGGAAGTTTGGAAGAGTTTAATCTTCTGATAACTAACTACCAAACCATTTCTCTTAACAATATTAAGGAAGGTGTTGAGGTGTTTGAAATGGGAATCTATGTTTTCAGAGAAGAAAAGAACATCATCTATGTAAACAATAGACATATAACTGTAATCGTTAAAGATGGAGTTCATAATGTTCTGAAACTCAGATGGGGAGTTCTTGAGCCCAAATGGCATTACATTCCATTCGTATTGACCAAAAGGAACGTTAAACACCATTTTGTATCTGTCTTTCTCGGCTACTTGAATTTGCCAGAAACCAGATTTCATATCGAACTTACTATAAACATTGGCCTTGTAAGTTGTTTTCAAGAGATCCCTTTTATTAGGAATGGGATATCTAATCCATTTCAGGACAACATTTAGAGGTTTATAGTTTATGACTAATCTTGGAGCACCTCTTTCTTTCTCTGTACTTTTGTTAACATAAAATGCAGAGCAACTCCAGGGAGATTTAGAAGGGCGAATAATATTATTTTTAAGAAGATTTGAAATCTCCATTTTGCAAGTTTTCATCATTTCTTGATTCATCCGGATAGGTCTTGCTTTGGTAGAGATGACATGTTCATTGAATCCCTCAACGTATGGAAGCTCGACTAAATGCTTTTTTCTCTCCCAAATGGCGTTAGAAAATTCAGAGCATATTTTTTTTTGAAAAGGTTTTGAAGATTGACTATTTTAGTAACCATCTCCGGGTTTTTTAAAATCTGCTCAATTTTCTTAACTTTAATTTCATCCTTTAAAAAGGTTATATGCTGAGAAAGTATGTTTATGCGGAAAACAGTTTTTTCTCTAATGAAATTACTTTCATCTTATGAAAGGGTTTTAACAAATGGAAAATGCAATTATTTTCCTAGTATGCATGTAGTAAGACCATCTAAACCAGTAATGAAAGGTTTTATCTAGGTGATAAAAGGAATTCCTAAGATGATATCTTCGTTAATATCTTCAGTAATAATAAAATCATTTGTCAAGCAAATACCATTATTACAAATATGAGCTTTAGAAAGCTTATAGTTAATACGAAGTTGTTCTCCTCTAGCGGAGTATAATTTAAAAGTACTTTTTTCTAAGTACTGAGTGGGAACAATACCTTTCATGATGCAGTTACGATCTGCACCACTATCAAGCAAAGCGATTTTGTTAATAGCGAAGTGTTTGCTAATAACAATCTTGATAGGAATATGGAAACTCTGAGGTTTGACACTAGTGATAACCGTAAGGCCGGGAGCTTGGGACGATGAAGTCTTATCTTTGGTAAGACGGTAGTCGATAGAGTTTTCATTTTCAGAATGATACTCACTTTCATGAAGTTCAGGTTCTTCTTCATTTTCTGACTTTTGTCCATAAGTCTTGACTTGTTTAAGAACCTATTCTGTTAGAACATCAACTTCGACTTTCCCAAGTCTAGATTTAATATCTTTGATTTCTTCTTTAAGTTCTGAAACTTCATGTTTCAGATCAGAAATCGAGGGTTCAGCTGGCTTATCAAAACGAGCCATGACTTGTTTCATGCTGAAAGGTTCAAAAACTGACCTGGGTTTAGGTCTGTCATTTTGATGAGTGAGAATAAGGTTCTTGAGTTCAATCAAGTATTTCTTCCTAGACTCATCATCTGTGATATGTTGGACAACATCAAACAGAGCTTCTTTGGAGCTATCAGAAAGTACCTTGATGGAGTTAGGAGTTTTATCACAAGTACAGAAGGCTCCAGAACAATGGCATCCATTACCAGATTGGCTTGAGTCTGAGTTGTAGGCGATGTTGATGTCTTCATCATCACTGTACTCATCCGATGAATAATCAGGGGAAGAATCTGAGTTGGGTTATTCCAGAATGGAGAAGAGTTCCTTTTTGGTATCTTCACTGATTTCAAGAAGATTAATCTTCTTCTTCTTCTTTCTGTCAGATTTACATTGGTTGGCTCTGTGACCGGTTTTTCCACAGTTCCAACAGACATCTTTGGTTTTGGAAGACTTTGAAGGTCTTCTTAATTTGGATTTCTTTCTAGGTGAATCATCGAGATCTTTCCTAGTTTTATGGCGACGGGTCTTTCTGGAAGACCTGTAGGCTTTGTCCTTCTTGGAAGAATGAGTAGAAGGAGCAACAATGTTTGTGTAACCGAAGTCTTGACAAAAACTTCCTAATTCTTTTCTAGAAGAGTGTTGCTCTTTTTTGAGCTGATTTTTGAGTTTGATGTCAGTGCAGAGTTCTAGACCTACAAAGTTGATAATGCTAACAATGTCACCATAGGTCATTTGATGGTAAGGAATTTTACCTTCACAACGATCCTGGATTTTGGTGCAGACTTTGCTAGCGAATAGGGGAGGAAGACCGCTGATAAAGCGTTCTTTCCAAAAATCTAGATGACAGTCAGGTCTAATCATAACCTTACTGATAAATTAGTTTTTGTACCAGATAAAGTCATCTAAAGATGGACAGGATAGATTGAGAAGCTGAATATGTATGGTACACTATAATAATGGAAACAAGGAATGAAACAATGAAGAAATACACCAAAATAAGCTACAACGAAAGTTAAGGCAATAAAGGCATCGAGGGAGGAAACACATATTAAGGACACCAAAGAAAACGATGCAAGCATAACATAAGTTATGTAAATGAAAGATAACAACAAGAATCATGTCCTAGGTACTGCCTCGTATCACATTGCACAATCACAATCACAATCTTTCCTAATATCACCGCGGGAGCCTTACATTTAGTTTTGAAAATCATTTTCTCAAAAATGCTAGTCATATTTTAGTCTACCTTATCACACCACGCGACTTCAAGTTGTTCCCCTACTAGCAACACGCGTATCATTCTCACCTTATCTCACTGCATGTGTATCAACCCCTATCCTTATACCACCTCATGCGTATCAATATTACTACATATCACAACTTGCACCTCAAGTGTCCAAATGCAACAACTTGCCAAAAGAATCAACAATTATAGTGTTTCCATAACAAATAGTCCATGGCTCAGCCACAATGTGTGCAGGAGTCTCAAAAATGGCTACTGAAAGTGAATAACTCAAGAAGAACGGTGTTTCAACAGTTTACAACTTCGCCTCAATGTGCTCACAACTTTTACAACTTCAACACCAAAACTTAACAATAAAATATCCCAACAATAGAAACTTCAAGAAAGGTAACTCAACAGTTAAATATATAACAAGGCAATAAAGGAACAATAACTTCAACAAAGCATGTAAGGGCAGATAACAAGTAAGAGATTAGACAAGTATTAACAATGTCAAGTAAATCAAGTGTAGATAGATTAACGATGATGAATATAACATGTTATGACAATTCAATTAAAGGCACGCAAATAATATACATAGCTTAAACTGGTCAATTACCATATTTAGCCCGTGTACCCACTTGTCACATTGCGTACACAGCTTTCACGTACCACAATTAATACAAAATAATACCAATCCTAAGGGGTAATTCCCCCACACAAAGTTAGACAAGCTAGTTACCTCCAAACATGCTAACTCAATCCACTAGTATGCCCTTTCCGCGAATATCCAACTCTAAACGGCTCGAATCTAGTCAAAATAACTTTATACCATAAATACAAACGATAGGAAACTATTCTGGATAACAAAGTTGCAATCTTTAAAGAAAATCAAAAAGTCAACTCAAAAGTTCAACCCCGAAACCACGTCTTGGAACACTACCAACTTACAAAATCAGAACACCCATTCAATAACGAGTCCAAACACACCAAAATTACTCTATTCCGACCTCAAATCGACCTTCAAATCCTCAAAATATACTCTATGAAGTTTTCACAAATTTTCCCAATTTTCCAACTCAAAACACCAATTAAATGATAAAAATAACGATGGATTCATGTATAATAGCCAAATCCGAGTTAGATTCACTTAACCCGATCAATTCCTTGAAAATCTCTCTCAAAATCACCCAAAACCGAGCTCTCTAAGTTAAAAGATTAAGAATGAAATAAAACCCTCGTTTCTATTAGTTTCTGCCAAACGATTTCTGCTTCTACATAATATAGGTTGCTTCTGTGACTCCGTATATGCAAAAAAACTATCGCAGATGCGGCTTCATTAAAGCTCAGCAAATTACGCTTCTGCGGTCCACCAAGCGTATTTGCGCTTCCTCTTTTGCGGACAACGACCGCACCTGCGGTCCCAAGTCAACAGGCTAGACTCTGCTTCTGCAAAAGGAAAATCCATATCTGCGGTTGCACACCTGCATGAGGATCTCCGCACCAGCGGACCTAGCTCATCCAGCACCAATTCGCATCTATGATGACTCCCCCGCACCTACGTGTTCATACCTGTGGCCACTCCCACCGCAGGTGCGATGACACCAGAGTTCAGCTACTTCAGCAATCCTCTAAGTCCAAAATTATCTCGATTTCAATCTGACTCACACCTGGGGCCCCCCGGGTCCCCGTCCGAATATACCAACAAGTTCCAAAACATATAACGAACCTACTCGAGGCCTAAAATCACATCAAAGAACATCGATTCTACGAATCTCAACCCAATTCAAACCTATTGAAACCATGAACATCCAACTTCCAAAACAAACGCCGATTCATACCAAACAAACTCCGATTCACCTCAATTTTGCACACAAGTCATAAATGACACAACAGACCTATTTCAGCTTTCGGAATCGGAATCCGACCCCGATATCAATAAAGTCTACTCTTAATTAAAGTTCTTAACCTTCCAAACCTTCAACTTTCTAACTTTCGCCAATTCAAGCCAAAACGACCTACAGTCCTCCATATCGGTATCTGAACACGCTCCTAAGTCCAAAATCACTATATGAAGCTATTGGAATCATCAAAACTCCATTCCGGAGTCATCTACACAAAAGTCAAACTCCGGTCAACTCTTTCAACTTAAGCTTCAAACTTTGGGATTAAGTGTCCCATTTCACTTCGAAACTCAACCTAAACCAAAACCAACCACCCCGTCAAGTCTCATAACCACAATATAACATAGAGGAGGAAATAAATAGGGGAATAGGGCTAAAATACTCAAAACGACCGACTGGGTCATTACATCCTCCTCCTCTTGAAACAAACGTTCGTACTCGAACGAGTATAGAGACATACCTGAAGTGATGAAAAGATGAGGATAACGGCTACACATATCATGCTCGGTGTCCCGAGTCGCCTCCTCGACTGGTTAACCCCTCTACTGAACCTTCAATGAAGCTATGCTCTTTGACCTCAACTTTTGGACCTGCCTGTCCAAGATGGTCATCGACTCCTCAACATAAGACAAATCCTTGTCCAGTTGGACTGAGCTAAAATCTAACACATCGGAGGATCACCGTGATACTTTTGGAGCATAGAAATATGGAACACCGGATGAACTGTAGATAGACTAGGTAGAAATGCAATCTTGTCGGCCACCTCATGGGTGAAACCCAGAGCAAGACTCTCTCTCTCTCCAACTATGAATGCAACATCACGAACCTTCCGATCCGCATAACTCTTTTGTCTAGATTGGGTTGTACGAAGCTGATCCTGGATCAACTTGAACTTCTCCAAGGCATTTCGAACCAAATATGTGCCTAATAACTTAACCTCTCCCGTCTCAAACCAACCAACTAGAGAATGACACCGTCTCCTATATAGGGCCTCATAAGGACCCATCTAAATACTCGATTGGTAGCTGTTATTGTAGGCAAACTCTGCAAGTAGCAAGAACTGATCCCAAGAACCCCCGAACTCTATAACACATGCACGAATCATATCCTCTAATATCTGAATGGTGCGCTCGGACTGTCCATCCGTCTTGGGGTGGAATGTTGTACTAAACTTAAGTCGTGTGCCTAACTCATGTTGTACAGCCCTCCAGAAGCGCGATGTAAACTGCATACCCCAGTCAGAGATGATGGATACCGACACACCATGAAGTCGGACAATCTCGCAAATATAAACCTGAGCCAGATGCTCTAAAGAATAGGTAGTCACCACTGGAATAAAATGAGCCGACTTGGTCAACCTATCCATAATCACCCATATAACGTCAAATTTCTTCTGAGTCCATGGGAGCCCAACAAAAAAGTCCATGTTAACTCGCTCCCATTTTCACTTGGTAATCTCAAGTCTATGAAGCAAACCTCCTGGCCTCTGGTGCTCATACTTCACTTACGGACAATTTAGGCACCGAGCTACATACTTCACTATGTCCTTCTTCATTCTCTTCCACCAATAGTGCTGCCTTAAATCCTCATACATCTTAGCGGCACCCGAATGAATGGAGTACCACGAACTATGGGCCTCCTGAAGAATCAACTAACGTAACCTATCCACATTGGGTACACATAATCGACCCTATATCCATAACACACTATTATCTCTGATAGAAACCTCCTTAGCATCGTCGTGCTATACTGTGTCCTTAAGGACAAGCAAATAGGGGTCGTCATATTGACGCTCTTTGATGCGATCATATAAAGAAAACCGAGAAACTACACAAGCCAGAACCCGATTGGGCTTCGAAACATCCAATCTAACAAAATGGTTGTCCAAGGCATGAACATCCAATGATAATGGCCTCTCAACTGCCGGTAGATATGCTAAACTGCCCAAGCTCTCCGCCTTCCGACCCAAGGCATTGGCCACTATATTGGCCTTCTCGGGATGATATAGAATAGTGATATCATAGTCCTTAAGCAACTCTAACCATCTCTGCTACCGCAAGTTAAGATACTTCTGTTTGAACAGATGCTGAAGAATCCGATGGTTGGTATAGACCTCACAAGGAACACCGTACAAATAGTGCCACCAAATCTTCAAGGAATGAACAATAGCCGCCAATTCCAAGTCATGGACAAGATAATTCTTCTCATGAACCTTCAGTTGTATAGACGCGTAGGCAATTACCCTACCGTTTGGCATCAATACCGTGCCAAGGACAACACGTGATGTATCACAGTACACAGTGTAAGACCCCGAACCCATAAGCAACACAGATAGTGGGGCTCTAGACAAAGCTGTCTTAAGATTTTGAAAGCTCTCCTCACACTCCTTAGACCATCTGAAAGGAGCACCCTTGTGGGTCAATCTGGTCATAGGTGTAAAAATTGATGAGAATCCCTCTACAAAACGACGGTAATACCCAGCCAAACCAAGGAAACTCCGGATCTCAGTAGCTGAAGCGGGTCTAGGCCAAATCTAAACTGCTTCAATCTTCTTCGGATCTACCTTGATCCCCTCACTCGACACCATATGACCCAAAAATGCCACAGAATCAAGCCAGAATTCACACTTTGAAAATTTTGCATATAACTTTTCTCTCAAGGTCTGGAGCACAATTTTCAAATGTTGTTCATGATCCTCCCGGCTGCGGGAGTACACCAAAATATCGTCAATAAGCACAATGACAAATGAATCAAGATAGGATTGGAATACATTGTTCATTAGGTGCATGAATACTTCTGGGGCATTGGTCAGCCCAAATGACATCACAAGGAACTCATAGTGACCATATCGAGTCCTATAATTAGTCTTCGAAATATCCGGATCCCGTATCTTTAGCTAATGATAACCTGACCGCAAATCGATCTTTAAGAACACTCTGGCACCCTGTAGCTGATCAAATAAGTCATCAATGCATGGCAATGGGTAGATGTTCTTCACCGTAATCTTGTTCAACTGCTGATAATCAATACACATGCGTATAGAACCATCATTTTTCTTCACAAACAAAATCGGAGCACCCCAAGGTAACACACTAGGCCGAATGAAACCCTTATCAAGTAACTCTTGCAACTGCTCCTTTAACTCTTTCAACTCCACTGGGGCCATACGATATAGTTGAATAGAAATGGGTTGAGTGCCCGGTAACAAGTCAATACCAAAATTGATATCCTTATCGGACAACATTCCCGGAAGATCTGTCGGAAATACATTTAGGAAGTGTCTCACTACCGAAACTAACTCAACGGTAGGAGTATCAACACTGACATCTCTTACAAAGGCTAGGTATGCATCACACCCCTTCTCAACCATCCGATGTGCCTTAAGGAAGGGCATAACCCTGCTAGAAACATAATCCAAGGCACCCTTCCACTCCAACCACGATAAACCTGGCATAGCCAAAGTCACCGTCTTGGCGTGACAACCAAGAATAGCATGATAGGGCGACAAGAAGTCCATGCTTAAGATAACATCAAAGTCTACTATACTGTTCAACAATAGATCAACTCTGGTATCAAAACCACCAATAATAATTAGGCTCGACCGATACACACGGTCAACAATAATAGAATCTCCTATAGACGTGGACACAGAAATAAGAGAACTCAAAGAATCACATGATATACCCAAATATGGAGCAAAGTAAGATGATACATATAAGTAAGTGAAGCCTGGATCAAATAAGACTGATGCATCTCTATGACAAACCGAAGCAATACCTGTGATAACTGCGCCTGATGCAATCATCTCTGTCCTACCCGAAAAATCATAACATCTGGCCTGGCCTTCCCCTAGGGCGACCCCTACATGCCTGACCTCCACCCCTAGCAGGTTGTGCAGATGGAGCGGCAACTGGAGCAGTAACCACAGTCTGAGAAGTCTGGGGACCTTGTGGGATATGTGGAGCCTGAGTAGTCGGTGGAGGTGCACCCTCCTAAGTCTGGAGCAGTCCCTCACCATATGACGAGTATCACCACACTCAAAATAAGCTCTCGCAGGATGTGGCTGCTAAAACTGGCTCGGGCCTGGTCTGTTGGACTGACCGCTGAAAGCACCCCATGCAAGAGGTGCGCTAGACAGTGGCGGTGCATAATGGGTAATATGAGACCTGGGAGTATCCAAAGTACAACATAAAGCTGGAAGTGTTGAATGAACCGGACGACTCACATAGCCTCTACTATGACGGGATGCAACTGGGGCACGGGCACCACTAAATCTGCCAGAATCTTGAGGCCTTTTGGCCTCCCTGTCCTCTCTCTCCTGGCCCCCCATACCCTCCAATATCACCTGTTGATATGGGGTATCTGTCTTCAACTCTCGAGCCATGCTGAATCTAATACCATAGTTGAGCCTCTCGATAAATCGATAGACTCGCTCTCTAACTATGGAAACCAAGACAGGTGCATGACTGGACAACTTACTGAATCTGACAGCATACTCTGACATGGTCATAGTACCATGGCACAACTACTCAAACTCTACGCGCCATGCATCCCGAAGGCTCTAGGGAACAAACTTTCTCAAGAACATTTCTGAAAATTAAGCCCATGTGAGTGAAGCTGCATCGGCTGGGCTACCCTCCTCATAAGGCTGCCACCACTAATACGCTAGTCCCGATAACTGGAATATAGTAAAAGCAACCTCGCTCGTCTCCACAGTACCCATGGTGAGGAAACTATGGTGGCATTTCTCTAGAAAGACTTGTGTATCCTGTGTAGCTAGGCCGCTGAAAGTAGGAGGGTGGTACTTCTTGTACCTCTCAAGTCTAAGTTGCTCCTCCTTATATGCTATTGTCCTAACCTTAGTCTGAACTGGGACAACCGATTGCATTGGTATAACCTCTGGGACTGGGGTCAGCATGGACTCGCTGCTCTAGGTATGGGCCGCGGGAGTCTGAGCTCCTCCCCCAACCTGAGATGTAGCTGGTACAAGTGGAATAAACCCCGACATAACTAGAGTACCAAACATGCTCAAGAACTGTGCAAGGGTCTCCTGAAGTGCAAGGGTAGCAACAGGCGCCTTAGCTGCCTGGCCCCCAACTAGAGCTACTGGTGGCTCCTCTATCGCAGCTCGGGCAAGTGCTCTGGCTTCACCATGTGCCCCTCCTCGGCCTCTACCATGGTCCCAACGTCTCGCGGCTCTAGCAGGGGACACGAGTATCTGATCGTCGGATCCAGTTGTGTGTGTCTTCACCATCTATGAGAGAATAGAAAGACAAAGATTCGGAATTTCGAAGTCAACAAATTCGTATGATAAGGAATCAAAGAATTGGAGTTTTCCTAACAGTTCCATAGCCTCTCGAAGATAAGTACAGACGTCTCTGTACCGATTCATGAGACTCTACTAAACCTGCTTATGACTCGTAATACCTATGAACCTACAACTCTTATACCAACTTGGCATGACCCCAACCTCCCTCCATAGGATGTCGTGATGGTACCTAGTCTCTAAGACTAGGTAAGGCTAACATACATGAAGAATTAACAAAAATAATAATAAAACTTCCAAATTAAACCAACAGCTATCATAAAAAGGACTCCACAAAACAACTGAAAATAACACCCAAAATCTGGTGAGACCGAGTTATAAGCTCTACACGAGTATACTGAAACATCCCTAATACATCAGCATCTATAATAGGAGTATACAATAGAAACTAAGATAGAGGGTGACACCGAGTCCTGCGAACGCCGGCAGGTATACCTTCAAATAAAGGCTATTACTCAAAATGACATATCGGGTCATCACAAAAATATCCTAGAGATGTATACAAGGCTTACATCGATCATCAATGAGTTGATATACCTTAAAGAAGTTATTCCGATAAACAAGATTGTAAGAAAAATCTTGAGTATACTGCCACCCTCCTAGGATAGCAAGGTCAATGCAATAATGGAGGCAAGAAATCTGAACACAATATCCCTTGATAACCTTATTGGTAACCTGGAGACCTATGAGGTAAAATTGCATCAAGATTGTCTATATGTTTAGACTGCTGAACCTTGCAAGCCTAAGAACCTGGTTCTTAAAACCACTCAAAAGTAAGACATAGAGAAGATGATATGGTACTACTTACTCGGTATTTTCAACAAGCAACCAGATTAGGTGGATTTTTTAAGAAGGGTAGTTCATTCAAAAATGAAGCTCTAGAAAAGAATAATACGGATGGATGCCACTACTGTGGTAAAAAAGGACCACTTTATTAAGGATTGTCTACTATGGAAAATTGAGTATAAAAAGAACATTCCTAACAAGGTGAGACATCAGAAAAGGGGACGGGTTCCTATAATTAGGTTGACCAATAAGACTGCAGACAAAATTGGCAAAAAAGCTATGTTTGCAATGCAAACTTTCTCAACTTATGAGTCTGATGATGACGGGAGAAATGATAAAGAATATTTGTCCTTGATGGCCAAAGATGACACAAATTCAGAACATGAAGATCTCCCCGCCTTCGTAAATTTAGACTCCAATGTTGATAATAAAGATGAACATGAGGTAAGTGTTTACGACATTAAATATAAACTTCACACTTAATCTAAAAAAACTGATATCTTTTTTCAATGTCTTGATTGATGCATATCCAAAGCGTTCTACTAAAAGGGACCAACTCATGAATGATTATGCATCACTTAGGTTTGAAAATAAAGAATTAGAAGCAAGTAAGAAGAACCTGAAAATTTTCATCACTGATCCAAAGGACTAGGTTCTTACACTAGGTGATGAAAAGGTAGCCTTAGAAACTAAAAATAAGAAACTTCTTGATGCTCCTATGAAACGAAAAGATCCCGCCACTAACCTTTAGGAAGAACTAGAGATTGAACTAAGAAGGGTTAAACTAATATTTCTATTAAATGTGAAAAAGCTAGAGTACTTTAGGAAAACTTGAACAAGACCAAGTATTAATCGGAAAGAAATCTCAAATGGAGCAATCTTTAGAAATAATGTCTAGTCTACATGAAAACCATAGTAGCAATAAGAAAGGATTGGTACTCAAAAAACCACAATCCCATATAGTATTCATAGTAAGTATGTTAATATTCTTGATAATCGATTGTGTACACACTGTAGTAATAATGGATAATTTAAAGAAACATGCATGGCTAGGATCAAAGCCAACCAGAAAAATATTGCATATGTTGAAAAAAGAAAAACTGATAAACTTGGTTCTTCACTAAAAAGTACAAGACTTCCAGGTTGGGCTAAAAAGAATGTGATTATCATTTTACTCAGAAAGGGGTTCAAGCTTGTCGGTGTTCCTAGAACTAACCTCTAAATTTTGCAGGCTAATCGAGGGAAAGCAAGAATTGATAGTATGTTGATAGTGTTTGCTCTCGCCATATGACTTGAAAAAGAAAAATATTCTTCTCACTAAGAGCTTACAAGGAGAGTGTGAGCTTCAAATAGTATGAAAAGAGATATAACTAGCATAGGTAATATTGGTAAGTCCCACTCTCATGCTGTTAAAAATGTATAATATTAAAGGTCTTAAGCATAACTTGCTGAGTGTCTCCCAAATGTATGATAAAAGGAACCATGTTCTTTTTACTTCTGGTAATTGCAATGTCGCAAATGAAAAGTCTAGAAACTGGTTCTCAAGGGAAAAAGACACAAAATATTTACAAAGCTGATATTATGCCTTTAACTGAGAATGAATTGAGATGTACTAGTGCACTTGATAATGATTCATTTTTATGGCATAAAAGGCTAGGACATGCTAGTTTCTTTTTGCTAAATAATCTGATTGCCAAAGGCCTAATTCTTGGTCTGCCAAATTCAAAATTCATGGAAGATAAGATATGTGATGCTTATTCCAACAGTAAAAATATCAATTCATCATTCAAATCAAAGCAGTTGGTAAGTACCTCTTGACCTCTAGAACTACTTCACATGGATTTATGTAGACCTATGAGTGTTCAAAGTAGAGGTGGGAATAGATGTATTTTTATTTATTGATGACTATTCTAAATTCACTTGGAACTTATTTATTGCAACTAAAGATGAAACATATGATATATTTGTGACTTTTGTTAAAAACCTGCAGAGAAAAATGGATAGTCATGTATGTAATGAACTGGCCAGTCGTATTGTGTATTTAAACCTCGTTTCCCTGTTTGATATTCCCCTTATATGAATTTGATATTTTATGACTTAGGGGATGGGTGGCTTGGCTTTCATGGGGTTCGGGAGTGAATTGGAATACTTTGTTTCATTTTGAAACTTTAGGTTGGAAGAGTTGACCAAGGTTTGATTTTTGTGTAAACGGTCTTGGATTAGTGATTTGATGGTTTCAATAAGTTTGTATGATAATTTTGAACTTAGGTGTATGTTCGAATTTGATTTTGGAGGTTCCTAGAAGATTTTGAGCTTATTTTCCAAAAGTTGACAATTTGAAGAATTTGAGAGTTATTGAGTTCGATCGATAGTTGACTTTGATGATATCAGACTCCATATATTGTTCTGAAACTTAAAATAGGTTCATTTTGTTATTTGGAACTTGTGTGCAAATTTTGGTTGTGATCCAGATTGTTTAGGCTTGAATCAGATGCTTGGTTGGAAACTTGGAAGTTCTTGTACTTAAGAGATGTGCAACTTGTGATTTGATCTTCGATTCGTAGATGTGATATTATTGTATGTGTTTGGAAAGTTCCAGATTGTATTTATGGACTTGTTGATATGATTGGATGAGATCCTGAAAGTCTCGGGTTTGTTTCGGGATGATTCCAGATTATTTTGGAGTTAGTTGGTGTTGTAGGTGCTAGTGTGTTGCACCTGCGGAGTTTGGTGCACAGGTGCGATATCGCACCAGACCGCTCCTCCGGAGGGTGCCTCGTAGAAGCGATATCGTGCCTGCGATAAGTTTTGCGCACTTGCAGCTCCGCAGAAGCGGTGGTCTTGTCACATGTGCGAGGTTGGCTAGGGGGAGGAATCTTACATATGGAAGCTTTTTGTCGCAGAAGTGAGCTCGCGGATGTGAGCCTTTTGTTTGCAGATGTAAAATCGATAGGCATACCACTTAAGTATTATATTTCAGGATTTTTGGCTCATTCTCTCATATTTTGGACTTTAGACTTGGAGATGGGCAATTTTGTTTGGAGTTTTGTTCATACAAGACTTTGGGATTAGTGATTTCTACTCATATATAAAATTATTTCAAGAATCTATATGGATTATTATTACCTAAACATGAAATTTTGAGGTATATTTAGGGGGTTTTCTTACAACTTAAGAAAGTAAAAATTGAAGTTTTGAGATATGATTTGGACTTGGATTTGAGAATAAAACACATATTTGGACTCTTGGGGTTATGGGTAGTCGGTATTTACGCCTTAACTCAGGTTTTGACCATGTGGGCCCATGTTGACTTTTATTGACTTTTGAAAATTAATTAAAGATTAAAGCTTTATTGTATGGAGTTGATTCATATGCCTTTGTTTGACGTTATTTAGCTGTTTTTGGGCTAGATTCAAGCTGGTTGGAGGTGATTTCTAAATGAAAGGCATTCTTGGAGTACTAATATTGCTCGTTTGAGTTAAGTATCATGTCTAATCTTGTTGTGAAGGAATAACCATTAGGATGTGAATTTATTTGGTTAACTGGAATGTGTGAAAAGCCATGTATATGCGAGGTGACCAGTGTATATGCGGGTGCTATACATGATTTGGATGGATTATACTTTAGGCTTCTATTATGCCTTGTCCGGACTATGTACTTTCTGTGGTCCATGTTTAATCATTTGTATGACTATGTGAACTTCTTGAATCATATTAGAGACCATGTATAGGGTTTGATATCCTATTTGAGTAGGATATACATTATTGTATGACGTACCCACCTAATATGAGTTCTAGTTGTACACCTTGTACATGCATATACTTTAGTATACTATTTTCCTCAGTCCATGAGTATGTGATTTGTTATCCGGTGTACATGTGGTTTAGTATATGCTTTCTTTTCAATGGACTGGATTGAGAACACATGACTCATAATATAGGTCATGTTGCATACACCTTAGGCGAGTTGATCCTTGGCATTGATTCACAAGTAGGAAAGTCTCCCTAATGTCAATGGGCCATATACTTAACGACATGCGTTATGTGAAATGACAAATTAATCCAGATTAATACACCAAGGATTCAGAGCAAAACACTTACCTAGTCTTTTCTCTTTTTTAGATAAAAATCAACCAGAATAGCCCTGAAATTAGCATGGTCATGGGAGCACCCCACAAGCTGAAATAATGGTGGAGAAACATTTGGAGAGCACATGGAGATGGAATTAGTACACATCTTGGAGCGCACACATTGATAAACGTCTGTGGTGATTGAGTGCTTACCAGGTTGTTGATATAATTCTGGTATCCAGCCAAAGAGGTTTCCAAGTTCGTCGACTATGAGCTAATACCAACGCTTGTGAAAATTACCAGCTTTATCGAGTTTCTATTCGCTGGACTACCGATCATCATATCGGGTCATAGGTTTCTCTATGCATTGGGATTGAAGAGTAACATGAACCTAAGGAACGTCGAATATGGGTGGATAAGCCTATACCAGCCGTTCGATAGATTTGGATATCTCGAAACTATGATATGCATCATTAAAATTTCAATGTGACAGGGAAACGTGGGAGAACCTCTGCCCTTTGACCTTCTTTTTGGCATTGTTGGGACTTCTGGTTTTTCCACAACGGAAGGGGCAGCTCAACATTAATATGCTACCTCTTGTCTTGGCCACATTCTAGGGGAATTTGCGGGTCACTCTTGTCCCGACGATGTTGGCAGAGATATTCAGGGAACTATCAGTATGTTCGAGGGGATATGACTTCTTTAAAGGTTGCAACCTGTTGTTGCAAATATGGACTACATAGCATATTTTTGAAAGAGAGCCGACCATCGATTACTTCATCGGCACCATCAATATGTTACGTAATCATGAAAAGAGAATGAGGCATTGGGCCACACCCCATGGTCAAGAAGAATGGCATGAGCTTTTGACTCACTTAACTGAAGACTTCGTCACTGGAAGTTTTCTTGGTTAAGTAGTAGAGCAATAATGAGGGGCCCCGAGAAATATTTCATTGAGCTGATGGGTGTGGAAGGAATTCAGCCATATGCACTGTTGAGAGTCCTGAGATAGTTCAGTCTAGTCCAAGACGTACCCCTATGGTCCCGAATGGCTTTGTGTAAGGACGGCTACAATGGACAAATTCTAATTCCAAGAGTAAGACAACTTCAACATGAATGGAGTGATTTCATCACGATGGGTATGAGACAAAATTCATGGTGTACCCGGAGTACTTTGTGTGGATTTTTGAAGAAGATCAACTTGCTAGCACTAGTCGAGAAGGGTTAGTCGGGTTAGAATATTCGAGAGCAGCTTTGCAAGTATACCACGAGATTCGACCTCACTACCTTGTCACCTCTACCATGCACCAACATATAGTCCCAAGATCAGTTGATCATATGCTTCCACCGCCTGATGATGACAATCAGATAGTGAGTACATACAGATTGAATCCGAAGAAGAACGGGAGGAAGATCCAGAAGAGGAGCTGGAGCATCATTATGAGTTTCGCACCTCGTTTTCTCGCGAAAGCGAGTTTCAACATGTGACAACTCTTTTAGATGGGTATTAAAAGAGAAGAGTCACCACCTAATAATTTTGAGGTGCGTTAGGACACCTATTTGCGAATAACTTTGTTTTAACTAGTCTGTGTTACCAAAGATCGGATAAGAGCTCAAATTACCTCGA
Organism: Nicotiana tabacum; assembly: GCF_000715075.1. Lineage (NCBI taxonomy): Eukaryota > Viridiplantae > Streptophyta > Magnoliopsida > Solanales > Solanaceae > Nicotiana > Nicotiana tabacum. The sequence goes on from NC_134098.1 coordinate 15,748,930, forward strand.
ATAGAAGGGGTTAGGCACTATTCGAGGTCCACAACTGTGGTTCCCGACTAAATTCTACACTATGTGAATTATCGAATTATAATTATCTTATGTGATCATGTCAATTAAAGGAAAGCAAAGAGTCCAAAATAACTAATTAAATTATTCAAAGTAAAGACTAGGATGAAACTAGTGATGGAAGAAATTACACACATGAAAGACATAGCTTGTCCACTAATAAGTGATTGATACAACTCTTTGAGAATTACAATATACATTCTAGTTCAATAAATAAGTGTACACGTAGTGACCATGTATGGGGGGTCCTAAGTATTTTAGCCTAAAGGATCACCGCGTGCAACATAAATAATACTTTGCAACTCTCTTAAGTATAGGAGTTGTTCATATTATTCAGCAGGCACAGATTATCATCTCCTGCTACCCGATTACTATCTTGAAGTTGTTTACCTAAACGCGTTCTAGTTCAATTCTAAGTTGCGCCCTATACGTGCTTAGCCGCCCCATGCCTATAATCCAGGAGGCTTTGGACCTACTATACATGTGGTTCTAAACTCCCTTATGCTGCTCAAAATGATAAAACTAAGCACACATAATCAAAACAAGTAGGACTTCACATAATATGTGGGTAACACAAAAGGTTCAAGTTTACCTCCTCGTATAGACTTATGTGCACTCAACTAATTAAACGAACAGTTGTTTAACTACGTTCAAGATTAGGTGGGTGGGCAGCTATGAATAGGCAGACTTGGAATTGGACCATACTAAATCATTCAAACCTTATAGGCATAATTTCTACACGAGTGGGTACGATTAAGCAATTCAACGGTTAATGTAAAGTCCTATAGGCCGGATTTCTAGATGACCAAATTTAACAATGAAGCTATTTTAAAACATAATTCTGTTAAATGATCCTATAGCCATGCTTTCTAGGTGAATAATAGCATCATATTAACATAATTCCCAAATGATTCAGATATGGGCAATGAAGCGATGGCAACACATGTTTGTTTGTTTATCCTTATAGGCATGCTTTCTAGGCGAGCCACGTAACAGAGGAAGAGATATCAATAAGAGTAGTTCCAATTATTGTATTGGCATCCTATAGATGTGATATCTAGGTGCAGAAATGAGACAGTTAAACAAGCAACAAACAAGTCCAGTTTAGATCCTATATGCATATTTTTCTAACATTGCGAGTTAAGACATTAAATTAGCCATAAATCATGTTTTCTAAGTGAATAGGCGAATTAAGATAATCCCCAAAGGATGGGACATGGCTAGCAAACAAGACATTTAAAGCCCTATAGATAGGTTTTCTACCCGTTCATGCAGGAAAACAAAGTATCTCAGCCCCCCATTTTCACTAATCCCCCATTATTCGCTATTACAAATTATTATATGCCAAATGAAATAATACAAACAGAATACAACAGTTACAGGCCTAATAGAACAGTCACAAGCCCAACACAAAATAGCCCAGTGATGTCTGGGCCTTCAGCAACCTTACTCTTCGCACAACCAGCAGTCCCAAATCCAATTGGAGTACACCTGAATCCAATGCTTAAGTCCAATTGGCTTACAAGGAAAATTAGAGTACGCCTGAATCCAATGCTTTAGTGCAACAACACATGTGGCCCAACAAACTAGGCCCAAACGAATGCCTTACTTACCCAATTGGATTCCAAACTAACCATACAAGTGACAAACTACATACTAGATCAATCAAACAACCTTTGAAGTCCACACACTTAGTTCTTAAGGTTGTAGCTAACATCAGTTTCTAACCAAAGGCACATAGATAGGATTACACAAAGTGTTGGCAGGCATACAAAGCATACACAAGATAGGCACATACTATATTTTTAGAAAACAAGTTCAAAGTGACTGGATTGTGCATTATAAGATATCAAACCACTCCAAATAGAATTTCAAAATAAAGCATAATTCAGAGTTAACCTAAAGAGGCTTTAGACATGAAGGTCTTAACATGAAGATCTAGCAGAGTTAGATAAGTCACATGAAAGTCTCTAACATGAGAGCATAGTAAAAATATGATCGCAAACAGCATAACAAACAGGCAAGTAGATATGGCCCGTAACATTTCACTTAGTTGAGCATGAGAAATTTTAACATGCTGAGGAATAGCCATAGTACAAAGGTTCAAAATATAAAGAGTTCATGGTAAGTAAAAAACATATCAACTCTAGGTTAATAGGATAGGCAAGCATCAGGACTTTATACCAGTTGACCACATATAGGAGAAGAAGCTAAATATTGAAATCCGCCCTAAAGGTCTTAGGTAATACTAAAAAATACAGGATTGAACAAGTCAAGGAGCACACATTAGAGTTTACAAATAGCAAGAAAATATGCCATGTTTGTTTAGAAGTTCAGGCAATATTGGCATTTAGAAATCACATGATCATGGATTAGCTATAAGAAAGTTAACAAGTTGTACATGAATGACTCAACAGGAAGCAATACATCACGGACACATTTTGGGCATGAACTAGTTTCTCACAAGAATCTAAAGCAAGGCATGGAGATGGACTCATACAAGCAACAAGTACAAGTACTAAAACACACACGAACACAAAGGCTAAGCAGACTTGAGATGGTCAGAGATCATTCAAGCTGAACACATGTATGGGCATACATCAAAGTTTAGAATTTAGGCAGGTTCAGATGCAAGAAAAGTACAAAGCCACAAAATAACTTCAAAGCAAATAGGACTACAAATAGAGACAACACAGTATCATATTGGTTCACAAAAGCTTAAGTGACATAGATATACAGAGCATGAACATACGCAAAAGAGAATAAAACTGCGAGAGTCAAAGGTACTTACCCATTACAAATTAACGAACAAGTAAATGAGAAGAGCAATTTCCAGCAGTAATTCAATTATCAGTAGCAAAGAGAGAACAACAGGACCTCAAACCTAGTGCGTCAGAGTTCACAAGGGCTTCAGATGAGCCCCGAGCAGAGCTCGCACTGGGAAGGTTGATAAAGCAAATTCCGGTGGCCTTGGCTTTCAGCCGGCCAAGAACCAGTAGTTTTAGAATAATAGGGTAAGTGAGGGAATACGAGTGATTAAAAGTCTGTCTAAAGGGAAAATCAAGGTGGAGTTATATAGTATTCAATTGGAACAAACTAATCATGGAAAACAATCAATTAACCATAAAGAAGGAAAGAAAAGATCTCAGACAATCAGAACTGATAAAGGAGATAAAAATATCAAACCCTAGTTGGGTCTAACTAGCTATAAATCGAACCAAATGTGCAAAACCGTTCCTCGTTGAGCTGTAAATCAAACCAAAGGTGCAAAACCGTTCCTCGTTGAAAGTATATAAATGGAATCATCATCCAAATCCCACAGATTCAAGTTAGCATGGTCTGATTTTGTATATAATACTTGCAAAAATCGGGCAAGTACCTAAGTAATACCACCAGGGTCGACCAGTAGCGAGGTAACATAAATATGGTAAGCAAATAATGGATGAATCACATTGTTAACAAGATTCAGAGGGGTTGAAAGAGGAGGCAACTAGGGTTTTTTCAGAGAAGAAGGGAAGGTTCGAGAGAGTTTAGGGGCGGCTGGACGGAGAAAATGGGTCTAGGGTTTGGGTTATAGGGTTATAAGGAGAGGGGTAGGTTTATTATAGGTCGTTGATCATTTGAGATCAACGGTCAAGATCAAAAGAGGAAGGGGGCGGGTTGTTTGGACAGATCCCGACCGGGTTTGTTGGCTAAAGGGTCGTTTGGTCTGGGCTGTGGGAGTGGGCTAGGTATTTTGGGCCTGTTTTTGGTCTGAAAATTGGCCTTTACTTGGATAAGATTTTAAAATACACAAAATCAATTAAAATAAATTATTAAAACAACTAATAAATAATAAAAAATATTATTTATGAAATAAAAATTCTTAAAAATAAAAACTCAAAATTATAAAAATATAGAATGTTATTTTGACATAAATAATATAGTAAAAGTAATTATTTGTAGAATATAGACTATTATTGCAAATAATAAGTAAAAATATAACATAATTTTATACAATGAAGTAAAATATTATTGAATATTCATATGGGTATAAATAATCAATTTGGATGATTAAATCACTCAAAATAATTTGAAAGAGTAATTAATAAATATTTTAAAATTAAAAATGCAAGAAATCAATTTTAAAAGCGTTAAAAATTATAAAAATAGCATGTATAAATTAGATAATAATGCAAAATAATATTTTGAAAGTATATGATACTTTATAAAATATGAGGACAAAATTAAGTATCAATAATGAGGATGTCAAGGAAGAATTTGAGGAAGATCCTGAAGAAGACCTAGAGGAGGAGATTCCAGGGAAGATTATTGAGTTGTTGGCTGATTTCCATTATGTACCATTTCAATTCTCTAAGGGCAATCGTATGATCCCATGAAATCTTTGTAAGCCCCGAAATCTCCTCCAGGCTCTTCTGTTGGTGCTAGTTCCTCTGTTGCCGGAGATCTGTTATCCTTACTTTTGATCCAAAGAACAGTGTAAAGTCCTAACACAATCACAGTAGTACCAAGCATCCTGCAAAAAAGTGTACATCTATTTAGTTTTGGTTGCAACTCTTATATGAGTTTTAGAATTAAAATATTACCTTCTGAGGTTCATTTGTTCATGGAGAAGTAATGTACTGGTTACAACTACCATAACCATATTTAAGGGAGTGAACGCTGTTAGGAAAACTAGACCATTGTATTTCATTATGAATCCTTGTATGTAATACGTTAGTCCTGAACAACATATCCCCTGGATTGTGACATGAAAAGTAAGTAACTTTTAATAGACTTAACATGTAGAGGCAAAATATTTCTTGAAAGAGATGTTAGGAAACATTGATTTTTTTAACCTACTTACACTGTACATGACCGCAAGAAGCTTTGCGTCCCAATGGATGCTCCATACTACAGTCTTTTTTCTTTCCATCACCGCTGCTACTATACCTCCCTTAATTGTCCCAAGAAATCATATCCATGTCGTGAGGGAGAGCCCGGCAGGATAGGACCGCGATGTGATCGCCTAGGCATAAAACAATACTAGAGTAAGATTTTTGGCTTATTCCTAATAACTTATCTGTAACTAAGTTCTATCTTTACTAGTAAAATTATGAAGCTTGTCGAACTCAAGCATCCACTTATTAGCAGGAGGGAACCTTTAATAAAAATATTTGAATTTGAGTTTATCCCACCATTTTGAGATGCATGATTAGGCTTTCCTTCTGTTTAAAGTTCAAACACAAGGCCTTGTACCAGAATCTTTATCAGTACACCACCAAATGTGGCAATGGTGCCAATTAGCTTGGCCAGACTGCAGGGACTTTTAAGATTCATCCCTCTTTCATGGCCACATATCTTTCCGGCTAAGGAATGGCGTCTCAAGCCTGAATAAATAAAATATGTACAAAAAGAATTTAAAATTACAATAAGTACCCCTTAATACACAGTGTATTAAAAAGAATTAACTAGCCCATATAATGTAACAACATTATAAAGATCTTTAATTCCATATTCTAGATCTCAAATAGCTTTGAATGTACGTTGTAGAAATATGAACTATTAAGTAATACTAACTAAGAATGTAAATCACTACGTATATAATATTTCATTGTAATAGGTTTTCAAGTGTTTGATTTAGAGATACAAGGTGTGTATTTGAATGAGACAAGGGTATAATTTACTTGCATATCCAGCCCATTATTAAAGTAATGATAGGAATAACATTGCAGATGCAAAAGTTATTGTATCTTTCAAGCCTAGAGAGAAGAAAATATAACGGATGACTGGTCTGTTGGTCAAGAGAAAGATCTTTAATTAAATACTGATTGCATGGGGAAAAAATAATATTTTATGTTTGAGACTTACTCCACTATGCTAAGAGCTATAATCTTAGTAAATATTGCACGAGCCATCTTTGGTCTTGTATTCATGTGAAAAGATATTCAGCTTATCTGTTAGTTTTTGTATTTTCTTTCTACTACTCATAACTAGGCTAGAATTAAAGTTCAAACATGTTAAGTGAACATAAGAGAGGAAGAGAAAGAAGAATACTTGTCTATAAATACCGCAAAAGGAGAAAGGACCAAAGTAGCCACTGCATATCGATAGAAGGCAAACACATAGGCTCTTAACCCTTCATTCAGAGCAACTTTCGACAGGACATCGAAACATGCTAGCACACATTGCAGAAAGACTGCAACAATGAAAGGTCTAACTCTGTTGAATAAATTCCTCATTTGGATGATTTCTATTCTGTAAAGGTTTTCAGTGTTGTTGGATGAATTCCTCATTTGGATGAAAGGCCTGGATATGTAGGTAAATTATACCCTTGTCTCATTCAGAGAAAATTTTCTATAAAGCTTTCAACATATGTTTCTCTGCTACTTTCGTTAATGATTTTACAGATAGGAAATTTATTTATTAGCAAAATCACAAACGGATTCTGATTTTGTATTATCACCCTAGCCCATTCTTCCCCCTATCTCCTATAATTGATTCTCTTCTATATAGAGAAGTTGGTCGTCGTGTCAATTGCATAACAGAAATCTGCCATCTCCTCTTCCTGCTTCCAACACTGAAAACCTTTGCATAACAGAAATCATCCAAATGAGGAATTAATTCAACAGAGCTAGATCTTTCATTGTTGCAGTCTTTCTGCAATGTGTGCTAGCATGTTTCGATATCCTATGAAAAGTTGCTCTGAATGAAGGGTTAAGCGCTAATGTATTTGCCTTCTATCGACATGTAATGGCTACTTTGGTCATTGCTCCTTTTGCGATATTTCTAGACAAGTATGTTTCTCTCTCCCTCCATCTCTTCTTATGTTCACTGTTTACTTAACATGTTTGAACTTTGATTCTAGCCTAGTTATGAGCAATAAAAAGAAAATACAAAATCTAACAGACAAGCTGAATATCTTTTTACATGAATACAAGACCAAAGATGAATCGCGCAATACTCGCTAAGATTGTAGCTCTTAGCATACCGAGTAGTCTCAAACACAAAAAAAAAATCTTTTTCCCATGTAATCAACATTTAATTAAACATCTTTCTCTTGACCAACAAGCCAGTCATCGGGTAGATTTTCTTCTCTCTAGGCTTGAAAGATACAACAACAACTTTTGCATCTGAAATGTGCAACGTTATTCCTGCCATTACTTTAATAATGGCTTGGATATGCTAGAAAAATTATATCCTTGTCTCATTCAAATACACATCTTGTAGCTTCAAATCAAACACTTAAAAACCTATTACAATGTAATATTACATATGTAGTGATTTACACTCTTGGTTAATATAAGTTAATATTTCTTGTTTCTGCAACTCAGCTACAACTACATTCATAGCTATTTGAGATCTAGAATATGGAATTAAAGATCTCTATAGTGTTGTTGTATTACATGGGCTAATTTAATCATTTTAATACACTATGTATCAATGAGTATTTATTGTAATTTAAATTCTTTTTGCACATATTTTGTTTATTCAGGCCTGAGACGATGAATCTTAAAAGTCTCCGCAGCTTGGCCAAGCTAATTGGCACTATTACCACATTTGGTGGTGTACTGATAATGATTCTGGTACAAAGCCCTGTGTTTGGACTTTGGACAAAAGGAAAGCCTAATCATACATCTCAAAGTGGTGGGATAAACCCAAATTCAAATTATTTTATTAAAGGTTCCCTCGTGCTAATAAGTGGGTGCTTGAGTTCGACAGGCTTCATAATTTTGCTGGTAAAGATAGAACTTAGTTGCAGATAAGTTATTAGGAATAAGCAAAAAATCTTACTCTAGTGTTGTTCTATGCCTAGGCGATCACATCGCGGACCTATCCTGTCGTGCTCTCCCTCACGATATGGATATGCTTTCTTTGGACAATTGTGGGAGGTATAGTAGCAGCGGTGATGGAAAGAAGAAAGACTGAAGTATGGAGCATCCATTGGGATGCAAAACTGCTTGCGGTCGCGTACAATGTAAGTAGGTTAAAAGATCAATATTTTCTAACATCTCTTTCAAGAAAAACTTTGCTTCTACATGTTAAATCTATTAAAAGTTCCTTACATTCCATGTCACAGCCCAGAGGATATGTTGTTCATGACTAACGTATTACATACAAGGATTCATAATGAAAATAGGGGTCCTATTTTTATTACAACGTTTAATCTCTTAAACATGGTTATGGTAGTTGTAACCATTACATTACCTCTCCATGAATAAATGAACCTTGGAAGGTAAAATTTTAATCCTAAAACTCATATAAGAGTTGTAACCAAAACTAAACAAATGTACATTTTTTGGCAGGATACTTAGTGCTATTGTGATTGTGTTAGGCCTTTATACTATTCTTTGGGGCAAAAGTAAGGATAACAGATCTCCGAAAACACTGTTTTAAAGGCACAGTGCCTCATTCTCTCTTCATGATTGCGGATCATATTGCTGGTACCGACAATGTAATCGATGGTCGGCTCTCTTTGAAAGATATGCTCTGTAGCCCATATTTGCAACAACAGGTTGCAACCCTTAAAGAAGTCATATCCCCTTGAACATGATGATAATGCCTTGAATAATTCTGCCAACAACATCGGGACAAGAGTGACCCGCAAATTCCCCCAAAATGTGGCCAAGACTAGAGGTAGCACATTAATGTTGATCTGCCCTTTCTGCTGTGAAAACAACAGAAGTCCCAACAATGCCAAAGAGAACATCAAAGGGCGAAGGTTCTCCATGTTTCCCTATCATATTGAAATTCTTCATGATGCAGATTATAGCTTTCTAGATGCCCAAACTATTCAACAACTGGTCTAGGCTTATCCACCCGTCTTCGACGTTCTTTAGGTCCATGTTTCTCTTCAATCCCAATACATAGAGAAACCTATGACACGACAGCATGGCAACTCAGTAAAGTTGGTAACTTCCTCGAGCGTTAGTGTTAGCTCAAAGTCAACAAACTTGAAAACCGCTTTGGTTGGATTCCAGAATTCTATCCACAACCTGGTAAGCACTCTATCACCTCGGACATTCATCAACGCGGTCAGCGCTCCAAGATGTGTCCTAATTCCATCTGTATCAGATGTTTTTCCACCATTTTTTCAACTTGTGGGGCGCTCCTATGACCATGCTAATTTCAAGGATGTTGTGGTTGATTTCCATCTAAAAGGGAGAAAAGGCTAGGTAAGTGTTTTGCTCCGAATCCTTGGTGCCTTAATCTGGCAGCGAAGTCGTCAAGTCTTAAAACGAGAGACTTTTTAGCTCCGGTATTTGTCACACCTCATTTTTTCCGGGTTGTGGAAAGAAAAAAAAAATCCAATTGAAGTGACATTATTTGAAAAGGGATTAATTTAATTAATTTTAAAGAATCACCACTTAGAATTATTTAATTACGGTGTTCCAAGTCACCAATTTCAAAATTCCAATTCAAGGAAAATTATGACTTTGTTTATAGTCAGCAAAACACAGAAAATGGATAAAGAATTCTGTTAACTCGGGAGAAGGTGTGAGACACTCTCGAATTCCGTGATTTTAACACGGTCGCTTAACAAATTACACTTGGCTCAATTATCCGGATTATTACATGTTTTAAGACTTATGTACATTCCGTCTTTTACCACTTTTAATTATTATTATTTATTATGGAATTTATTGAAACAAGATGCAATGTCGCACACTTGTTTTGCATTGCAAATCACGCCATGTGAAACGCACCCACGATTTACAACATGTTTATTATTATTTGAAGTTGAGAATCAAGGCACACGAGGGCACACTTGAACTTGGGATTAATGTATCATAGACATGCTGCGGGAGCCGTACCCATAGCCATGATAATTTATTTATTAATCTCGCCTAAAGCGTCTAGCGATATTCATAGATTGATCATTCACGTCTCGAATTATTGTTAGGCTTCAGAGTTATAGAAATTACTGGAGGACATGGTATAAATTAGCTACTTTTATCATTAAGAAGGTTATCTGTTCTATAGAGCCATTAAGATGTTACAACTTAATAAATTGATAATGCTCTACTTTTGGAATTATTCTAATTATTGCTTATAAAGCAAGTAGATCAAATTAACGAGCACAAAATGACATTCTTTTAACTTAACACGCTCATGGCCTATTCTTGTTCCTGCCAAGAAAGAAACAACTCTAATTTTTCCATTTGTCTAATTTACCAGCCCACTTGAATCACCACTTCAACATGCTAAAACAAAAGAAATGTAACATTACTATTACTACTTACTTATATAGAAGCCACAAACTTGAGGAATTTGGGGTCGTCCCGCTCCAGGTTGCATCATCTTATTGGTTCCTTTTAAACCGTATCCCCAAAATGCATATACATGTGGCTTAAGATCTATGAACCTATGGGCCCCGCTAAAATTTCCTTTCTTTCAAACCTGACTGCATTTTAAGCTAGAACGTGTGTTTGAATAAAAAATATTATAATTAATCCGACATAACTAATCCAAATAATCTATCCCGACATAACTTATTCTGGCATAAGCCGTATTTAAACCAAACGACCCCTTAATGTAATCTTGTTCCTAGCCAATAAAAGCTTTTATACCTATAGTTTTGATGACTTTTTGGTCCCAATTTTTTTAAGTTTACCCATGAGTAAAATATTTTTGAAGGTAAATTAGGATATACCTTTTTAACCTTTTTTGGAAATTAATTGAGAAACCTATTTGACTTGGTAATACTAAATTAATCTCATTAATATTCACTTTGGATTTTATTTATCTTAGCACACATTTGGATAATATTTAGTTGAACTTGAAAATAATTTATTTGAAGTTGAAGTTAAAATTGAAAAATGCTATTTGTGCTTGTACACTAATTTTCTAGAAACAAAAATTCAAGGTTTGCAAATGAAAATTATTATTTCACTTGAAATAACACATTGAATACAATGTGACGTTAGGTAATGCTTGTAATAAATTGCATCACAAAGGAACATGTAATGTTAAGAGAGATACATTATTGGTATTAGTCAAATAACTTTTAAATTATTTTTGCATAATATAGTAGAAATGTCAGGATGATGTGAGATTACAGTACTTATCTTTGAATTGATCAAATTGTAATTGATATTCTATAATAAATACTAGATAGTGTTACTGTCCTTGTGTCGCCTTGCTCCAGACTATGCATTCTCATTGACTACCACGTATGATTTATCTTAGCTGCTTTATTAACTTTCGTCTATATTTACTGTATTGTCCCTTTTGATTTCAGATCACGTATATATAAGTGATGGTACATATACTTCCTTTTAATCTTATTATAGTTGACTTGGTTATCATCTTTGACTATTGTAAACTGAAAAAATTACCTCATATGAAGAATTACGAATCACATGAGTCACTAAAAGAAATGAAAAAGAAAACTTAACACTAAAATATTTATAAAACTTTTTTGTTTACGTCATTGATAACGCTTTTTTTTAAAACAGTATTTAAAAAAAATTCAAAATAATCAAACTACTTTAAAGTTGAACCTCATATCAGAAAGATTTAAATACTTAGAAATCAACCAACTGAACTTACATGTACTCAAATGAGTTAATCCATTAAAACAAAATATATATCCCAAATAATACGAAACCAGTAACGCAATTAATATGAAAGAGATCAAGTATTTTTAAAAGAGCAAATAAAATCTATCACGAGCAAATAGAAAACACTTAAAAAAAAAAAAAATCAAAGCAAGTGTATACTTTAAATGTAAGCAAGTACCGAGAAAAAATGGAAGTGAATGGACCTGAAAATTTACATCTCAATCCGCCCGAACGGAGCAACGATCGGCGGACTGAAACGCCAAAGCAACGAATCGGAGCCTCGACATAGAAGCCTCGCCGGATCTTCGACGGAGTTTGGTTGCTCGACTGGTTTTCGTGGCTGATTTTGCTGCTCTTTAGGACTGTTTCACGGGAGATTTTGGGACTATTTTGGGGTTAAACATTTGCTCTTAATGAAGAAGAAAACTGTAGAAAAAAGGTTGATGAGGACCCCCTTTTGCTCAAAACTACCCGATTTCCCTCTTGTCCCTCCATGCGTTCTCTGTTTTCCGTCCCCCAATCCCCTTTTCGTGTGTTCTCGGAATGTGCCCTATTCTCTCCGTTCTCCCTCTGTTATATCGTGCAAATGTGATATATATGGGTATTCTTGGGGAGAAAGGGATAATAACGGGTGAGTTTCCAGGAAATTTCTTGGTAAAATGATAAGGGCTGTGTCCTCATTTGTCCGAGTCTGCTGCAAAGAAAAGCAAGAAGTTGCACGAAAAGGACATGGCAAAAATAGGCCATGGCTGACAGGCAAACTTACTCAAAAATGGAGAGGGAGAAGAGGAGAGAGAGCGACTAGTTTTCTCTCCAAAATCTGATAAGTGACGAGGAAAATTCGATATCATATCCACCGTTGGATCCCAATCGATGGCTCAGATTGGACCTTCTAGAGACTTCTTTGAAGTTGGGCTATGTATTTGGACCAAACGACAGGCCAGATTTGCGCTAATGTTTGGGCCAACATATTGGTCTCAAGTTGGGGGAAGAAACATAATTAGACAATATTTAAGAAAATTTTACATAAACCTAGCAGAGTAGGTAATTAACATAACATATTACATTCCTTAATAAAAATTTATAAATCTGGATCGAGAATCAGGAAATCCAAATCAATTCAATTCCTAAAAAAATCAAGCTGACGAGATTCACGGAACAAACAATCCTAAACGTTTGCTTCCTATTTCTTTGCTAGGTAATATTTTCAAGAGAGTGTATCATTTTTATACATAAAAAATTGAATGTTAATCAACTATCGAAAAATTACTTGCACTTATTGCTCACATTTCATAATCTCTTTATTCCCATTTACAAAAAAATAAATCTAATAAATCTGGATTTTAACATGTATAATAATATACATACGGAATCCTGAAATATAACTACATAATTACATTAATATATGTTGTATAAATCATGTATAAATTCTAATAAATTATGTAAAAATTATAATAGATAATTATACACGATGTAAATCATGTATAATTATACCAAATAATATACCAAGTAAAAACCATGCACATTTTAATGTTATATTTTATCATAAATTTTTCATATGTATATATTGATTGTATATTAATGTTAATAATAATGGACAATAAATATATACGTGGAATACATATATCGACAATAGTATATAATTATGTATAATGTATATATACACAATATAATGATTATATTTAATAGCACTAGTTTAAATATATGTGCGTTGCACGTGTGTTTTGCGTCGGTCAATATTATATATGCTTACATAAGAAGATTAAATTATTCGAATAAATAATTAAAATTATAATAAAAATACAATATTTGTTTAAATAATGAGAACAAATATTATTTCATGGCAAAATATATAGTTTAACCATGAAACTTAGGGACCAAATCCCTATGATGCACCTTCTCACCGTGGACAATTTTTATACACACAACCTTTCTAAAGTGTGTCTAAAACACATCACTTTTTTCTTGATAAGTTTTTATTTGGAGATTGCATCCACGTGCCAATCAAAACACATCACGTGTCATAACTCAACTATATGGGTGTGTAAAAGATTGTTCGTGCTCAAAAGATGTATCATAGAGATTAAGTCCTAAGTTCCGGAGCCAAACTATGTATTCTACCATTATTTCATTGACACAATAGCTCAATTGAATACCTTCTAAACATGCAAAGATAATGACTTTAGTTATATTAGATGTACAATATTTGTATGTAGACATATTTTGTTATATGAAACACTAATATGTTAGTATGTTATATCTCACCTAACATATTTTTTTTATAAGCGATATTGTTGGTGTATGTTTTCTTCTATTTTGGCTACTCTATCATCACAAAAAATTTCTTAAATTCTTATTAGTCTAAATCTAAAACCCGTTCTTTACTACGTTACGACCACATAAAGGTTGAGATAACTCTAAACTCATTCTGATTTCCAATCTTGGATGGACTCTGCCGATTTTGAAATTTCAAGAGTTCCTAATGATAAGGATAATTTTTAAAATTATAGAAAAACAAAATGAAAAATTTATAGCTGTTTCAAAGTTCCAAATATATTAGTTTAGCTAAACTTTAAAATATTATATTCTAGTCACAAGTTTACGTAATATGGTTGTAGGAGAATTTAATTTTTTAAAGGATATAAAAGTTGGTCAAATAAGAAAATAAATATAACTAAGGTAATTTTAATGAATTTTAAAATTCTAAATATCAGAAGTTTACATAATCCAAATAAGGCAAGATTAATAAGCAAAAATATAATTGATTTTAAATTTTAAATATTAGAAAAATTAATTAAATATTAATAATTTTATCTAATGTGAAGTTTATTTTTAAAGAATATAAAGATCAACATTTCGGGTTGGGGGTTCGTGCTACTCCATATCAATGACTAGATAATATTAAAAAAAAAAATACATAAATATTATTAAATATTATATTTGAGTTATAAATAAAAATTAAAATATGTAAAGTTTTTTAAATTTGTTTTCTCTCTCGACTCTCCTAAGACACGACATATGTAGAAAAAATTATAATTTATTAAGCGTTCTTCACTTGTATGTTATTCTAGCAATAGGATTATATTTGTGATTAATTAATGCCAACTAAATTAAGGCAATAATTGGGTTTAGTTTTTATAGATGTCAAGTCATCGTAGAGTACATGTCAAAAAGAAGGTCCTTCTAAAGTGTTCTCAGTTTCTATTAGTAACCGAAAAAAGAAAATACCATATAAGAAACTAAATATTATTATAAGCAAGTTCATGTGCATCAATGTCGCCTCACCTTAGTTCGAAGTTACTGCACAATAAATCATACCAAATTTACCACTCATCAACAAATATATGATCCTATAATACTTCACAGACATTCAAAAGCTGAGAATTTGTGCTATTCAAGTACATGGATATAATTGAGCTTCTGAATAGTGGTTTGTCTATAGATAAAAATTAAAATCAAAGAGTACAACCCAAAATATTTATAAATAAAAAAAACACAAGAAGTTTAGTCTAAAAGGGATGAATGTAAACAGTTCCCAGGGGATCCAGATTGGATCTTATTGTGCTATTTATAGGTACGAATTTTAATTAACTTAACTAATGGAAACAATAGTCTAAGCAAATCTCATAACTTGGCACTTGGCAGAAATATTAATTTTTCGTTAATTAGAGATTTTGTAAAAACAACATATATTATAATGTCTAGAATTACTGTAAATAAAAATAACTTAGTGGATCATACGTGCAGGTAATGTCACCGCAACAAAAGAATAGACAAGTATTGAGAATCAATTAACTGTAATCAACATATAAAGTCCACAATCAAAATTGAAAAATTTATAGATCTGAAACCTAAATAAAAAAGATTACAAATTATAATTTTATTTTGGTACAAATTAACAAAATAAAACTGCAAATAGATAGAAAATCAAGTAGAGTTAAATTTCAAGTCCTTATCTTGATCTTAGGTGCATGAATTCCACTGTAGTAATGCAAAGCAACCGAAAGATATGCCGTTTGCAACAACAAGTAAAAGGCGTAGAGCAATCGAAAAAGAATTCTAAAAGCTAAATAACAAAAATCTGCAAGCAACATGTTTAGTACCCTATATGCTGAACTAAAGTAATTCTCCATCCCTAAATAGTGAATACTACATGGATCATCGTGCGAAAGTTTTCCACCAAATTACCTTGGGTTCACTCGTCGAGATGCGCAAAAGACCGTATGTGTTACAAACCGATGCAACTCCATCTAGGAGACATTAACTTGTGTGAAAATCAAGTAATATTCTCGAATAAAGTTAAAAGGTATTAATTAATAAATATATGGAAATAATAATAAAGAAAGTTAGGTACCAATGTACGTGCAAATTAGGCTTCTGTAACGACCCGGCTGGTCGTTTGTTGTAATTGCGCCCCGTTTTCTCTTTTGATGCTTCACGCATGTGTGTTTATGGTTTTATGACTTATAGGGTTGATTGGTCGGGTTGATTTAGACCATTTGGTTCTTGACTTAGAAGCTTAAGTTAGAAATATTGACCAAACTTTGATTTTTTGTGAAAAATAATCCCAGAACGGTATTTTGATGGCTCTGATAGCTTCGTATCGTGATTTTGGACTTGAGCGTATGCTCGGAATCAAATTCGGAAGTCTATAGGTTAATTTATGTTGTTAGCCAAAAATTGGCAATTTGAAGTTTAAAAGTTTGACTGTAGGTTGACTTTTAGTTATCGGGTTCGGAATTGGATTTTAGGATTGGAGTAGGTCCGTTATGCTATTTAGAACTTGTATGCAAAATTTGGTATCATTCAGAGTTGATTTGATAGGATTCAGACGCTTGGTTGTAATCCTAGAAGTTTTTGAACTTTACTTTGAAATTCATGCGTTATGGTGTCCGATTCGTAGTTCTAGATGTTAATTTTGTATTCTGATCGCGCGAGCGAGTTCGTGTGATGACCCAATAGGTCATCTATGATTTTACCTTTCATTTCTGCGCTCCGAGACCTCGAATAGCTCCATTTAGCCTTTCTCGATTTACATGCACAATACGTGTCTTTTCTGGAAGGTTTTAAGTGAAAAATTGATGAAAACGTGAAATCGTGCCTTAAAAACTCATTTGAGTTGACTTCGGTCAATGTTTTGAGCAAACGAACTCGGATTAGTATTTTGATGGTCCCGCTGGGTCCGTATCATGATTTGGGACTTGGGCGTATGCCCGGAGTCGAATTCGGAAGTCCCTAACTTGATTTAACGTAATTTATTGAAAACTAAAAGTTTAAAGGTTTAACGAATTCCTAAGTTTGACCGTAGGTTGAGTTTATTGCTACTGGGTTCGGATTACGGTTCTGAAACTTGGTATAGGTTTGTTTCAGTATTTATGACGTGTCTGCAAAATTTAGTGTAAAACGGAATTGATTTGGCGTGATTCGGATGTCAGGTTGTAAAATTGAAAGTTCTTAAGTTTCTTTAAAGAATTTCATTTATTTTGGTGTCCGATTCATGGTTCTAAGTGTTATTTTGGTATTTTGATCACGCAAAGAATTCGTATGATGTTATTACACTTGTGTGCATGTTTGGTTTGGAGCCCGAGGGGCTCGGGTGAGTTTCAGATAGGCTACATAGTGATTTTTTATTTAGAGAAATAGCGGATGCTTCTTTGCTTCTGGTGTCACCTGCAGATCTCGCATTTGCGAACAATGAGTCACATTTGCGAGCAAGGGCTGGGTTGGGGAGAGTTCGCATTTGCGAACTCTGTATCTTCGCAATTGCGAAGGTTTTGGTCACAATTGCGACCAATGTCTACTTGGTGCTTCTTCGCATTTGCGAAGTGTTATTCGCATTTGTGGACTGCCTTGGTTCACATTTGCGACAAAATTATCGCATTTGCGACGACAATAAGCTTAGTGACTTTTTCGCATTTGCGAAGGGCTGATCGCTTTTGCGATCATCGTAATTGCGAACTATGTGTCGCAATTGCGATAACTGTAGCTTACCAAATAGAGGAAAAACAGGATTTGGCTTATTTCTTTCAAACTCTCTACTCTAAACACCCTAGAGGCGATTTTCCCAAGAGATTTTCTTCCTAAATTCATTGGTAAGTAACTTTAATATACTTCTTTTCAATTACCCATTATATTTCATAAGTTTTCAACATCAAATCTAGGATTTTCATGGTAGAAATTAGGAATTTGGGTAGAATTAGAGATTTTTGTAAATTTGGGATTTAGACCTCGAATTGAGGTCGGATTACGAAACTAATTATATAACCGGGCTTGGGGGTGAATGGGTGTTCGGGTTTTGGTCCGAATTTCGGTTTTGACTAAGTGGGCCCGAGGTTGACTTTTATTGACTTTTTCAATAATGATCTAAATTGAACCTCTTTCATTCGTGAGTAGTTTCTAAGGCTTATTTTGAATCGTTTGGTTAATAATTTGCTAGATTTGGAGGCTTGTTTGAAAGAAAAAGGCCGTGGTTGAACTTTGAGTTGATTGCAGAGTGAGGTAAGTGTTGGGTCTAACCTTGATTTGAGGGAATTAGGAACCCTTGAGCTATGTGCTATGTGAATTACATGTGTAGCGGCGCATACGCGGGGTGACGAGTATATATACACCGTCAAATTACTTGTTCCCAAGCTTTCCCGTATTTTATTAATTACTTTATTCTATGACTTAACCGTTACATTACTTGTTTTTCCTATCTTCATTGCTTAATATTATGTCTTGTTTTCATGCCTTAATTGCTACATGCATATTTGACTTCCATGCTATAATTGTTACTTGCCATTTAGCATTTCTTGTATTAAATTGTCCATCCCCTCCCTGGTTCCATACTTATTTACTACTTATCTCTATTCGTTTCCCTCATACTAAATTGCCTTATGCCTTGTTGCCTTATAGTTTCGTATTAATTGTTGCCTTCATTGAAGTAGTTTCACTTGTACGTATTGTTAAACGTAGATACCGTTGAGTTGATAAGTTGAGATACCCGAGTAGTTCAGATCTCTTTGATTATCATGTTATTCTCCGTTGCTCATACATTTGTACTCTTGATGTATGATCTATTGTAAATCGTAGATATTGAGTTACTATTATTAATTGACATTGTTTGGGGAGCAAGTTGCACGCCGCAACGGAAATTAAAAAGAAATGAATTGAAAAGGCGGAATAAGTATGAACTTGATATTGACAGATGATTATATGGAGGGGTCAGGTTGCGCGCCGCAACAGATTTTTTAAAAGTTTATATTGTTGGATTGGGTTGCACGCCGCAACATGTTGATATAAGTTATATTTGTTGTATTTGTTGGTTTGGCCTCGGTTGTTGAGATGAGTTATATGACTGGTTATTTGGGACTCTTTGCTGGTTGATTTGAGTTTCGTTGATATGAGTTACCTGCTTTACTTCTATTCCCGTTTTATTATTATTATTATTATTATTATTATTATTATTATTATTATTATTATTATTATTATTATTATTATTATTATTATTATTATTATTATTATTATTATTTTTGTTAAAGATAATTTTACATCATTGGTGACACTTTAATTACATTTAACCCCTATTTTTTTTTATCATCTTTGCTTTTATTATTATTATTGTTGTTGTTGTTGTTGTTGTTGTTATTATTATTATTGCTGCTGTTGCTGTTGTTGTTGTTGTTGTTGTTGCTGCTGCTGCTGTTGCTGTTGTTGTTGTTGTTGTTGCTGCTGCTGCTGTTATTGCTGTTGCTGTTGTTGTTGTTGTTGTTGCTGTTGCTGTTGTTGTTGCTGCTGCATTGTTATTGTTGTTGCTTCTGTTGTTGCCGTATTCTCATGCTATTGTCGTCGTCGTCGTCGTTGTTGTTGTTGTTGTTGTTGTTGTTGTTGTTGTTGTTGTTGTTGTTGTTGTTGTTGTTGTTATTATTGTTGTTGTTGTTGTTGTTGTTGTTGTTGTTGTTATTATTATTATTATTATTATTATTATTATTATTATTATTATTATTATTATTATTATTATTATTATTATTATTATTATTATTATTGCGTACATGTTAATGTAAGTGACCTGTCTTAGCCTCGTCACTACTTCGTCGAGGTTAGGCTCGGCACTTACATAGTACATGGGGTCGGTTATACTCATACTACACTCTGCATTCTTGTGCAGATACCAGAGTTGGCCCCAGCCGCGTACCGTAGACTTGCTCGGATCCAGCAATCTAGAGGGAACTTGAGGTATAGCTGCACAACGTCCGCAGCTCTGGAGTACCCTTCTACTTCTTTTGGCTGTTCATTTGATTTAGACAGTTATGTTTATTTCTACCATGACCCAAATCACAAGTGTCGCGATGACGCCTATCATGATACTAGACAACCCGACAACTCACACATACCAACATCTTGAAATTTAAAATATACGGAAATAAGCTTAGGTAAGTAAAATTTTCATAAAACTGGATGAAAATGTCATATCTCAATACAGAATTTCCCAAAACCTGGGTGTTACTAAGTAAATGAGCATCTATACAATAACATAGTCTGATACACTATCTAAGAAAATAGAACAGAATAAGTAAAATTGAGAGATAGGGGAGGAGAGTCAAGGTCTGCGGACGCCAAGGCAGCTACCTCGATAATCTCCAAACGACTGAAACTCCATGATCAGCAACCACCGTGCCCAAAAATACCTGGATTTGCACACAATGTATAGGGTGTAGCGTGAGTACAACCAACTCAATAAGTAATAAGTCTAACCTTTGAACTGAAAGCAGTGACGAGTCCGAACAGTCCAAATACAGAATTTAACAGTACGGAAATTTATAGAACATATGACAATAATATCTCAGAGAAACTCATAATCTATTGGTACAAGTACAAGAATATAGACATGCTTCCAGGTTTAACAGTTAGACTCAAAACAGATAAAATATGTCAAGTCTAAATAACTGCAATTAAGCAAATAACTCAACAGTAAAGAACGACCATTGTGGGTCCCAATAGTACTAGTACATAACCTAAACATGGTTTCTAACATAAATTACAGCTCAAGTGCTCTAACACATAGCGTACAGTAATAATATTCAGATAAGATAGCTACACAGTTCCATGGAATCGACTGAATCACAATTACTACGGTGCACGCCCACACGCCCGTCACCTAGCATACGCGTCACCTCAACACCAATCACATAACACGTAATTTCAGGGATTCATACCCTCAGAACCAAGTTTAAAAGTGTTACTTACCTCAAACCGTGCAAATCTCTACTCCAACAAGCCCTTGCCTTGCGATTTTGCCTCCGAATGCCTCAAATCTAGCCACAAATAATTCGACACAATCAACTCAAGCTATAGGAATTAATTCTATATAAAAATGTTAAGTTCTTAATCAAAAGTCAAAAAGTCAACTCAAAAGTTAACCCCTGGGCCCATGTCTCGGAATCCGATGAAAGTTACAAAATCCAAATACCTATTCAACCACGATTCCAACCATATGAAAATTACTCAAATCCGATACAAAAAGCTCGCTCAAATCTCCAAAATTAGGCCTAAGAAGTTTTCTCCATTTTCCCCAAATATTTTAACCCAATTCACTAATTAAATGATGAAATCAAGGATATATTCATGTAGTTTAACCAAAATCAAGTTAGAATCACTTATCCCAATCACTCCCTTGAAAATATATCCAAGAATCACCTCAATCCGAGCTCCCAAAATCAAATTATGAAAAATGACTCAAACCTTCGTTTTTGAAATATTTAAATCTACCTAGATGTCCCTTCTTCGTGATCGCGAGAAAAGCTTCGCGATTATGAAGCACAAACTTAGCTGCCCTAGAACTTGTCTCTACACAATCACATATTCCCAGACCTATGCGATCGCGAACAGCCCAACGCATTCGCACAGAACAACATGTGAAATCCCGAGCTCCTTCCTTTCCTATACGCGAACATGACTTAACCTACGTGTTCGCGATGCACTGATTTCCAAAGCTTCGTGATTGCGGACCTTCCCACGTGACCATATAGCACAAAATCCCAGATTCCCAACATAAGCCTACGTGATCACGGACCTTCCCACGCGATCGCATATAAGGAAACCAGACTGGCAACATCAGCTATAATCTAAGTGCAAATTCCAATCCGTTAGCCATCCGAAATCTACCCGAGGCCCCCCGAACCTAAACCAAATATACCAACAAGTCCTAAATCATCATACAAACTTAGTCGAGGCTTCAAATCACATCAAACAACATCAAAAATATGAATCGCACCCCAATTCAAGCCTAATGAACTTATGAACTTCTAACTTCTACATTCTATACCGAAACCTATCAAATCAAGTCCGATTGACCTTAAATTTTGTACACAAGTCATAAATAACACAACAGACTTATTCCAACTTCTAGAACCAAAATCCGAGATTGGTAACCACAAAGTCAACTCTCGGTTAAACTTCTCAATTTTCAAAACTTCTAATTTTTCCAACTTTCGCTATTTCAAGATAAAATCAATTACGGACCTCCAAATCACTATACGGACACACTCCTAAGTCCAAAATCACCCAACAGAGCTATCAGAATAATCAAAACTCCATTCCGGAGCCACTTATACATAAGTTAACATCCTGTCAACCTTTTCAACTTAAGCTTCCAACCTTGAGACTAAGTGTCTCAACTCATTCCTAAACATCCTCGGAACGGAACCAACTACCCCGGCAAGTCACATAATGACAATTGAGCATAAAATAAGCAATAAATGGGGGACCGGCCAAGTCGTTACATCCTCCCCCTCTTAAACAAACGTTCGTCCTCAAACAGGTCTAGAAACATACTTGGAGTCTCAAATAGGTGTGGATATCTGCTCCACATCTCTCACTCAGTCTCCCAATTAGCCTCCCCGACAGGCTGACCTCTCCACTGCACCTTCAGTGAAGCTATGTTCTTTTACCTCAACTTTCAAACCTGTCGATCCAAAATGGCCACCGGCCCACATCATAAGTAAGTCACCATCCAACCGAACCGTGCTGAAGTCCAAAATATGAGATGGATCACCGACATACTCCCGAAGCATAGAAACATGAAACACTGGATGAACACTCGATAGACTAGGCGGCAAGGCAAGCTTGTAAGCCACTTCTCCAATCCTTTGAAGCACCTCAAACAGACCAATGTACCGAGGGCTCAACTTGCCCTTCTTACCGAACCTCATAACACCCTTCATGGGTGAAATTCTGAGTAGTACCTTCTCCCCAACCATGTAAGTAACATCACAAACCTTCCAATCTACGTAGATCTTCTGCCTAGACTGCACCACGCGAAGCCGATCCTGAATCAACTTAACCTTATCCAAAGCATCCTGAACCAAGTCAGTATCCAACAGCCTAGCCTTACCCGGATATCGACACCGTCTCTCATACAAAACCTCATACAGAGCCATCTAAATGCTCTATTGGTAGCTGTTGTTGTAGGAAAACTCTACGAGCGGCAGAAACTGATCCCAAGAACCCCCAAAATCTTTGACACAAGCACGTAGCATATCCTCCAATATATGAATAGTGCACTCGGACTATCCGTCCGTCTGAGGGTGAAATGTTGTACTCAACTCAACATGTGTGCCTAACTCTCGCTGCACTGCTCTCCAAAACTGCGATGTAAACTGCATGCCCTGATCTGAAATGATAGACACCGGCACACCGCGAAGGCGAGCAATCTCGCAGATGTAGATCTCATCCAACCGCTCCGAAAAATAAGTAGTCCCAATAGGAATGGAATGCGCGGACTTGGTCAACCGATCCACAATCACCCAAATAGCATCGAACTTCCTCAAAGTCCGTAGGAGCCCAACTACAAAATCCATGGTGATACGCTCCCATTTCCACTCTGGATCTCAAGCCTATGAAGCAATCCTCCCTGTCTCTGATTCTCGTACTTCACCCGCTGACATTTTAGGCACCGAGCTACAAACCCCATTGTATCTTTCTCCATCCTCCTCCACCAATAGTGCTGCCTCAAGTCCTGGTACATCTTTGTGGCACCTGGATGAATGGAATACCGTGAACTGTGGGCCTCCTCAAGGATCAACTCACGTAGACTATCTACATTAGGCATACAAATTTGACCCTGCATCCTCAACACCCCATTATCCCCAATAGTAACATCCTTGGCATCACCGTGCTGAACCGTGTCCTTAAGGACAAGCAAATGGGGATCATCGTACTGGCGCTCTCTGATGCGATCATATAAGGAAGACCGAGAAACCACACAAGCTAGAATCCGACTGGCCTCCGAAACATCTAATCTCACGAACTGGTTGGCCAAGGCCTGAACATCAATTGCAAGTGGTCTCTCACAAACAAGAATAAATGCAAGGCTACCCATACTCACCGCCTTTCTACTCAAGGCATCGGCCACCATATTGGCCTTCTCGGGATGATACAGGATGGTAATATCATAGTCCTTTAGTAGCTCCAACCATCTCCGTTGTCTCAAATTTAGATCCTTTTGTTTGAATAAGTGCTGGAGACTCCGATGATCGGTAAATACCTCACAAGACACACCATAGAGATGATGCCTCCAAATCTTAAATGCATGAACGATGGCTGCCAACTCCAAATCATGAACATGGTAGTTCTTCTCATAGGGCTTCAACTGGCGCGAAGCATAAGTAATCACTCTACCCTTATGCATCAAGACATACCCAATACCAATCCGAGAAGTATCACAATACACTATATAAGAGTCTGGCGTTGAAGGCAAAACTAGAACTACAGCTGTGGTCAAGGCAGTCTTGAGATTCTAAAAGCTCTCCTCGCACTCATTCGACCACCTGAATGGAGCACCCTTCCGGGTCAATTTGCTCAAAGGTGCTGAAATAAATGAGAAACCCTTAACGAAGCGACGATAATAACCAGCCAAGCTGAGAAAGCTCCGAATCTCAGTAGTTGAAGATGGCCTGGGCTAACTCTAAACCGCCTCTATCTTCTTTGGATCCACCTTAATCCTCTCACTGGACACCACGTGCCCTAAGAGCGCCACCGAAGTAAGCCAATACTCACACTTGGAGAACTTGGCATAAAACTTCTCCTCCCTCAGCCGCTGTAGTACAATCCTCAAATGCCGGGCATGCTCCTCCTGGCTACATGAGTACACCAGGATATCATCAATGAATACT
This sequence comes from Nicotiana tabacum, assembly GCF_000715075.1. Taxonomy (NCBI): domain Eukaryota; kingdom Viridiplantae; phylum Streptophyta; class Magnoliopsida; order Solanales; family Solanaceae; genus Nicotiana; species Nicotiana tabacum. Next base: position 15,773,681 of record NC_134098.1, read on the forward strand.
ATGACAAACGAATCAAGATATGGATAAAATAAATTGTTCATCAGATGCATGGATGTTGCTGGGGCGTTGGTCAGCCCAAACGATATTACAAGGAACTTATAGTGACCATAACCGGTCCTGAATGTCATTTTTAGAATATCCGAGTCTCGAATATTCAACTGGTGATACCCAGACCTCAAATCAGTCTGAGAGAACACCCTCGCCCTTGAAGCTTTTCAAATAAATCATCAATGTGCGGCAAAGGATACTTGTTATTGATTGTAACTTTGTTCAACTGCTTATAGTCGATGCACATCCGCATAGTACCATCCTTCTTCTTCATAAATAAAACCGGTGCACCCCAAGGAGACATACTAGGCTTAATAAACCCCTTATCAAGAAGCACCTGAAGCTGCTATTTCAATTCCTTCAACTCAGCTGGTGCCATACGATACGGAGGATTAGAAATGGGCTGAGTGCCTAGCACCAAGTCAATGCCAAAGTCAATATCCCTGTCGGGTGGCATGGCCGACATGTCTGCAGGAAACACATTCGCAAAGTCTCGCACCACCGGAACATAATCAATATTAGGAGTATCAGCACCAACATCCCTCATAAAGGCCAAATATGACAGACACCCTTTCCCAACCATCCATTGGGCCTTCAGATAGGAAATCATCCTGCTGGGAACATAATCTAGAGAATCTCTCTACTCAATCCTTGGCAACCCCGACATCGCTAACGTCATGGTATTAGCATGATAATCTAGAATAACATGACATGGAGACAGCCAGTCCATACCCAAAATCACGTCGAAATCAACCATACTAAGCAATAAGAGATCAACTTTAGTCTTCAATCCTCCAATAGTCGCTACACACTACCGATATACACGGTCCACAATAATAGTATCACCCACTGGCGTAGATACATGAACAAATGAAACTAAGGACTCACAGGGCATATACAGATCATGAGCAAAATATGATGATACAAACGAATAAGTGGAACCAGGGTCAAATAATATGGAAGCATACTTGTGGTATACTGAGACAATACCTGTGATCACTGTGTCTCAAGCAACAGCCTCTGGCCTGGCAGGAATAGCATAGAATCGAGCCTGATCGCCACCTAATCTCCCCCCACCCCCTTTAGGGAGGCCTCTGGCTTTTTGAGCCCCACCCCGAGCTGGCTGAGTGGCTGGTGAAGTCACTAGTACGGAAGTCGCAGCCTGACTCCTCTTCTAAACTAGACCTCCCAAAATGTGGGGACAATGCCTCTTCACATGACCCAACTCTCCACACTCAAAACAACCCCTCTAACAATGGTAGCAAGTACTGAAGCGGACCCCGAGAACCAGAATAACTACCATACGAACCTGGTGCAGATGAACCATGAACTGAAGGAGCCCGAGATGAACTCTGCACTAGGAGTGCACTGAGAGATGACTGACCCGGTCGAGCACTGTATGAACCATGGCTAGCTGATGCGCCACGATGAGCTGGACGAGTTACCTGAGCGGGCCTATAAGGACGAGCCTTACTGTGGTGGAACTGACCCCTAGAGGCAACACCGCTAAAACCACCCAAACCACGAGGCCTCTTGGCATTCCTCTCCTCACCCTCCTAACTACAGACCAACTCTAGCCGCCGAGCAATATCAACTACCTTATCTAACCTAGAACCTGATACACTCTGCCGAGTCATAACAAAATGCAACTGATAGTTGAGGCCATCAATGAACCTCCTAATCCTCTCCCTCTCAGTGGGAACCAACCAAACTGCGTGACGAGCCAACTCTGAAAACCTTATCTCATATTGGGTCATAGACATGCCCTCCTAGCGTAGCTGCTCGAACTACCTACGCAACTCCTTCCTGCGAGTCTGTAGCACAAAGTTATCTAATAAGAGAACGGAGAACACATGCCATGAAAGTGGTGAAGCACCGACTGTACTGCTCCTCTCATAAGCCTCCCACCATCAGAAGTCAGCCCCTAATAGCTGAAAAGTAGTAAAGAAGACTCCACTAGTCTTCAGAATACCCGCCGTACGAAAAGTCTGCTAGCACCTATCCAAGAAGTCCTGAGCATCCTCTAACTCAGCCCCACCGAATGATGGAGGCTGGAGCCTCCCAAATCTCTCTAGTCTCTTCTACTCCTCATCACTCATAACCGGTCCCACCATGGCCTGAGTAACTACAACCGGCTGGGCTGGTAGTACCCCCTGCCATGACTCAATCCTACACAACAAACCGCATCTATCATGCCATCATATGAAACATACGAGAATCTTATAATCAACTCTAAGTCACAAGCAGGATACATACCCGATCAGTTAGAAACCTTCCATTTGATATCATCCAGGAGAAAATCACAATACGGAACATGATCCTTACGCCGGTAGGAAATATCCATCCCAAGCCATGATAGAAACCATCGATAACTCTTCGAAACTCATTTGCCCATAACCAGACCATCAAAACTGAGTCTCTCTAACTCAACCAAGCCACGCTGGTCGCCAAAACCAAGAGTATTGCAACAAAACACCCATAGAGACTCACCACATCGTAAGTACCCAAAGGACCGATTGTATCCATTACTGTGCTGATCCAACCTACTATCAAGCTGTCCTATTTCTCTGAGTTTCTTTTGAATTGCCTTCCAGTTGATACCTCTCCTTTCCAGAACACCACGATCCTTAACCAAAACTCACCCCATGGGATGCTAGAATAAAAGCACACCGCCCTAAGGCCCAAAAGCTGCCGTATCCCCCTTTAGGCACCCCAAGAGTACCACAACCGAGACACTCACTTTGAAGAGACCTTCTGTGAGTCAAGAGCCATTTCCTTCACCTTCTTGATACTGAAATATAGAATCCATAATGATATAGAAATGCCATAAGTCTCGACACCATCCAACTTAAATCTCATATTCTAGCCATATACAAATCCACAAAACTCTCAATTGCTACATATAAATCTTGAATCTATTAGAACCTTCTCGAGAATCGTCCGCTCTGCTCAAATCTCAATTGCACCGACCAAACGTGCCGAATGACCCGTCCCAATTAGCTCAATAACACCAAAATAGGTAACCCACACCTCTAAGAAACCGAGTGAATCCCTACTCTATGCACACTACATCCGTCACAAATAACAACCTCAAATCATCCCGTGATTTCCATATACCCATAAAGTGTAATACAACCCGTATCCAGAAATTCCCTTACTCGAGTCATCCTCAATCTCAACCTTTGTAGGTCATAATTGATTCATATGCATACCTCAAACCGAAACCAATACAACATATAACCGTGCAATCCACTCGTCGATACCAGACTCCCCCACTTGTCTCAGAGGCCTAGAATAAAACATCTGACATCTTACAATAACCATACCTCATTACTTCCATAACCCCGCACCGAAGTTCAACTCAATCCCTCATAAGCTCAGGTAACACAACCATCTAATACCTCAAATCATCTGCAAATCTCGCATTCATCCTTGTGACGGTCAAGTCAACTACTATGACCGATCCAAACTCAAATCGCACAAACATAACCCACTGGTAGAAAAGAAAACCTCCACATAACATCATAAAAAAATCACATATACGTAGATTACCCTGCAGGTTATAACACACATGCTTAGCCTTAAACTGACATCCCTTTATACCCTTTCATAGCCACAACTACTACACAATCACTTAATCTTCCTGAGTGTTAACTCACCAACAAAACATGAGAACCTGATTCGTTCCACAGTTAAACAACATGAAAGATCCTCCAATACACTCATAACTCGAGACTATACGTCATATCAAGGCAGAAATCAAGCACCCAATAGTCCTTTTTACCTCTCAAGCAAACTCTTCTAGTCACACTAAATACATCTGAACACATCCCGCAGTCACATCATATTAATCATATAGCCATCCAATCACTCATCGAGCCACAAATTTCACTAATAGGGACACTACCGGACTTATAAGTCCAAAATCACGTGCTCACATAACCAAAATTCTCGTGCTCAAGCTACGGTCAAAACCTGGATTCAAGTCCTCCAGACTGGCCCATCATCAACACACCGAAATCACATCTCTCACCTCATCCATGGAATCATAAGTCGTCGATGCATAGCTTATATCGAGCGCTCACATGCGCATACAAATGCTGGAGGGAATTCAAAGAGTTATGTTTCAAGCTGAATCAATGTCACACGATAAGGAAAGAAAGATGGGAAGTTTATTCTAAATGCCCTGTAGCCTCTCAAAGATAGGTATGGACGTTATCATACAGATCGCAAGACTCTACTAGACACTTGCTACATGACTTGTAGAACCTATAAACCCACCTAGTCATGATGGCACCTAACCCAACTGGTCAGGTAAGCCAATTAACAACTATCCAATTTAAATGAGATTTATTAAGAAGAGAAATAAAAATACAACTGCTTTTATACAGGAATTTTCCAAGGACTGGTAGTACAAATCATAAGCTTCTAAGATTAAAATTTACAAAGCTGGTATGAAATAAATACATTATATGTTTGAAATGTACATAAACAGATTTTTATAAATCTAAGGCTACCGTGAACAAGAGACAGCTAAAATCGGAATGCAGGTATGTCTTCAAATCCAGCTCCTGTTGATCACATCAACATCAACATCCAACATCTTTACGCAAGGTGCAGAAGTGTAGTATGAGTACAACCGACCCCATGTACTCAAAAAGTTACAAACCTAACCTTAGGTTGAAAGTAGTGACGAACTGGAACACTAGTCGGGGTCAAATACCCATAGCCAACAACAATTCACAACAACATAATGGAAGTAAAAAAATAAATAGCTCAGAGATAAAATGCTCAGCTCTTTCACTATTTCAGAAAATAGGCATGCTTTTCAAGTATATCACTGAAAACCCAAATCCTTTACCGACATTACCAAATTTATGAGTAAGTTTGAAAACTATGGTTTTTCCCAAAAACTTTTCAACAACAGATAAAATATTTCATTATCAAATGGCATGAGGAAAATACATCTATATGCCTACATGTCAATATGCAGGTGAAATCATGAATGACACCAAAACCGGAGTAGCCGAAAGAAATGCATCTCTATGCATGTATCTCAAGTATGCATGTCAAATGCAATGTATCTCAGTGATGAACTCATGTACTCACACTCTCAGAGTACTCGATCTCATTGCCTCACACTTTCCACTTATCATGCTCAATCACTCGACATACTCAATCACTCAGTACTATATATGGCAAATTCATACTCAGTCATGCTTATTCATTTCATATCATATCTCAGTCTATGTTGCTTTATATTGAGACATCATATCATCATTTTTGGGCTAGTTTCATGGCATTATGAGCCCGAGAGACTGGAGAGATTGATGACTGAGTGAGGCCGAGGGCCTGATTGTGAGTGATATTATAAGATCGGGCTACATGCCGCAGTATGTTATATTGATTTTTGCCTGGATTTGACTTTTTATGGTGCTTGGGCTGAAGGAGCCGTTCCGGAGTCTGTACACACCCCCAGTGAGCGCAAGTGATTACATATATATATATATATATATATATATATATATATATATATATCAATTGACAGTCAGTCACTCAGTACTGTATAAGGCCAATCCAGTCGAGGGAAGATCCATCCCTAAATATAAATGCTTTAGGCAAGATCCATGCCCAGGGAAGATCCATCCCTCAATGTAATCACTTGCGCTCACTGGGGGTGTGTACATACTCCGGAACGACTCCTTCAGCCCAAGCGCAATAAGAAGTCAAATCCAGGCATAAATCAATATAACATACTACGGCGTTCAGCCCGATCCCATAATATCACTCACAATCAAGCCCTCGGCCTCACTCAATCATCAATATCTCCAGTCTCTCGGGCTCACAATGCCATGAAACTAGCCCAAAAATGATGATATGATGTCTCAATATATAGCAACATAGACTGAGATATGATATGAAATGAATAAGCATGACTGAGTATGAAATTGCAATGTAAGCAAATAACTCAACAATAGAAATGACCTCAGTGGGTCCCAACAGAATAAGCATGTAGCCTAAACATGGTTTCTAACATGGATCACAACTCAATAGCTCTAGTACATAGAGATTTCATGGTTACAGATAAGATCAGGTAACTAAACAGTACCACATAAATAATGGAGTCACAATTCACACGGTGCATGCCCACACGCCCATCACCTAGCATGTGCCTCACCTTAACACCAAACACATAACACGTAATTCAGGATTTCACACCCTCAACACCAAGTTTAGAAGTGTTACTTACCTCTAACAAGCCAAATCCAATACCGGGAAAGCCAAGCGATGCTCCAAAAATTCCATCCTATGCGTACCGACCTTCGAACGGCTTGAAACTAGCCAAAAGCAACTCAATTACATCAATTAATACCAAAGGAAACAAACCCAATTGTCCAACCCAAAAGTCCACCCGGGCCCGTGCCTCGGAACTCGACGAAACTTACAAAATCTGACAACAATTACGTGTCCAACCATACACGTTTCATTCAAATCCGACTCCGAATAGACATTCAAAACTCAAAACCTCACTCTATGAAGCTTTAGGCTAAAATCCCCAATTTTCTATTTAAAACTCATAATCCAATTACCAAAAATGAAGATAAAATCACAAAATTTAATCAAAACCGAGTGTAGAACACTTACCTCGATCCTTGTGATAAAATTTGCCTCCAAAATTGCCTCAATCTGAGTCTCACTTCTCAAAATATGATAAAAGAACCAGAAACCCCGATATATAACTTCTGCCCAGCATTTTTGCTTTTGCGAACAAAAGGCCGCTTCTGCAGCGTTGCTTTTGCAACAAAATTCCCGCTTCCGTGAAAAACCCTAGAGTTCTGCTTTTCCGAACCTACGCAACAAGCATCGCTTCTGCGCAAGCGCAAGTGCGAGATAAGACACGCTTCTGCGCACTCAACTGCTTCTGCGATCACAACTTTCGCTTCTGCGCACATGCAGGTGCGCTTCTTCCTCCGCATCTGCGATGATCGACAATCACAATTCTTTCACTTCCGTGACCAACTGTCCGCATCTGCGCCCATTCTTCCGTAGATGCGGAAACACCAGCATCAACAGCCTTAGCCAAATACAACATGTGATGAAAAGGTCCGAAACTCACCCGAGCCCCTCAGGACCCCATCCAAATATACAAATAAGACCTATAACATAACCCAGACCTACTCGAGGCCTAAAATCTCGCATAAAAACATTGAAATGATGATTTGCATCTCAAACCGAACTTAAATGAACTTTGAACTTTCAACTTCCAAAACTCACGCCGAAACATATCAAATCAACTCGGAATGAACTCAAATTTTGCACACTAGTCCCAAATGACATAAGGAAGTTATTCTAATTCCCGGAATCACAATCCGAATCCGATATCATCAAAGTCATCTCCTAGTCAAACTTTAACTTTCGCCAATTATTACCGAATCCTTCTAGGAATATCCAAATGCAAATTCGGGCATACACCCAAATCCAAAAATCACCACCCGAACCTAACGGAGCCCTCAAAACTTAATTCCGGGGTCAAATACCCAAAACTCAAACTTGGTCAGCCCTTCCAACTTAAAGCTTCGATCATGAAATTCATTTTTCCAAATCGATTCCGAGTAACCTGAAAAATAAAAACCGATGATTCACATTAGTCATAATATATAATACGGAGTAATTCATGCCCTCAATCTACCGAGCAAAGTGTAAATGCTCGAAACGATCGGTCGGGTCGTTACACCCCAGTATCTGAAGTCCCTACATAACCTGCTCTGGAGTACAGGCAGCGGAGTCTGAGTACCTCCCCTGGCCTGAGAAATGGATGGCGCGGTCTGAACATAAACTGTCTGAGCAAGGCTAGTGCAAATAGTGAATATCTGGGCCAAAGCCTCCTAAAGGCCTGGAATCACAATAAGACTGGTGCCTAAGCTGGTCCCACCGGCTCAACTACATTTGGAATCCGCTCTTGGGCTAGAGCAACTGGTGGGTCTACAGGTGTTGCTCTAGCTGTTGTACGAGCTGCACCTCGGCCTCTAGCTGGTGGTACTGGTGGCCGTCTGCCTGATCCGGTAGCACGTGTCCTCACCATCTGTGAGAGAATAGAATAGCAGAAGTTTAGTTCCCGGAATTAAATAATCCGCTTAACAAGAATACAAGAATGTAAAGTTTTCCTAAGGGTTCGACAGCCTCTCAAATATAAGTATAGACGTCTCTGTACAGATCCACAAGACACTACTAAACCTGCTCATGACTCGTGAGACCTATGTAACCTAGACTCTGATACCAACTTGCCACGATTCAAAATCACAAGTGCCGTAATAGCGCCTATCATGATACTAGGCAAGCCGACAACTCACACATACCAACATTTTGAAATTTAAAATATGTGGAAATAAGCTTAGGTAAGTATAAGTCTCATAAAACTGGATGAAAACATCACAACTCAATACAGAATTTCCCAAAACCCGTGTGTCACTGAGTACATGAGCATCTATACAATAACATAGTCTGATACACTATCTAAGAGAATTAAACAGAAGAAGTAAAACTGAGAGATAGGGGAGGAGAGTCAAGGTCTGTGGACGCCAAGGCAGATACCTCGATAATCTCCGAACGACTGAAACTCCAAGATCAGTAACCACCGTGCCCGGAAATACCTGGATCTGCACACGAAGTGCAGGGTGTAGCGTGAGTACAACTAACTCAATAAGTAATAAGTCTAACCTTTGGACTGAAAGTAGTGATGAGTCCGAACAATACGGTCCAAATACAGAATTTAACAGTACGGAAATTTATAGAACATATGACAATAATATCTTAGAGAAACTCATAATCTGTCGGTACTAGTACAGGAATGTAGACATGCTTCCAGGTTTAACAATTAGACTCAAAACAGATAAAATATGTCAAGTCTAAATGATATGAGGAATATGACATCTCTATATCTACATGCCAATATGCATAATGTATGTGATGCAACACAATGGGAGCCTTGTGTACTCACTCTTTTAGAGTACTCAACCTGACTGTCTCAATTCTCACTCATCACACTCAATCACTCAGCACTGTATGGTACCCGCTGCGGTGTGCAACCCGATCCCATCATGAGTCAATAGCAACTGAGCTCACTGTGGGTGTGCAGAATCCGGAGGGGCAGATCCAGCCCAAGCGCTAATAAATTCTGTTACGGCATGCAACCTGATGCCATGAATCAATAATACCTGTTGCGGCGTGCAACCCGATCCCATCATGAGTCAACAATACCCGCTGCGGTGTGCACCCCGATCCTATCAATATCACTATCAAACAGGCCCTCGGCCTCACTCAGTCATCAATCACTCCAATCTCTCAGGCTCACAACACTCATGCTAAGCAGCCCAAATCAATGATACATGACGTGACAATGTATGATAACAGAGGCTGAGATATGATATGCAATGATGAATGCGATTGAGTAAACAACTACAATTAAGCAAATAACTCAACAGCAAAGAACGACCACTGTAGGTCCCAATAGTACTAGTACATAGCCTAAACATGGTTTCTAACATAAATTACAGCTCAAGTGCGCTAACACATAGAGTACAACAATAATATTCAGATAAGATAGCTACACAGTTCCATAGAATCGACGGAATCACAATTACTATGGCGCACGCCCACACGCCCATCACCTAGCATGCGCGTAACCTCAATACCAATCACATAACACGTAATTTCAGGGATTCATACCCTCAGAACCAAGTTTAGAGGTGTTACTTACCTCAAACCATGCAAATATTTACTCTAACAAGCCCTTGCGTTGCGATTCAATCTCCAAATGCCTCGAATCTAGCCACTAACAATTCGATACAATCAACCCAAGCTATAGGAATCAATTCCATATATAAATGCTAAGTTCTTAATCAAAAGTCAAAAAGTCAACTCAAAAGTCAACCCACGGGCCCACGTCTCGGAATCTGATGAAAGTTACAAAATCTAACACCCATCAACCACGAGTCCAACCATACCAAAATTACTCAAATCCGACACAAAAATCTCTCTCAAATCCCCATAATTCAGCCTAAGAAGTTTTCTCCATTTCTCCCAATTGTTTCAACCCAAATCACTAATTAAATGATGAAATGAAGGATATATTCATGTAATTTAACCAAAACTAAGTTAGAATCGCTTACCTCAATCACTTCCTTGAAAATATCTTCAAGAATCGCCTCAATCCGAGCTCCCAAAATCAAATTATGAAAAATGACTCAAACCCTCATTTTTGAAATATTTAAGTGTGCCTAGATGTCCCTTCTTCGTGATCGTTGGAAAAGCTTTGCGATCGCGAAGCACAAACTCAGCTGCATAGGCTTCCTAGACCTACGCGATCGCGGACACCCCAACGCGTTCGCACCGAACAACGTGTGGAATCCTTAGCTCCTTCCTTTCCTCTACGCGAACGCGACTTAACCCACGCGTTCGCGATGGACTGATGTCCAAAGCTTTGCGATTGCTGGCCTTTCTATGCTTCCGCATAGCACAAAATCCCAGATGCCCAAAATAAGCCTACGTGATCGCGGACCTTCCCACATGATCGCGTAGAAGGAAACCATACCTGCAACATCAGCTATTATCTATGTCCAGATTCCAATCCGTTAGCCATCCAAAATCCACCCGAGGCCCCCAGGACCTCATCCAAACATAACAACAAGTCCTAAAATATCATGCGAACTTAGTCGAGACCTCAAATAACATCAAACAACATCAAAAACATGAATCGCACCCCAATCCAAGCCTAATGAACTTATGAACTTCTAACTTCTACATTCGATGTCGAAACCTATCAAATCAAATCCGATTGACCTCAAATTTTGCACACAAATCATAAATGATACAACGGACCTATTCCAACTTTTAAAACCAAAATTCGAGCTCGGTAACTCAAAGTCAACTCTCGGTCAAACTTCTCAATTTCCAAAACCTCTAAATTTTTTAACTTTCGCAATTTCAAGCCAAAATCAACTACGGACCTCCAAATCACTATCCGGACATACTCCTAAGTCCAAAATCATCCAACGGAGCTATCAGAACCATCAAAACTCCATTCGAGAGCCATTTACAAATAAGACAACATTTGGTTAACCTTTGCAACTTAAACTTCCAACCTTGAGACTAAGTGTCTCAACTCATTCTGAAATATCCGCGAAACAGAACCAACTACCCCGACAAATCACATAACGATAATTGAGCATAAAATAAGCAGTAAATCGGGGAACATGGCTATAACACTCAAAATGACCGGCTGGGTCGTTACAATTTCAGACAATTATTTATAGTATCATAGACGCTTAGTATTTGTGACACCAGATCCGGGGTTGTATTTGAATTTCGTCACTTATTAGCTTATTTATCTTGTTTTAGACTATTAGATTTCTTTATTGTCATCGTATTTGATGTTTTTAAAAAATAGTTAATAAATACATCTAACGTTGGCTTGCCTAGCAAGTACAATGTTAGGTGCCATCACGGTCCCGAGGTTGGGAATTTCGAGTCGTGACAGTTCGTATGATATTTTTAGACTTGTGTGGATGTTTGGTTTGGGCCCTGAGAGCTCAGATGAGTTTTAGATGTGTTTCGGGATGTTTTGGATTGATAGTAGAAATCTGGTGTGATGATGCCTCTATTGTCATATTTGCGAACCCCAGGGTCACAATTGCGACCTTAGCAGAGGGATCACAGGTGTCGCAATTGCGAAGGTGAACTGGGCTGGCCTGGACTGGGCTAGTTTCACATTTGCGATATAATTGTCTCTTTTGCGAGGGAAGAAGGCTTCGCAATTGCAATTTCCCATATAGGTTGTCAGTGCCGCGTTTGTGAGATTTCCATTGAAATTGCGAGGGTTCGCAACCTGCAACATAACAAAAGGTTATAAAAGTCAGAATTTAGTCTCATTTCTCATATTTTAGAACCCTAGACTCGGTAAGAGTCGATTTAGAGAGGGGACTTTCATCTACAAACTTTGGTAAGTGATTCTAATTAATTTCTAACTATATTTCATGAATATATCTTCGATTTAACATCAAATTTATGTGAATCAAAATGAAATAAATTGGGAAATTTTGTCAAGTTTTGAAAAATGAGAATTTGAATTTTGAAAGTCGATTTGAACTCGGAATTTAAAACTAATCACATATATAGACTCGTGGGGTTATGGGTAGTCAGAATCTACCCTTGAACCTGGATTTTGACCGGGCGGACCCGAGGTTGACATTTTGGAAAAAATGTAAAGATCATGGCTTTATCTATTGCAATTATTTTTCCGTGCATTGTTTGATGATATTAAGTTAATTTTAGTTAGATTTGAGCCGTGTGGAGGCAAAAGTTTAGGGGAAAAGCTATTTTCGAGAGTTGAGTTGGCCTAGTTGAGGTAAGTATCTTTCCTAACTTTGTGGGGGGGGAGGGGTGGGAGAACTACCCCTTAGGATTTGGGATCGATTGTGCTATTTGTGTTATGTGAAAGCCATTTTCACAAGGTGATGAGTGGGTACACGGGTTATATGTGGTATTTTACCGGTTTAGGTTATTTAGACTCTTTCCATGCCTTTAATTGAATTGTCATATCATTTTTTAATTCGCATTGTTAATCTACTCTTATATGTGTTAGTCTATCCGTACATGCTTTATTTGAATTTGTTAACACTTGTTCTACCTCTTACCTGATACTTTGCTCTTATATGCTTTAGTTGAAGTTATTACCTTCCTTAGTGCCTTGTTACATCCTTAATAACTGAATTACTTTTACTTGAAGTTGTTATTTCGTGAAATATCTTCTTGTTGAGTTATTGGTATTGAAGTTGTGAAAGCCATTATCACACTGAGGCGAAGTTGTTAATTATTGACATATCTTCCTTGTTGAGCATTTCACAATCATTGTTATTGTTGATATTCTTGTACACATTGTGGTTGAGCCATGGTCTATTTATTGTGGAAAAATTAATATTGTTAATTTTTGACAAGTTGTGGTATATGGACACTCGTGGTACAAGTTTTTATTGTATTGTGATATTGATGCGCATGCGGCGGTATAAGGATAAGGGTTAATGTTCATGCAAGGGATTTATGTGCGTGTTGCTAGTAAAGGAATAACTTAAAGCCACACGGCGTCATAAGATTGACTAAAATGCGTGTAGCTATTTCGGAAAAAATATTTTCAAAACTATCTAAATGTAAGGCTCACGCGGCGGTATAAGGAAAGATTGTGATTGAATTTGTGAAAAGTGAATACGAGGCGGTACCTCAGTTGTGATTCTTTTTGTGCATTTCATAATGAAAAGTCTTATTGTTTGGACAGTTCTTGTTACTTTTATTCTTCCTTGTCTTGCTAGTTTTGTCCGTATTTGATTATTTGTGGTTTCCTTAATTTCTTCCTTCTTGTTATCTTTATGCTTGCGATTTCATCATTAGTTTACGTTATTAAACTGCTTCGTTATCATTCATTTCTCCGCTTTTCCATTACTCTTCGCTATTATATTTTGTTTTGTTTATTATGTCCTAGTAGGTGTCTTGACCTGGTCTCGTCACTACTCTACCGAGGTTCATCTTAATACTTACTGGGTACCGTTATGGTGCACTCATAATACGCTTCTTCACATCTGTATGTCTGCCCGTGCTGGACGTTAGTAATTGATTTGTTAGCTGCCTTCTGGAGACTTCAAGGTATAACTTCTCGGCGTCCGCAGGCCTCGGAGTCACTTTCCTTATCTTTTCATTCCATTATTTTCTTTATTAGACAATGTTGTAGTAGATATCTTAGATTATTATGTAGAGCTTATGACTCAGTTCTACCAGTTTTGGGAATATGTTGTTGAGGTCCTATTTTGGAAGTTTATAAGAGTTATTCTGTTTTATTTTCGTATCTCGATTGGTTATTCCTGTTATGTTATTATTAAATATTAGCCTTACCTAGTCTTAGAGACTAGGTGCCATCACAACATCCTAAGGTAGAAAATTGAGGTCGTGACATATTCTTACATCGTTAAAATAGGAAAATATTTAATAACTACAATTTTATTTGATTTCATACTCCTAAATATTAGGGAAATAATTAAATGACTATTTTGTCCAGTGTGAACTTTATTTTTAAAGGATAAAAAAGGAGAACGATATTTCGCTAAGGGTCTTCGTGCTGTTAATATAAATAAACTAGTATTAGGGTACGCGGGATGCGCGTGAATCCTGTCTTAATGAGTATAGTTTAAAAAAAATAGTATTGAGTTAAAAAAAAGTGTAAGTTCTTAAAGATAGTCATGACTATTGGTTGTGTATAACTAGCTCAATAATTGAAGAAATTATCTCAGAAGTCCTCAATCATCAATAATTCAACTTAACATTTGTTCCCAGTTTGTAATTTTATAATTTTAGTTACATGACAAGAACCTTGAAAATTTAAATAATCTTGAAGGATGCAACTTACGATATATAAGCAGGCAACTAATACTCTACAAAGTTTAAATAAACACAAACACAAAGTACAATAATAAAAAAAAAGATATTAAAACAAAATATAGCAAGCTAGTAAGAGAATCTACTATTGAAAGCTAGCTAATGAACCTACTCATATTTAGCTAAATGTATCATGGATTAAAAATTAAAGATCTCATAAATTATCTTGTTATTTTTGTGCCTATTATTGATTTCTATTCAACAATCCACATAATTGTAATACTGCATTTAAAATTTTTAAAAGTTAAAAGTATAATATTGAATAATTATATTGGTGCAGTAGTCTTGTATATTTTTAAAAAGTGAACTATCTATGTTATTGCTCAAGAACCCGTATGTCACGACCCGACCAGTCGTTTTGAGCTCTAGTGCATCGTTCGGCGGTTTGAGGCCTTGAGTAGTTTCACTTCAGGTATTATGACTTGTACGTGTGGTCGAAATTGAAATTCGGGAAATTCGGAGTTGATATAGAAAGAAAATTCTCATTTCTGAAGCTTTAAGTTGGAAGAATTTACTAAGGTGTGATTTTGAGTAAATGATCTCGGAATCGGGATTTGAAGGTTCCAACAGGTTCGTATGATGATTTTGGACTTGGACGTATGTCCGGATCGGGTTTTGAATAACCCAGGGACGTTTCGACGCATATTGTGGAAAGTTGGCATTTTGGAATGATTTCATTAATTTGGGTTGAAATGCATTTCAATGTTACCAATGTCCGATTGAGATTTCGAGCCTGGGAATAGCTCCATATGATGATTCTGAACTTAGGGGCGCGCCCGGAAGTGGATTTGGAGGTCCGTAGGTTGTTTCAGGGACATTTGGCGAAAAATGGAAATTTGAAAGTTTTTGGAGAGTTTGACCGGGAGTGGACCTTTTGATATCGGCATCGGATTCCGATTCTAGAAGTTGTAGTAGGTCCGTAATGTCAATTATGACTTGTGTGCAAAATTTGAGGTCAATCGGACGTGATTTGATAGGTTTCGGCATCGAATGTAGAAGTTTGAAGTTCTAAAGTTCATTAAGCTTGAATTAGGGTGCGATTCATGATTTTGGTGATGTTTGATGTGATTTGAGGCCTCGAGCAGGTCCGTGTTATGTTATGGGAATGGTTGGTATGATTGGACAGGGTCCCGAGGACCTAGGGTGTGTTTCGGGGTGGTCTCGGATCAATTTGAGCTGTTTTGGAATTGCTGTTGCTGGTATCTGGTTTCCTTCTTCGCGAACACGAACGGAGTCCCGCGTTCGCGAAGAGGAACTTTGAGGCTGCTGGGATTTTTCCTTCGCGAACGCAAGGCAGTGGACGCGAATGCGAGGCAGTAGCTGGGCAAGCCTTCGCGAACGCGGCCAAGGCAAAGCGAACGCGAAGAAGAAGGGGGGAGATGGGCCTAAGGCCATTTGGCCTACGCGAACACATAGAAGGGAACGCGAACGCGAGGGGTGTGGGCAGCTAGCCTTTGCGAACGCGATCAGAGTCTCGCGAATGCGAAGAGAAAATTTTGGGCGTGAGGTTGTTGAGCCTCACGAACACGAGGGATGTGCCACGTTCGCGAAGAAGGGTCGCATGGGCAGTGAGGTTTTTAAAAGACGGGATTTGGCCATTTTCCTCCATTTTTCATTTGATTGGGTGATTTTTGGAGCTCTTGGAAGGGAGATTTTCGTCATTTATATCAAGATAAGTGATTCCCACTTATTGCAAGTTAAATACTTGGATTATATAAGGATTTAGACTTGAGAATTTGTGGAAATTTGGGATTTTGATGAAAAACCTAGAAATTAGTATTTTTGGATTTTGACCACGAAATTGGACATGGAATTTGGAATAAAATATATATTTGAGTTTGTGGTGTTATGGGTAAAGTTTATCTTTGAAAATTTTCGAAATCCGGGCCCGGGGGTGATTTTATAACGACTTTTCGAGCGGAGTTGAAAATTTGTCATAAATTAAATTATTATGAGTATTAGAGTATATATTTATGGATTTGCACTTTTATTAACTAGTTTTGGAGCGATGACCATTGGTCTGAGTTGTTGGAAAGGCTTTGGATGGTAATCTTCTTTCTTTAGAAAGGTTTCTATTCAGGTTTTGTTATTGTATTTTCTTATATTTGTCATTTTGCAGGTCTCGGTTATGAAATAGGTGAATCAAATCATTATGTGTTTCTATTATTGGGGGCTACGTATGAACGAAGTGACGAGAGTCCGTGTGTAGCTACCATTATGCTTATGTACGGGTAGTCTAGGACTCATATCATGTTGTACTTGCGATGTTTGCGCCCTACTTGTTAATTTAATTGTTTAAAACATTTAAAAACTCGATAAAGGAATTATAAAAAGGTTAAACTTCATTTACTTGACTGTTAATGAGAATGTGAAATTCTTGGAATATTTGCCCCTTAATAAATGTTGAATTGGTTGTTTAATGTGTTTTTTCTTTTGTGGAGCAGGCCGAACGCCTCGAAAGAAGACAAATGCATCTATGGTTCGTGCCGTTCGACACTCGGCAGTGCACCGTTTAAATATTTATGTTGGATCGAATCGTACGACCTCGACATGATTTGCGCATGATATATATCTTTGGAATTGATAATAATTAATATTGCTTTCATTGACCTGAGATACAAAAATGTTAAATGACGAAAATAAATTTGGAAAGTTCCTATTAACAAATGAATTGTTTACTTACTTAATGTTATTGAGTTTACAACCGTTCTATACAATCCACACTTAATTATAATATCGGTATTTTATTGTTAGCCCTTAGTAAGTGTCGGAGTCGACCCCTCGTCACTACTTCTTCGAGGTTAGGCGGGATACTTACTGGGTACGTGTTGATTTAAGTACTCATACTACACTTGCTGCACATTTTTTGTGCAGGTACATATATGTCTAGTGACCTTGTGGGTGCAGAGGCGCGGTTATGGCGGGGACTTAGGTGAGCTGCATTCTATACTACAATCCGTAGCCAGCAAAGTCTCCTTAAGAGTATTTATATTTCTCCTGTCCAAATTTGTAATCCGGACATGTGTTGTATTTTATTTTACATTCCTAGTTGAGGCTCATGCACTTATGACACCGGATTTTGGGGTGATTATAGGTTGTCCTGTATTGAAATTGTTAAAAATATTATTATTTACTCTATAGATTACATCTTTTACTATTTAATTGAAGGAAATATGATTTCAAAAATATTAAAATGAGAACCAAATTAAATATTTATTTTTAGCTTGCCTGACAGCAATGTCCGGTGCCATCACGACCTTTAATAGATTTTGGGCCGTGACAACATGGTATCAGAGCACTAGGTTCACTTAGGTCCCACGAGTCATGAGCGAGTCTAGTAGAGTCTCGCGGATCGGTACAGAGATGTCTGTACTTATCTCCGAGAGGCTACCGGACTATTAGGAGCACTTCCCTTCTTGATTCCTCATCATGCGATTTGATTCCTTTGAGGCTTATGCCTTCATTTTCTTCCTATTTAATCTTATGCGACGTGAAGCACTTTTTATAAATTGGGAATCGAGGAATCGTAATGGTACTGCAGATGTGGCACAGGATGTTTCTCCATGCGTATTT
Source organism: Nicotiana tabacum (assembly GCF_000715075.1). Classification (NCBI taxonomy): domain Eukaryota; kingdom Viridiplantae; phylum Streptophyta; class Magnoliopsida; order Solanales; family Solanaceae; genus Nicotiana; species Nicotiana tabacum. The sequence continues at coordinate 15,791,780 of NC_134098.1, forward strand.
TATTGGGCTATTGTCGTCGCCTTGCGGAAGGCCATTCTGTCGTTGTAGCTCAGTATCAGTATTACCTAAGGTTTTAAGATTTGACATTGATTATTATGATGATTCGTGCGTTGCTATCGCATAGTTTTTGAATAATGGTAGGATACTTGTCTATGTGTAAGGGCAGTGAATGATTTGAAAGAAGGTTTTTCGCAATGCATGATTCAAGGGTTTAGTGTTTTATTTCCAACAGAGTAAAGGCAATCAGACTAAGAATGTTCAAGTTTGGGTTTATGGTGTAATGAGACTTGGTATTTTCAAGCGTGGTAAGATTTTCATCTGTGATGTGGTGCCGTTGTCCTTATTGAATGAGTTAAGTTCGCCGGTGTTATGGTCTTCTTCAATTCGCCTTAGGGGCAGGGTATTATGAAATGGGGTCGGGGAAAGCGGTTGTCAGAGATCGCGGTGTGCAGTGGTTTAGGATTGAATCGGTGTTCCTAGTGTTAATGGATCGAGAAAGATGATCTTTGAAGATGTTTAAAGTTGGTAGCGATCTATTGGTTCAAGTGCTACATAAACGGATTTTGATTTAAGTCAATAGCTAGGCAGCGGAGGATGAGGAAAGAAATGTGGGAGGTGTCAAGTCGCGGTTAAGTTTTTAGAAGGCCAAGTATGAGAAGCAGAAGTCGAGTAGTTGCTTAAAGGAGAGGGTTTGACCAAAGTGGGAGAGTAGCATATGGGTTATGTGGTAGGATAGCTACACGCGTTGCAGAAAGTTTAGAGTGATTTGGAACTCATGGTGGACAGTTTAATTTGGAAAATTAGCTGCTATACAGAGAAGGGTTGGATACGACAAAAAGGAGTTGCATGGTATGAAGAAGGATACAACATGATTTTGGATTGGAATGTATTGTCACACCTTTAGTTGATGTCCATGAGGAGTGAACGAACTTGTACAGCTGGTAAAAGAGCACGAGCTGAGGATGGTTTATTGGTTTAGTGGTAATTGCACTTGGTGCAGCGTTGTTGGAAAATGTCGGCATGGAATTTCCACAGGTGGATTATTTTCGGTGAGCAGGTTTAACTGTTGCGTGGTGTTTATGAAGCTTCTACGAAGAATTTTACTAGCTATCCGGTAAGAGGTCGAATATGTAAATGTGGCTAGTGATTCAAAGCGTTCATGAAATGGTTAACAAGAAGATTTTGAGGAATTTGGCGGGTCGATTGCACGAGGTCATGTCCGTAAGGAAGAAGGGATCTTGTAGGTTCCAGGGTCATGTAATGGTAGCTTCAAGCTTAAGTGGGAGAGCCCCACCACCTACGATTGGATTGCATGGTTGTCTACTTGTAAGGTTTCTCGTTATCGGCATATTGGTGGGTTGTTATGACTAAGGAAAGAGAACATCAGTGGTGATTTGAGCCAAGGATTTGAGGAATGTGTTCTACAATTGGCCTTATCGATCCATGTTCAGGCTTTGGGAAAACTCAGAGTTTATGCATCGTGTAGATGTGATGTACTAGGAAAGGAATTCAGCCGGTTGCTTCTTTGAGAGGGTGTTCATATGCTAGCAGGGCCTTGGAGTTTGATCATAATTGGGAACAAGTTAGAGTGGGTGACTCTCAACAATGGTTCTAGGGTTCAAAAATTTAAAGTGCGGTGCCTAAGGATTTCGAGCATGTAGTATGGTTAAGTATTGAGCTCTTACAGTGGATTATGAAAAGTGGCTTGGAGTGTTCTACGTTACCTTCGGTCTGCGGTATGGCATTGGGGGAATGGGAGAAATAACTTCGGATTCATAGAGGGATTTTCAGAATGGGTGTACCAGTTGAAGATACGAATATGCGCATAAGTAGGGTATGAGATGGTTCGTGCGTTTTGGAGACAACGTGGTCTCGTGAAATAAGGTCACTAAGGATGAGTGCGGATTGGGTTCATGATGTTTTGAATGGAGCTATTATTATTTCTAGGGAAAATCTCGAGTAAATTAGAATAAGTGGCTCGGTTGGTAATTGTCGAATCAGCATGGTTATGGCAGTGACCAGTTTCTCCAGCGTGAAGTTATACATGTGGTTTGTGGTTGTACACTTGGGCTTGAGCGCCACCACAACTTGGTTGATTTGGGAGGTATTCGATTCGTATGACTTTGTTGTGTAAAGGGATTTCTGGAAGAGTTATGGCAGTTTAGATTACAACATGAGGTTGTATTTTCTGCGGTTTGGGAATTTAGATGCATGCTGCATTGGTTATTCTAAAATGAGCTAAGTAAGAGGTTTCTATATGATGAAGTGTTTATCCTATTAGTGGATCAGGGGTTATTATGGAATTCTGGTACTCTCATGTATTGGCATGTTAGGTGTAGCGAGCGGCATGGGGAATTGGAAGCTGAGGATCAAGGTTGCGGTTCGATGTTGACAAGAATGTCACGAGATCGGATGATCAGGGAAGAATTCAGATGATTAGAATAAACTAGTATTGTCCTTAGCGTCACCTGAGATCGGTGTCCTGTGTACGAGGCTTTGTGTATTGATTTGCGGCTTCTTGATTTTCTTTACAGCATTAGTGTGGCCGGTGGTATGGATGTGCAGACTTGTTACCTGGTGCGGAAGGTCATGGGAGCATATCCCACAGGAATATTGTATAAGTGTAACATGTATTCACTTGATTGATTAAAGATTGAAACCAAGTATGGAGATTTTGGTACTATCGCTAATGTGAGAGTTTAGGCCTGAAAGGCGCTCTATTCGGTTGATTGTGAATTGTGGAAGTTTGTTCCGGATTCGATAGTTGTTCTTGTGTGACATGGGAAAAAGGTCATTGTGGATCCTTGAGAGGGTATTTGCCCAAGCATGATATGATCAGAATCGGTTTGGGGTCCGTTGATGGGTCCAAATGTGGATGTGTACTCTACACCGACCTGGGTGTGTTCATTCAGCATAGCATTCCATATGGGGGAGTATTACGTTGGATGTTATTTTCGTCGTCAACTACTTCATGTAACACTCTATTGTGCCGTGTGGGTAGTGAGATGACTTGATTATTTGTACAATGTGTTGAGGTCCTGGGTAGCGATGGTGTCATGTGAGCAGGATGGCTCTCGAGATGCAGATCATATATCGCACCTTAGTTGTACTTGAGTTTTATAGCGTATGACGCTACCCGTCTCCCCAGGATTTGTATTATGCACTTGGCATTCTTATGGTTGATATTCGGGCAATTCGCGAGTATGAGCATTACAGATCGAGGTGTGTTTTCTTTAGATTATTATGTGTGGATCGGGTGGCACGCCGCCACGGGTACGTTGTTTGGATTGGTAGCATGCCGCCACAGGTATCATGGTTGGATCGGGTTGCACGCCGCAATAGTATCATGTGTGGATCGGGTTGCACGCCGCAACAGTGTGATGTTGAGTACAGTTCCCTATACCTATTCTTGTGTGTTTTGCTTCTCATTTTCCGAGGAAGGTTCATAACATCTTTTCGGTTGTTTAATTAGTCACGTGGGTTGAGCAGTTCTTTCCGGAGTTCATTTTTGCTTATGTATCACATGCGAGTTTGTGGATTGTTGGCACCTGGTGGCATCATATGAAATCTTTGGTAGTGTTTATGGTGGCTTATTGTCGGAACATCTTATACTGGGTGAGACGAGATTATTGGACTTGAGATCAGTGCGATTGGATTATATGAGGCATATTAAAAAGCAAATATCGTTATTTGGTTCATAATGGGGTAATGGTCATTGTCAAGAGGAGGGACTCAATGATTTATCGACTCGGAAGTTGGTTATGAATTTCTACACACCCTTTCTGTTGTGGCAGTATTGCGAGAGTTGACACGGGACTTATATGCTTTGTGAGGTGCATGTGGGCATCAGATTCGTGGGATTTCGACCATCGTTGTCAAAATATGTTATTATGGTCATGTAAGTTACACAGTGCATGGTATGAATTCAGTAAAGGTATGCAATCATGTATTGGTGCATCGTGTAGTGATGGATATGATGTTCGTATGTTGGAAACAGACCTGGTAGAGGATTTCAGATGTTGGAATTTGGCTCTAAGGCTTATTTGACTAGATAAAAAGGAGGATTTTTAGGTTTGCTCGAGCTAATGTGCTCAACTAGGTTGTGGTAGCACGGGTAGGTGCACGAGGTATTAAACAATGATTTCGGACAACTCCAGAGCAGTTCTCAGCACGTTCAAGGATGAACGTATGTTTAAGTGGGAGAGAATGTAACAACCCGACCGGTTGTTTTGAGCTCTAGCGCGTCGTTCGGCAGTTTGAGGCCTTGAGTAGTTTCACTTCAGGTATTATGACTTGTACGTGTGGTCCGAATTGAATTTCGGGAAATTCGGAGTTGATTTAGAAAGAAAATTCTCATTTCGAAAGCTTTAAGTTGGAAGAATTTACTAAGGTGTGATTTTGAGTAAACAACCTCAGAATCGGGATTTGAAAGTTCTAACATGTTCATATAATGATTTTGGACTTGGGCGTATCTCCGGATCGGGTTTTGGATGACTCGGGGACGTTTCGGCGCCTATTGTGGAAAGTTGGCATTTTGGAAGGATTTCATAAATTTGGGTTGAAGTGCATTTCAATGTTATTGATGTTCGATTGGGATTTCGAGCCTCGGAATAGCTCCGTATGGTGATTCTGCACTTAGGGGTGCATCTGGAAGTGGATTTGGAGGACTGTAGGTCATTTCGGGGTCGATTGGCGAAAAATGGAAATTTGAAGGTTTTTGAAAAGTTTGACCGGGAGTGGACTTTTTGATATCTGGGTCGGATTCCAATTCCAGAAATTGGAGTAGGTCCATAATGCCAATTATGACTTGTGTGCAAAATTTGAGGTCAATCAGACGTGATTTGATAGGTTTCGGCATCGAATGTAGAAGTTTGAAGTTCTAAAGTTCATTAAGCTTGAATTGGGGTGCGATTCATGATTTTGGTGATGTTTGATGTGATTTAAGGCCTCGAGCAGGTCCGTGTTATGTTATGGGAATGGTTGGTGTGATTGGACGGGATCCCGGGGACCTCGGGTGTGTTTCGGGGTGGTCTCAGGTGAAATATAGCCGTTTTGGAACTGCTGTTGCTGGTATCTGGTTTCCTTCTTCGCGAACGCGAAGGGAGTCCCGCGTTTGTGAAGAGGAACTTTGAGGCTGCCGGGATTTGGCGTTTGTGAACATGAGGCAGCGAACGCGAACGCGAACGCGAACGCGAGGTAGCAGCTGGGCAAGCCTTCGCGAACGTGGCTATGGTGACGCGGACGTGAAGAATAAAGGGGGAGATGGGCCTAAGGCCATTTGGCCTACGCGAATGCGAAGAGGGGAACGCGAACACGAGGGATATGGGAAGCTGGCCTTCGCGAATGCGATCAGAGTGTCGCGAACACAATCATATAATTCTGGGCGTGAGGTTGTTGAGCCTCGCGAACGCGAGGGATGTGCCGTATTCGCGAAGAAGGGTCGTCTAGGCAGTGAGGTTTTTAAAAGACGGAATTTCGCCATTTTCCTCTATTTTTCATTTGGTTGGGCGATTGTTGGAGCTCTTGGAAGGGAGATTTTCGTCATCTATGTCAAGGTAAGTGATTCCCACCTATTGCAAGTTAAATACTTGGATTATATAAGGATTTAGACTTGAGAATTTGTGGAAATTTGGGATTTTGAAGAAAAACCTAAAAATTGGTATTTTTCGATTTTGACCACGAAATTAGATATGGAATTTGAAATAAATTATATATTTGAGTTCGTGGTATTATGGGTAAAGTTTATCTTCAAAAAATTTCGAAATCCGGGCATGTGGGCCTGGGGGTGATTTTTATCGACTTTTCGAGCGGAGTTGGAAATTTGTCATAAATTGAATTATTATGAGTATTAGAGTATATATTTATGGATTTGCACCTTTATTGACTAGTTTTGGAGCGATGGGCATTGGTTTGAGTTGTTGGAAAGGCTTTGGAGTCGGTTATAGAATTTCGGAGCGAGGTAAGTCTCCTTTCTAACCTTGTAAGAGGGAATTAACCCCATAGGTGAATCAAATCATTATGTGTTTCTATTTGTGGAGGTTACGTACGCACGGGGTGATGAAAGTCCGTGCATAGCTACTATTATGCTTATGTCCGGGTAGTCTAGGAGCCATATCATGTTGTACTTGCGATGTTTGCGCCCTACATGTTAATTTAATTGTTTACAATATTTAGAAACTCGATAAAGGAATTGTAAAACGGTTAAACTTCATTTACTTGACCGTTAATGAGAATTTGAAATTCTTGGAATATTTGCCCCTTAATAAATCTTGAATTGATTGTTTAATGTGTTTTCTCTTTTGTGGAGCGGGCCGAATGCCTCGGTAGCAGATATATGCATCTATGGTTCGCGCCGTTCGACCCTCGGTAATGCACAGTTTAAATATTTATGTTGGATCGGGCCGTACGACCTCGTCATGATTTGAGCATGATATAACTTTGAAATTGATAATAATTGATATTGCTTTCATTGGCCCGAGATACAAAAATGTTTAATGACGTAAATTAATTTGGAAAGTTCCTATTAACAAAATAATTGTTTACTTACTTCATGTTATTGAGTTTACAACCGTTCTATACAATCCACGCTTAATTATAATATCGGTATTTTATTGTTAGCCCTTAGTAAGTGTCGGAGTTGACCCCTCGTCACTACTTCTTCGAGGTTAGGCGGGATACTTACTGGATACGCATTGATTTACGTACTCATACTACACTTGCTGCACATTATTTTGTGCAGGTACATATATGTCTAGTGACCTTGTGGGCGCAGAGGCGCGGTTATGGCGGGGACTTAGGTGAGCTACATTCTATACTACTATCCGCAACCAGCAAAGTCTCCTTCAGAGTATTTATGTTTCTCCTATCCAAATTTGTATTCCGGACAAGTGTTGTATTTTATTTTACATTCCTAGTTGAGGCTCATGCACTTGTGACACCGGATTTTGGGGTGATTATGGGTTGTTCTGTATTGAAATTGTTAAAAATATTATTATTTACTATGTTAATTCCATCTTCTACTATTTAATTGAAGGAAATATGGTTTCAAAAATATTAAAATGAGAACCAAATTAAGTATTTATATTTGGCTTGTCTGACAGTGGTGTCCGACGCCATCACGACCTTTAATGGATTTTGGGTCGTGGCACTGTACCTATTCTTTCTTAAATCTTTTATTTTTCCTTTATCTATTTTTTTTTTATCATTTATATATAATTTAAGTGTAAAACAAATACAAAGTGAAATCTAATAAAATCATAATATTATAACTTTCTACATAGTTCAAATGAGAAGCAAATTAATAAGTAAATTTTAATTAATTTTAAACTCCTAAATATTAAAAAAGTAATTGAATAACTATTAAATGAAGTGTTTATTATAATATGTTTTTTATGATAAAGATCAAGTTTGAAATAAAAAGAAAAATGTTAGTTTTAAATTCTAGTCTTTCATTCTAGGTAAGTATTATTTCATTAATTGTATTTTATTGGATGGTATTATGTACTCACATTTTTTTATTTAATCAATATGTAATAATGGATAAAGGCTAAAAATTAGGAGTTCTTATTTAGTTTAATAAGAAAATATTTAATAATCAAAATTTTAGGAGATTTTCCTAAATATTAGGAAAGTAACTTAAATTATAATTGTGTCTAATGTAAAGTATATTTTTAAGGGGCAAAAATGGCGAATGACATATTGCTAAGGGCCTTCATGCTTTTAATATAGTATAAATAAATAGATATAGATATAGATATAAAGAACAATAATATTCCAGTATATTAGTATATTCGTACAATGATGATATTAGTTTGCATAAATCACACTGCCATTATAGGTATATCAGATGTTATAATTTAACATCTCTTGTTAGTTCCTCTTTATTGTGTCATTGAAGAACAAAAGCATCTTCGAGAATAATGCAATAATCCTTTTAGATGAAGATGGCATAAACCAGCGAATTAAGGAAAAATTATGAGATTTTCTGTATTTAGTGAAGATGGAAACGGTTTCTTAAATATTGCGTACTGATATTTTGTCTTTTGAATGGGATTCCAATTATTGCGGTAATAAGGGATTGCAATTGTTTTCCATAATGTTATATCTATAATAACATTGGTATATTTTGAATAAACAAAAAGTACTACTAGGTATGACAATAATTTTTAAAAAGAGATCGTGTGTGTAAACCCCCCTGAAATTTGTGCTAGAATTGGGCTTAATTTGAAAGGAAATTTGGACTTTGATTATATTTACGGGAATCTTACATAAATGTCCCAAATAAATGTTAACTTATAACCTCTAGCCATTAATCATAGACTTACCAAAACTAGCCAAACACATATAAAATTAAAATTTCAAATAAATTGTAATGGCTCGGCCGGTCGTTTTGAGTGTTGTAGCTTCGTTCCCCCATTTACTCCTCATTTTATTCTTATTAGTTGCTATGTGACTTGCCGGGTAGTTTCGGTTCCGGGGATGTTTCGGAATGAGTTGAGACACTTAGTTTCAAGGTCAGAAGTTCAAGTTAAAAAGGTTGATCGGATGTTGACTTGTATGTAAATAGCCACGGAATGGAGTTTTGATGGTTTTGATAGCTCCGTTGGGAATTTCGGACTTAGGAGTGTGTCCGGATAGTGATTTGGAGGTCTGTAGTTGATTTAGGCTCGAAGTGGCAAATGTCGGAAAACTTGAAGTTTTGGAAATTGAGAAGTTTGACTAAGAGTTAAATTTTTGGTTACCGGGCTCGGATTTTGGTTCCGGGATTTGGAGTAGGTAGAGAATGTAATGGCCCGATATGTCGTTTTAAGAATTAACGCTCCGTTCAGTGACTTAAGGTTCCAAGCAGCTTCGCAATATGTATTATGACTTACGGGTGTAGTCGAGTTTGATTTACTGAAGATTCAGAATTAAATTAAAAGAACAATCCTTATTTAGAAGCATAAATGGAAAGAGTTGACCGGAGAGTTGACTTTTGAGTAAACGATCTCAGATTCAAATTCTCATGGTTTCAATAGATCTGTATGGTGATTTTGGACGTAGGAGCGTGTCCGAAAAATTATTTGGAAGTCCGTAGTGGAATTTGGCTTGAAATGGTGAAAATAAAATTTTTGAAAAGTTTGACCGGGGAGTTAATTTTTTGATATCGGGGTCGGAATTCAGTTCTGAAAATTTGTATAGGTCTGTTATGTAATTTATGACTTGTGTGCAAAATTTGAGGTCAATCGGACGTGATTTGATAAGTTTCGGGATTAAATGTAGAAGTTAAAATTTCTTAGTTTCATTAAGCTTGAATTGGGGTATGATTCGTGGTTCTAGCATTGTTTGATGTAATTTAAAGTTTCGACTAAGTTCGTATGATGTTTTAGGACTTGTTGGTTTGATTTGACGGGTCCCGAGGGGCATAGGTGTATTTTTGGATCATTGGTTGAAAGGCTAGTAAAGTTAAGAAATTTGGGAGTTTGACCATGGTCAATATCGGGTCAAGACGACCTCCTTTCAGTGTTTTGAGTGCGCGAGCATGTTTTATGATTGAAATTCATATATGGTTTGTGTCCGGGAGGTTCCGGATGAGTTTCAGGGTGGTTTCAGATCATTTCGGAGAAGTTAGAGTTTGATGGTTTCTGGTGAAACACTGTTCATTCGCAATTGCAAACCATTTATGACAATTGCGAAAACACTGTTCATTCGTAATTGCGAATCATTTATGGCAATTGCGAAAATACTGTTCATTCGTAATTGCGAATCATTTATGGCAATTGCGAAAACACTGTTTATTCACAATTGCGAAAATACTGTTCATTCGCAATTGCGAAAACACTGTTCATGTGAGGTACTGTTCATTCGCAAATGCGAAGTTTTTGTTCGCAAATGCGAACCTGGGCAGAAACTTAAGGATTGCAAATCTGTCATTTCTTCACTTTCGATTGGGATTTTTGGAGCTCGATATTTGAGCGATTTTGAGAATTTCTTCGCGATTTCGACTGGGATAAGTGTTCTATATCCTAAAGTGATTATATTTCATGAATTTATGATTATATTCGTCGTTTAATTCGGATTTAAATGGAAGATCTTCCAAAAATGAAAATTTAAGATTTGGAGGTCGAGTTGTTATTGGAATTCGATAAAATTAGTATGATTGAACTCGTATCGGAATGTGTGTTCGGATTTCATAAAAATTATGTCGGGTTTCGAGGGGCGAACCCCGACTTGACTTTTGTTGACTTTTTGGAATAAAATTTTAAGTCGACGTATTATTATCCGGAATTATTTTCGATGAATTTTAATGAAGTTATACAATTAATTTGGATAGATTTGAGCTGTCCGCAAGAAGGCTATTTTGGAATATCAGCCTAACTTAAAAAAGGTAAGTGTCTTCCTTAATCTTGAGTGGGAGAATTACCTCTTAGGCATTGAGTCTTATGTGCCATTTGTGAAATGTGAAAAGCCGTGTACGCAAGGTGACGAGTACGTACTCGGGCTTATACGTGCAAAATTCATTGAAATAAAGTCCTAGGCATTATTGCATAGTAAATTGGGAAATTGTGGAAAATTATTAAATAATCTGTTTGCCATGCCTATATCCTTATTGTTGAATTTATTTTTATATGATAATTTGATGTGATCGTTACTTGAAATATTTATGAAATTTCGTGAGTATTGTTGGTTTAATATTTCTTGGAAATTAATTCCAATATGAATCTTCTTATGCAAATAATTAATTTAAGCGAGCTTAAGAATAAGTGTTAATATAATTATCTAAATTTGCATTAATAAAGGTTTTGCTTTATGCTGAGTAATTTCTATCTCAATGGATTATTTTTGGGTGTTATATACATTGTGTGGAGCCTTGAGCTATTTGTTGTGAAATTAATTAATTTTGTTATATCTTTGAAATTTGGTTGTGGCCATTGGGCAAATTGTGATATGAATTGATTTTATTATATTGTCGTGTTAATTTCCCATGTAAATTATTGTGTTGTGTGAGTTACTATTTTGGGGAGATGAGGATGATATTTCACCGTTGATATTATGTGGGTATAAGGGTGGCATTTCACTGTTATTGTGTTTGTTGCAATATTGTCTGGGCGGAGCGATAAGGGGGGCTATATGAGCGATAAGGGTGGCAACAGGAGCGATAAGCGTGGCTATTGATATTATCTGGGCGGAGCAATAAGGGTGGCTATAGGAGTGATAAGGGTTGCAAAAGGAGCGATAAGGGTGGCTATTGTCAGGGACGATATGTGATGATGTGGGGTTGTGGTGTTGATAATTTTCATGTGATGTTTTGATTTTCTTGTGTTTATTTCTATACCTTGTGCAACTTGTCTTGTTGTTGGTAAATTGATAACAATCTGATTTATGTTGAAATTGAGAGCATGTGGCTATTGCCAGGCGGATTATAATGGGCACGAGGTGTCGTGAGTAAATAATGAGAATATTTGGCACGTGAATTATCCGTGCAGTTGTGATATGAAATGTGGGCACGAGGTGCTGTAATGAAATGATAATGATAATTGGCACGTGAATTGTCCGTGCAGTTGTGATATGAAATGAGGGCACGAGGTGCCGGAGAAATATGATGATTTAATTATGGGCACGAGGTGCCGTGGAAATATGAAAATGGGCTGAGACCCATGTTTACGAAAAATATAAAAATGGGCTGAGACCCGTATTTTTATGATTATGAAATGAGGTGTCACATGGTGACTTTTTAATTGAAAGAATTATATTCAAAATATTTATTTGGAAGGATTTTTACTTAGAAAGTATTATATGAAAGAATTTTATTTGAAAGATATTTATTTGAGGAAATTATATTTGAAAAGATTTATTGAAAGAATTATATTTGAAAAATAATTATTTGAGAAAATTATATTTGAAAGAGAGTTATCTGGAAGAATTATATGTGAAAGACATTTATTTGAAGGACTTATTTTAATTGGGTGTACTTGTGTTTATTTATTGTTGAGTGATATTAATGGTATTCTTGTTGTAAGCTGTGCATATCACTGGTGGTTGTTTCATGTTGTCTTATTGTTATTCGTTTCATATAATTTTGTAATTTATATTGCACAGGTTATTAGACTAGTGAGTGTCTTGACTGTACCTCGTCTCTACTCCATTGAAGTTAGTCTTGATACTTACTGGGTACCGACCGTGGCGTACTCATACTATACTTCTGCACATTTTTGTGCAGAGCCAGGTATTGAAGATATCGGACTTGAGCAGAGTTAAAACGCGATCATAAGGATTCAAGGTAGAGCTGCTTGGCCGTCGCAGTCCCTTGGAGTCTTTTCATTTCGTTGTACTATTAATTTGTAATCAAACAGTATTGTATATTCGGTCCTCGTGATCATTCCATGTATTCAGTTAGAGTTCGTGACTCAGTACTACCAGTCTTGTGAGGTTGTGTATTGTAATTATTTCCGCTGTTAGATTTTAATTCAAAAAAAAATAAATTGGCTTTAAAATGTAATAGAAATCGGCTTACCTAGTCTTAGAGACTAGGTGCCATCATGACGCATGTGGTGGGATTTTGGGTCGTGACACGAACCCATAGCTCTAGAATATTCACGAGTCACAAACCAGTCTAGTAGAGTCTTGCGGATCGGTACAGAAATGTTTGTACTTATCTTCGAGAGGCTACAGAACTGCTAGAAAATTTCCATTTCTTTCATTCCTGTCGTGCGGAATTTGTTGATTTTGAAATTTGAGCCTTTGTATCTCTATTCTCTCACAGATTGTGTGGACACATGCTACCAGGTTAGCTGAGCAGGCATCCGCTCATACTGCTAGGGCTGCAAGAGGCCGGGGCCGAGATAGAGGCCGAGGTAGAGGTCGGGGAAGGTCACGTGTTGCGACTAGAGCACCTGTCAGAACAACAGTTGAGGAGCCACTAGTAGCTCCAGTTGGGGGACAGGTACCATAAGCACATGTTGTTACCCCCGAACTTCAGGAGACTTTAGCACAGTTCCTGAGTATGTTTGGTACATTAACTCAGGCGGGATTGATCTCTATTGCACCAAACATTCCGCAAATTGGGGGAGTAGCTCAGACTCCTACCACAACTCCAGAGCAACAGGTTCCCGTTGGTCAGGTTCCGGGTGTAGTACCGGTACAACCTGTTATTCCGGTTTGACCTGAGGTCAGGTCAGAGGCATCAGAAGAAAACCAAAAGAGCCTAGAAAGGTTTAAGAAATATGATCCACCAACTTTCAGTGGCACAACCACAAAGGATGCCCAAGAATTTCTGGAAAATTGTCACCGTATTCTCCGCACCATGGGTATTGTGGACGTGAGCGGAGTTGCCTTTACTACATTTCAACTGTCAGGCGCAGCGTATCGGTGATGGAAAATCTATGAAAAAGGTAGACCAGCCGATGCAACACCACCAACTTGGACTCAATTTTCGAAAATATTCTTGAAAGAGTTTGTTCCCCAGAGTCTTCGAGATGCGTGGCGCACGAAGTTTGAACGGTTGCGTTAGGGCACTATGACAGTGTCAGAATATGCTATCAGGTTCAGTGAGTTAGCCCGTCATGGACCTATCTTAGCTCCTATAATCAGAGAACGGGTTCGCAGATTCATTGAGGGGCTCGATTATGATATTAAAATATGCATGGCTAGAGAGTTGCAAACTGATGCTCCATTTCAACAAGTAGTGGAGATTGCAAGGAAGATTGAGGGTGTTTTAGGCGAGGAAAGGGAGTCTAAGGAGGCCAAAAGGTCTCGAAAATCTGGAGGGTTCAGTGGGTTTTACTCTTCAGCTAGAACCCATTATAGCGGAGGCTCGAGCAGTTGGTCAACTCAGTCCGCACATCAGATTACTCGAAGTGCTCCAGTTTATAGTGTACCACCGACACGAGATTCTTACAGTGGTTATTTTAGTTATCCGGCACAGACTCAGTACGAGCAGCCGCAACCTCAGAAGGGTTATTATGAGTGTGGTGATACTAGGCATATCATGAGAGATTGACCTAGACTTGGGAGGGGTGGATTTCATCTAAACACTCCAGCCACAAGCTTTATTCCAGTTGATACTCCACGTGCATAGTCAGCTAGAGGTGGAGGACAGGCGGGTAGTGGACGCCTAAGAGGTGGAGGCTCGACCCGTTGATATAATCACTATGATTTGGCTAGGACTAATACACCAGATGGTGTCGTTACAGGTACGATCCTAATTTTATTATAAAAGGATAGTTTCCTTAATTTGATTCGGTTCTGAATATTGAGGTGAGTCCTCCTATTATGCTCCACTTATGGTGAGCTTCATAAATTTGTGACCCACTTATATGTTTATCCCTGTTGGGAGATTTAAAGATGTGAGCCCGTGTCTGTTATTTTATTTCTGTACACCATTGAGGGCTATAAGTCCAAAAGTAATTTTTATTATTCATTACATTGGGTTTGATGTGTGTCGGAATAATGGATTCCAATTTTTGTGAATTATATTCCCTACTGGTATGAGGGTTCGTTATGTGTTATGAAAAATGTTTACGAAATTTATTGAAAAGAAGAAAGAAAGGAAATTGAAAATTTTAGTTGGCACAATGTGCAAAATATTTGTGATTCGGAGTTGAGGACGAGATCTTCGCATTTTATACATGATGTGAGATATTTAAACCGGACTGCAAGCCGCGATGGAAGTTATGTATGGACGAGGTCCTTGTGGTGAAATATTTATGAGTTTAAAAAACTTTTCCCTTTGTGAAATTTAATTGTACAATAGTATTAATAGGGAGTCATGCCTTTTAGGCTTATTTGATAATTCTTGTATATTTTTCTATGCATATTCAACCATTTTGGTGCTGTAAACATTGAGTTTTAACCTATGAGATGAGTGCCCAGGTGGCGTTAAATGTGACTCATTAATCCAAGTAAGCAATCATGAGGTCTTCATGCCTCACATTCTGTTGTAAGTGTTGTGAAAATTCGGAATGAGGTGGTGGTTAATATGAGATTAATTGATGATGCTGGAATTAATTATGAGCAGCTTTTAAGACCAGAGATGTGGTGATGAGCATACATATGATGTGCTTCATGTCCTGATATCACTATGATAATGCAGTATTTGTAACGCTGAGATTATGCTATTGATATATACATTGTGGATGTGTTGTTAGGAGTTATTTTGGTGTTACTCTAGCAGGTGGATAGGCCCAATTATAGGGGAGACTCTGCCAGAATTTCTGAAAAATTTGGGAGTTAGTAAAATTTGAAGGATTGAGATTTGCAAAGGAAGAGATAAGTTATGTTATGTGTTTGAGGGCGAATGACCCTAAGCGGGGAAGAATGAAACACCCTAAAAAATTTTTGAAGTACTTCAACACTATCAAGAAAAATGATGTGTGCGTAGGCACGAGTTGCTATAGCCAGTTGAGACTAATACCGTGCATTGTTGTAAAAAAAAAATCAGACCTTTTGAAATGTTGGAGTGTAAAAAATTGATCTTAAAGTTTACAAATATGGATAAAAGAAATAATCTCAAATGAGATGATGTTGTCAGGCTTATCTCAAATGCAGTAGCATGGAATCAACCGTGAGTATATGTGTAAAAGTAAAATCATCAATTTAGTAACCTCAGAATAATTCTTAGAACGTTCGAAGATGAACATTTGTTTAAGAGGTGGAGAATGTAATGACCCGACTTGTCGTTTTAAGAATTAACGCCCTGTTAAGTGACTTAAGGTCTCGAGCAGCTTCGCAATATGTATTATGACCCACGAGTGTGGTCGAGTTTGATTTACTGAAGATTCAGAATTAAATTAAAAGAACAATCCTTATTTAGAAGCATAAATGGAAAGAGTTGACTGGAGAGTTGACCGGAGAGTTGACTTTTGAGTAAATGATCTCGGATTCAAATTTTCATGGTTCCAATAGCTCTGTATGGTGATTTTGGACGTAGGAACGTGTCAGGAATATTATTTGGAAGTCCGTAGTGGAATTTGGCTTGAAATGGCGAAAATAGAATTTTTGGGAAGTTTGACTGGGGAGTTGACCTTTTGATATCGGGGTCGGAATCCAGTTCTTAAAATTTGTATAGGTCTGTTATGTCATTAATGACTTGTGTGCAAAATTTGAGGTCAATCGGACGTGATTTGATAGGTTTCGGCATTAAATGTAGAAGTTGGAATTTCTTAGTTTCATTAAACTTGAATTGGGGTATGATTCATGGTTCTAGCATTGTTCGATGTAATTTGAAGTTTCGACTAAGTTCGTATGATATTTTAGGACTTGTTGGTATGATTTGACGGGTCCCGAGGGGCTTAGGTGTATTTTTGGATCATTGGTTGAGAGACTAGTAAAGTTAAGAAATTTGGGAGTTTGACCATGGTCAATATCGGGTCAAGACGACCTCCTTTCAGTGTTTTGAATGCGCGGGCATGTTTTATGATTGAAATTCATATATGGTTTATGTCTGGGAGGTTCCAGATAAGTTTCAGGGTGGTTTTAGATCATTTCGGAGAAGTTTGAGTTTGCTGGTTTCGGGTGAAACACTATTCATTCGCAATTGCAAACCATTTATGGCAATTGCGAAAACACTGTTCATTCGTAATTGCGAACCATTTATGGCAATTGCGAAAACACTGTTCATTCGCAATTGCGAACCATTTATGACAATTGCAAAAACACTGTTCATGTGAGGTACTGTTCATTCGCAAATGCAAAGTTTTTGTTCGCAAATGCGAACCTGGGCAGAAACTTAAGGATTGCAAATCTGTCATTTCTTCAGTAGACGTATTATTATCTGCAAACCTGGGCAGAAACTTAAGGATTGCAAATCTACAAATCTGGAATAAAATTTTAAGTCGACGTATTATTATCCAGAATTATTTTCGATGAATTTTAATGAAGTTATATAATTAATTTGGATAGATTTGAGCTGTCCGGAGGCCAATTCAAGCAAGAAGGCTATTTTGGAATATCGGCCTAACTTCAAAAGGGTAAGTGTCTTGCTTAACCTCGAGTGAGGGAATTACCCCTTAGGCATTGAGTCTTATGTGCCATTTGTGAAATATGAAAAGCCGTGTACGCGAGTTGACAAGTACATACTCGGGCTTATACATGCAAAATTCATTGAAATAAAGTCCTAGGCATTATTGCGTAGTAAATTGGTAAATTGTGAAAAATTATAAAATCATCTGTTTGCCATGCCTAAATCCTTATTGTTGAATTTGTTTTTATATGATAATTTGATGTGATTGTTACTTGAAAGATTTATGAAATTTTGTGAGTATTGTTGGTTTAATATTTCTTGGAAATTAATTCCAATATGAATCTTCTTATGCAAATAATTAATTTAAGCGAGCTTAAGAATAAGTGTTAATATAATTATCTAAATTTGCATTAATGAAGGTTTTGCTTTATGCTGAGTAATTTCTATCTCAATGGATTATTTTTGGGTGTTATATACATTGTGTGGAGGCTTGGGCTATTTGTTGTGAAATTAATTAATTTTGTTATATCTTTGGAATTTGGTTATGGCCATTGGGCAAATTGTGATATGAATTGATTTTATTATATTATCGTGTTAATTTCCCGTATAAATTGTTGTGTTGTGTGAGTTACTATTTTGGGGAGATAAGGGTGATATTTTGCCATTGATATTATGTGGGTATAAGGGTGTCATTTCACTATTGTTGTGTTTGTTGGAATATTATCTGGGCGGAGAGATAAGGGTGGCTATATGAGCGATAAGGGTGACAATATGAGCGATAAAGGTGACTATTGATATTGTCTAGGCGGAGCGATAAGGGTGGCTAAAGGAGTGATAATGGTGGCAATAGGAGCGATAAAGTTGGCTATTGTCAGGGATGATATGTGATGATGTAGAGTTGTGGTGTTGATAATTTTCATGTGATGTTGTGATTTTTTTGTGTTTATTTCTATACCTTGTGCAACTTGTCTTGTTATTGGTAAATTGATAACAATCTGATTTATGTTGAAATTGAGAGCCTGTGGCTATTTCCAGGCGGATTATAAAATGAAATGTGGGCACGAGGTGCCGTGGGTAAATAATGAGAATATTTAGCACGTGAATTGTCCGTGCAGTTGTTATATGAAATGTGGGCACGAGGTGCTGTGATGAAATGATAGTGATAATATGCACGTGAATTGTCCGTGCAGTTGTGATATGAAATGAGGGCACAAGGTGCCGGAGAAATATGATGATTTAATAATGGGCACGAGGTGCCGTGGAAATATGAAAATGAGTTGAGACCCGTGTTTACGAAAAATATGAAAATGAGCTGAGATCCGTATTTTTATGATTATGAAATGCGGTGTCACATGGTGACTTTTTAATTGAAAGAATTATATTCAAAATATTTATTTGGAAGGATTTTTACTTAGAAAGTATTATATGAAAGAATTTTATTTGAAAGATATTTATTTGAGGAAATTATATTTGAAAAGATTTATTGAAAGAATTATATTTGAAAAATAATTATTTGAGAAAATTATATTTGAAAGAGAGTTATCTGGAAGAATTATATGTGAAAGACATTTATTTGAAGGACTTGATTTAATTGGGTGTACTTGTGTTTATTAATTGTTGAGTGATATTAATGGTATTCTTGTTGTCTGCTGTGCATATCACTGGTTGTTCCATGTTGTCCTATTGTTATTTGTTTCCTATTATTTTGTATATTATATTGCACAGGTTATTAGACTAGTGAGTGTCTTGACTGTACCTCGTCTCTACTCCATTGAGGTTAGTCTTGATACTTACTGGGTACTGACTGCGGCGTACTCATACTACACTTCTGCACATTTTTGTGCAGAGCCAGGTATTGAAGATATCAGACTTGAGCAGAGTTAAAGCGCGATCATAAGGATTCAAGGTAGAGCTGCTTGGCCGTCGCAGTCCCTTGGAGTCTTTTCATTTTATTGTACTGTTAATTTGTAATCAAACAGTATTGTATATTCAGTCCTCATGATCATTCCATGTATTCAGTTAGAGTTCGTTACTCAGTACTACCAGTCTTGGGAGGTTGTGTATTGTAATTATTTCCGCTGTTAGATTTTAATTCAAAAAACAAAAATGGCTTCAAAATGTAATAAAAATCGGCTTACCTAGTCTTAGAGACTAGGTGCCATCACGACGCCTGTGGTGGGATTTTGGGTCATGACACACGTTGTGTCATTTATGACTTGTGTGCACAATTTGAGGTCACTAGGACGTGATTTTATTGGTTTCGGCATCGATTGTAGAAGTTGGAATTCCTTAGTTTTCATTAGGCTTGAATTGAGGCGCGATTCATGTTTTTGATATTGTTTGATGTGATTTGAGGGTCCGACTAAGTTTGTATCGTGTTTTAGGACTTGTCGGTATGTTTGGTTGAGATCCCGGGGGCTTCAGGTGGAGTTTAGATGGTTAACAGATCAATGTTTGGAATTGAAGGACGGATGAAGTGCACCAGGTCTGGTGTGATCGCACCTGCAAAGTTTTGATCACATGTGCGTGGCCGTTGAAGCGAAGGGATTGGTCACAGATGCGGTTGGGCGAAGCTAGGCAGGGGTCGCAAGTGCGAGAGTTTGTCCGCACCTGCGTGGTCACATATGCAGAGAGGGGTCGTAAGTGTGAGGTCTGGAAAGGGAGCATGGGGGCACAAGCGCGGAATGTTATCCGCATGTGCGGATGTGCATCTGTGCATGGATGATCGCAGATACGGAAGTGGCCTAAATTTATTGGATCACAGAAGCGATGGGATATCCGCAAAAGCGGAACCTCAAGTGTGAAAGCACTGACAGTGTTTAAATTCGAAGGGTTCCGATGTTTTAATCATTGTGGACATTCCAAGCTCGGGCAAAGGCGATGTTTGAAAGGGATTTCGAGTGGTTTCTTGAGGTAAGTCACTTGTGATCATTTTTATTCAATAATCTTGTTTTCCCATTGGATTTCCCACCTAGTTTGTGTGTTTTTGAGGTGGAATTCGGGAGTTTGAGGCTAGGGATTTAGAGAGTTTAATTTGGAGATTTGGTATCGGAATTTGGTAAATTTGGTATGTTTTATTTTTTCATTTGGTATGGTTGGACTCGTGGTTGAATGGGCTTCCAGATTTTGTGACTTTTATTGGATTCCGAGATGTGGGCCCAGGGGTCGACTTTTGAGTTGATTTTTGACGTTTGATTAAGAACTTAGTATTTTCTTATGAAATTGATTCCTTTAGCTCGTGTTGATTGTATTGAATTGTTTGTGGCTAGATTTGAGGCATTCAGAGACCGATTCGCGAGACAAAGGTTTTTTGGAGTAGAGATTTGCACGGTTTGAGGTAAGTAATAATTCTAAACTTAGTTATGAGGGTATGAAAACCCGAATTGCATTTTATGTGATTGGTGTTGAGGTGATGCACATGCTAGGTGATGGACGTGTGGGCATGCACCGTAGAAATTGTGACTTGGTCAATTCCATGGAATTGTATAGTTCAATAATCTTGTTGTTACCCGTATATTCTCCATGTGTTAGGGAAACTGAGCTGCAAGTCATGTTAGAAATCATACTTAGGCTACATGTTGGTACTGTTGGGACCCACAGAGGGCGCATTACATGTTGAATTACTTGCTTAATTTGAAATCATGCACTCAGTCATAGCTATTATTTGTATATCATATCTTAGTCTCTGTTGCCATTTATTTATACATTATATCGTCATTGGTTGGGATGATTATCATGATTCTTGTGAGCCCGAGAGACTGGAGAGATTGATGACTGAGTGAGGCCGAGGGCCTGATTGTGAGGATATTTATGAGATCAGGCTGCACGCCACAACATGTGTTATTGATTCATGCCATGAATGGCTTATTATAGCGCTTGGGCTGGGTTTGCCCCTCCGGAGTCTGCACACCCATAGTGAGCGCAAGTACCTACCGAGTGCGAGTGCGAGTGACGAGCGATTGGGAGGATTGAGTGACTGTAAGGATGTAGTGACTGTGAGGAATGAGTGACTGTGAGGATGGAGTGAATGAGAGGACTGAGTGATTGATACTTTGAGAGTATGCATATGATTTCATCACTATTTTGTACTTCGGCTGGCATACATGACTGATATGTAGATATCGAGATGTACCATATCTTGTTTCAATTGAACGTGACATATTTTACCTGTTTGGGCTTTAACTGCTTAACTTGGAAGCATGCCTACATTCTGTGCTATAATTTTGTAATTTAATTGTACCTGTGAAGTTCGTCACTGCTTTCAGTCCAATAGTTAGACTTGTTACTTATTGAGTTGGTTGTACTCACGCTACACCCTGCACTTTGTGTGCAGATCCAGGTATTTTCGGACACGGTTATTGCTGATTATCAGAGTTTACTGTTATTCGGAGATTATCGAGGTAGCTGCCCTAGCGTCCGCAGACCTCGACTCTCCTCCCCTATCCCTCAGTTTTTTTACTTATTCAGTTTTAGTTTCTTAGACAGTGATTCGGACTCTGTATTTGTATAGATGCTCATGTACTAAGTGACACCCTGGTTTTGGGAAACTTCAGTATTGGGTTGTGACAGTTTTATCCAGTATTTATGAAATTTTCACCTGTTTGAACCTGTTTTGATATATTTTAAATTGTTTTAAATTTTGAAGTGTTGGAAATGTCTAAGTAGTCGGCTTACCTAGTATCATGATAGGCGCCATCACGACATGTTGAGTTTTGGGTCGTGACAAGTTGGTATTAGAGCCTATGTTACATAGGTCTCATGAGTCATGAGAAGGTTTAGTAGAGTCTTACAGATCGGTACAGAGACGTCTGTACTTATGTTCGAGAGGCTGCCAAATCCTTAGGAAAACTTCACATTCTTGTATTCTTGTCGTGCGAATTTGTTGATTCCGGGAACTAAGCTTCTATTACTCTAATCTCTCACAGATGGTGAGGACACGTGATATCGGGCCAGACGGACATCCACCAGTACCACTAGCTAGGGCCACGAGAGGCTGAGGCCACAGTAGGGGCCGTGGTGCAGATCGTACAATAGCTAGAGAAGCACCTACAGATCCACCAGTTTCTCCAGCTTAGGAGTAGGTACCAGATGTGGTTGAGCCAATGGGGCCAGCTCAGGCACCAGCTGTGCCCATTTGATTCCAGGCCTTCACGAGGCTTTGGCTCATATATTGACTGTGTGCACTAGCCTTGCTCAGGCTGTTTCTGTTCAGACCACGCCAATCACTTATCAATCCGGGGAAGGTACTCAGACTCCTGCTGCCTATACTCCAGAGCAGGTGATGCAGGGCATTCAAACATTAGGGGTATTACCGGCCCAGCTGGTTGCTGGTGCTCATGTCCAGGTAGGTCCTGTTGTGAGTGATGATGAGCAGAAGAGACTAGAGAGATTTGGGAGACTCCAACCTCCATCATTCAGTAGGGCTGAGTGAGAGGATGCCCATAACTTCTTGAATAGGTGCCAGCGGATTCTCCAGTCGGTATACTACGAGAGAACCAGGCCAGTCGGTGCTGCACCACTTTCATGGCATGAGTTCTCCGTTCTCTTCTTAGAGAAGTTTGTGCCACAGACCCGTTGGGAAGAGTTGTGCAGGCAGTTTGAGGAGCTACGTCAGAATGGCCTATATATGACCCAGTATGAAATGAGATTTTTAGAGTTGGATCGTCACGCAGTTTGGTTGGTTCCCACTAAGAGGGAGAGGATTATGAGGTTCATTGATGGCCTCCACTATCAGTTGCGATTTGTTATGATTCAGGAGAGTGTATCTGGTGCTCGGTTCGATGAGGTATTTGATATTGCTCGGCGGATAAAGATAGTCCCTAGTCAGGAGTGTGAGGAGAGAGAGTCCAAGAGGCCTCGTGGTTTGGGTGGTTTCAGCGGTGTTCCTTTTTGGGGTCAGTTCCACCACAACAGGGGTCGTTCTTATAAGCACGCTCAAATGGCTCGTTCAGTTCATCGTGGTGCATCATCCATCCATGGTTCATACATTGTCTATCATGGTCAGTCATATCTCAATGATCTCCCAACTCAAAGTTCATCTCGTGTTCCATCGATTCATCGTTCATCTCTGCCAGATCCTTCTAGCAGTTACTCTGGTACCCGGGGCCCGATTCAGTCCCCACCAGCACTATCGGGGAGTTTCTTTGAGTGCATGGAGTTTGGGCATATGTGGAGACATCGTCTTCATCGCCCGGGAGGTCCAGTTCAGTAGAGGGGTCAAGCTATGACTTCTGCACCAGTTACTTCACCACCCGCCCAGCCTGCTCGGGGTGGGGCCCAGGCAGCTAGAGGTTTCTCTAGAGGAGGAGGCCGATCAGGTAGCGGTCGGGCCCAATTCTATGCTATTCCTGCCAGGCCAGATGATGTTGCTTCAGATGCAGTGATCACATGTATTATCTCAGTGTGTCACAAAGATGCTTCCACATTACTTGACCCTGGTTCTACTTATTCCTATGTATCATCTTATTTTACGTTATTTGGATATTCCCTGCGATTCCTTAGTTTCACATGTTCATGTCTCTACACCGGTGGGAGATACTATTATTGTGGACCGTGTATATCGGTCGTGTGGGGTGACTATTAGGGAATTGGATACCGAAGTTGATCTATTATTGCTTAGTATGGTTGATTTTGATTTGATCTTTTGTATGGATTGGATGTCTCAATGTCATTCTATTCTGGATTGTCACACTAAGATCGTGACGTTGGCGATGCCGGGTTGGCCAAGGATCAAGTGGAGAGGTTCTCTAGATTATGTTCGCAGTAGGGTGATTTCTTATTTCAAGGCCCAGCGGATGGTTGGAAATGGATGTTTGTCATATTTGGCCTTTGTGAGGGATGTTGGTGCTGATACCCATACTATTGATTCTATTCCGGTGGTGCGAGACTTTTCGGATGTGTTTTCCTGCAGACTTGTCGGGCATGCCACCCGACAGGGATATTGACTTTGGTATTGACTTGATGTCAGACACTCATCCCATTTCTATTCCTCCGTATCGTATGGCACCAGCTGAGTTGAAGGAATTGAAAGATCAGCTTCAGGAACTTCTTGATAAGGGGTTATTAGGCCTAGTGTGTCGTCATGGGGTGCACTGGTTCTATTTGTGAAGAATAAGGATGGTACTATGCGGATATGCATCGACTCTAGGAAGTTGAACAAATTTACAATCAAGAACAAGTATCCTTTGCCGCGTATTGATGATCTATTTGACTAGCTTTACGGAGCAAGGGTATTCTCTAAGATTGATTTGAGGTTTGGGTATCACCAGTTAAAGATTCGGGACTCAGATATTCTAAAGACGGCATTCAGAACCTGTTATAATCACTATGAATTCCTTGTGATGTCTTTTGGGCTGACTAACGCCCCACCAACATTCATGTATTTGATGAACAGTGTATTTCATCCATACCTCAACTTGTTTGTCATAGTATTCATTGATGATATCCTGGTTTACTCACGTAGCCAGGAGGAGCGTGCACAACATTTGAAGATTGTGTTGTAGCGGTTGAGAGAGGAGAAGCTTTATGCCAAGTTATCCAAGTGTGAGTTTTGGCTTAGTTTAATAGCGTTCTTGGGACAAGTGGTGTTCAATGAGGGGATTAAGGTGGATCCAAAGAAGATAGAGGCGGTTCAGAGTTGGCTCAGACCGTCCTCAACTACTGAGATTCAGATCTTTCTCGACTTGGCTGGTTATTATCGTCGCTTCATGAAGGGTTTCTCGTCTATTGTAGCGCCTTTGACCAGATTGACCCAGAAGGGTGCTCCTTTTAGGTGGGCAGATGAGTGTGAGGAGAGCTTTCAGAAGCTCAAGACTACCATGTGTAACGACCCGACTTGTCATTTTAAGAATTTACGCCCAGTTCAGTGACTTAAGGTTTTGATCAGCCTCGCAATATGTATTATGACCCGCGTGTGTGGTCGAGTTTGATTTATGGATGATTCAGAGTGATTTGGGACACTTAGTCCCTAAGACAGAAGCTTAAATCTTAGGATTTTAACCGTAGTCAAACCTGTGTGAAGACGACTACGCAATGGAGTTTCGTCGGTTACGTTAGCTCCGTTGGGTGATTTTGGACATAGGAGCGTGTCTGGAAAATTATTTGGAGGTCCGTAGTGGAATTAAGCTTAAAATGGCGAAACTCAAAATTTTGGAAAGTTTGACCGGGGGGTTGACTTTTTGATATCGGGGTCGGAATGCGATTTCGAGAGTTGGAACAGCTCTGTTATGTTATTTGGGACTTGCCTGCAAAATTTGACATCATTCCGGGTTGGTTTGATAGGTTTCGGCACGAGTTTTAGAAGTTGGAAGTTTTTGAAGTTCATAAGTTCGATTTGTGGTGCGATTTGTATTTTCGGCGTAATTTGATGTGATTTGAAACCTCGAGCGAGTCCGTGATATGTTATGGGACTGGTAGCATGATTGGGTAGGGTTCCGAGCGGCTCAGGTGTGTTTCGGACCAAATTTGGAGCTGTTTGGACTGCTGTTACTGAAGTCTGGTTTCCTTCTTCGCGAACGCGAAAAGAGTTCCGCATTCGCGAAGAGGAGTTTGAGGGGCTGATGATTTGTCCTTCGCGAACGCGAACGCGAAGAAAGAGCAGGGCAAGCCTTCGCGAAAGCGGTCCAGGCAACGCGAACGCGAAGAAGAAAAGGAAGATAGGGGCCTGGGGTCGTTTGGCCTTCGCGAATGCGAAGCTTGGAACGCGAACGCGAAGGAGTTGGCCAGCTGGTCATCGCGAATGCGACGAGGACTTCGCGAACGCGAAGAGGAAACGATGGGGCGGAAGCAGTTGGCCTTCGCAAATGCGACACTTGTCACATGAACGCGAAGAAGGATTTGAGGCAGCTGGATTTTGGCCTTCGCGAACGCGAAGGAATGGTTGCGAACGCGAAGAAGGCCTATCTAGGCAGAATTCGCGAAGGAATGGTTGCGAACGCGAAGAAGGCCTATCTACGCAGAATTAAAAGTCCCAAAAATGGGGGTTTGAGTTCATAACTCAAAAATCTAATTTGGAGCTCGGTAGGAGGCGATTTTTGGAGAGATTCTTGCGTGGGTGTTTGGGGTAAGTGATTCTCATCCAGTTTTGATTAATTTCCATGATTATGTCTTTGAATCCATCATTTAATTCGGATTTAATGGAAGAAAAATCAAGATTTTTGTAAATTCTTCCAAAAACAAAAATTTAAGATTTTGAGGTTGATTTGTTATTGGAATTCGATAAAATTGGTATGGTTGAACTCGTATCGGAATGGGTGTTCAGATTTCATGAAAATTACGTTGGGTTCCGAGAGGTAGGTCCCGCGTTGACTTTTGTTGACTTTTTGGAATAAATTTTTAAGTCGACGTATTATTATCCGGAATTATTTTTGATGAATTTTAATGAAGTTATATAATTAATTTGGATAGATTTGAACGGCTCGGAGGTCAATTCAAGCAAGAAGGCGATTTTGGAATATCGGCATAACTTCAAAGAGGTAAGTATCTTGCTTAACTTCGAGTGGGGGAAATTTCCCTTAGGCATTGAGTCTTATATGTAACTTGGATAATTGAAAATCATGTACGCGAGGTGACGAGTACGTACTTGGTTTATATGTGCAAATTTTATTGAGTTAAAGTCTTGAGCATATTGTGTAGTAAATTGGATAATTGATGGCATATATTTAATCATCCACTTGTTGTGCCTAAACCCTTGTTGTTGACTCTGTTGTTATATGACAATGCGATGTGATTGTTATTTGATTATTTATGAAATTTCGTGAATTTGCTGGCTTGATAATTGTTGGAATTTAATTTCATTTTGGATTTTCCCCTCTGCAAATAATTAATTAAATGAGCTTAAGAAGAGGTGTTTATATAATTATTGAAAATTTGATCTTTCATGAAGACTTTGCTTTATGTTGAGTAATTTCTATCTCTATTGATTATTTCTGGGTGTTGTACACATTGTGTGGATCATTTGGCTATTTGCTGTGAAATTAATTGACTTGGTTGTAGCTTTGAAATTTGGTTGTGGCCATTGGGCAAATTGTGATATGAATTGATTTTTGTTATGTTGTGATAATTTCCCGTGTAAATTGTTGTGTTGTGCGAGTTGCTATTTTGGGGAGATAAGGGTGGCATTTCACCGTTGATGTTATGTGGTTATAAGGGTGGCATTTCACTGTTGTGTTTGTTGGCTATTGATATTGTCTGGGCGGAGTGATAAGGGTGGCTATAGGAAAGATAAGGGTGGCAATAGGAGCGATAATGGTGGCTATTGATATTGTCTGGGCGGAGCGATAAGGGTGGCTATTGCCAGGGACGATATGTGATGATGCGGTTGTGGTGTTGACAATTTTCATGTGATATTGTGATGTTCTTGTGTTTATTTTTATGCCTTGTGCAACTTGCCTTGTTGTTAGTAAATTGATAATAATCCGATTTGTGTTGAAATTGGGAGCCTGTGACTATTGTCAGGCGGTTTATAAAATAAAATGTGGGCACGAGGTGCTGTGAATTGTGATATGAAATAGGGATATTGGCACGTGAATTGTCTGTGCAGTTGTGATATAAAATGTGGGCACGAGGTACTGTGATGAAATGATAATGATATTTGGCACATGAATTGTCCGTGCAATTGTGAGATGAATTGAGGGCACGAGGTATCGGGCAAATATGATAATTTAATTATGGGCACGAGGTGCCGTGAAAATATGAAAATGGACTGAGACCCGTATTTACGAAAAATATGAAAATGGGCTGAGACCCGTATTTTTGATGATTTTAAAATGAGGTGTCATGTGATGACTTTTTAATTGAAAGAATTATATTCAAAATATTTATTTGGAAGGATTTTTACTTAGAAAGTATTATATAAAAGAATTGTATTTTGAAATATATTTATTTGAGCAAATTGTATTTGAAAAGATTTATTGAAAGAATTATATTTGAAAAATAATTATTTGAGAAAATTATGTTTGAAAGAGAGTTATCTAGAAGAACTATGTGAAAGACATTTATTTGAAGGGCTTGATTTAATTGGGTGTAATTGTGCTTATTAATTGTTAAGTGATATTAATGGTATTCTTCTTGTCTGCTATGCATATCACTGGTTGTTCCATGTTGTCCTATTGTTATTTGTTTCCTATTATTTTGTATATTATACTGCATGGGTTATTAGAATAGTGAGTGTCTTGACTGTATCTCGTCTCTACTCCATTGAGGTTAGTCTTGATACTTACTGGGCACCGATGTGGTGTGTTCACTCTACACTTCTGCACGTTTTTGTGTAGAGCCAGGTATTGATGATAACGGACTTGAGCATAGTTAAAGCGGGATCATAAGGATTCAAGGTAGAGCTGCTTGGTCATCGCAGTTCCTTGGAGTCCTTTCATTTCATTGTATTGTTAACTTGTAATCAAACAGTATTGTATATTCGGTCCTCGTGATCATTCTATGTATTCAGTTAGAGTTTGTGACTCAGTACTACCAGTCTTGGGAGGTTGTATATTGTAATTATTTCCGCTGTTAGATTTAAAAAAAATGGCTTCAAAATGTAATAGAAATCGGCTTACCTAGTCTTAGAGACTAGGTGCCATCACGACGCCTGTGTTGGGACTTTGGGTCATGACACCATGACCACAACTCCAGTTCTAGTTTTGCCCTCAATGTTGGGTTCTTATACAGTGTATTGTGATGCTTCTCGGATTGGTATTGGGTGTGTTTTGATGCAGGAGGGTAGAATGATTGCTTATACTTCGCTCCAGTTGAAGCCTCATGAGAAGAACTACCATGTTCATGATTTAAAGTTGACTGCCATCGTTCATGCATTGAAGATTTGGAGGCATTATCTCTATGGTGTGTCTTATGAGGTATTTACGGATCATCGGAGTCTCAAGCACTTGTTCAAGAAAAAGATCTAAATTTGAGGCAGGGGATTTGGTTGGAGCTGCTAAAGGACTATGATATCACCATTCTGTATCATCCCGAGAAGGCCAATGTGGTAGTCGATGCTTTGAGTAG
Organism: Nicotiana tabacum; assembly: GCF_000715075.1. Classification (NCBI taxonomy): domain Eukaryota; kingdom Viridiplantae; phylum Streptophyta; class Magnoliopsida; order Solanales; family Solanaceae; genus Nicotiana; species Nicotiana tabacum. Next base: position 15,820,719 of record NC_134098.1, read on the forward strand.
AAAGGCGGTGAGTATGGGTAGCCTTGCATTTATTCCTATTGATGAGAGACCACTTGTAGTTGATGTTCAGGCCTTGGCCAATCAGTTCGTGAGATTAGATATTTCGGAGCCAAGCCGGGTTCTAGCTTGTGTGGTTTCTCGGACTTCCTTATATGATTGCATCAGAGAGTGCCAATATGATGACCCCCATTTGCTTGTCCTTAAGGACACGGTTCAGCATGGTGATACCAAGGATTTTACTATTGGAGGTGATGAGGTATTGAGAATGAAGGACCAGATTTATGTGCCCAATGTAGATGGGTTACGAGAGTTGATTCTTGAGGAGGCCCACAGTTCACGGTATTCCATCCATCCGAGTGTCGTGAAGATGTACCAGAACTTGAGGTAGCACTATTGGTGGAGGAGGATAAAGAAGGATATAGTGGGGTTTGTATCTCGGTGCCTAAATTGTCAGCATGTGAAGTATGAGCATCAGAGACCGGGCGAATTGCTTTAGAGGCTTGAGATTTCGGAGGGGAAAATGAGAGTATCACCATGGATTTTGTAGTTGGTCTCCCACGGACTTTGAGGAAGTTTGATTCTATTTGGGTGATTGTGGATAAGTTGAACAAGTCCGCGCACTTCATTCCAATTGGGACTACTTATTCTTCGGAGCGCTTAGCTGAGATCTATATCCGCGAGATTGTTTGCCTTCATGGTGTGCCGGTGTCCATCATTTCAGATTGGGGCACGCAGTTTACATCACAGTTTTGGAGAGCAACGCAGCGAGAGTTAGGCACCCAAGTTGAGTTGAGTGCATCATTTCACCCTCAGACGAACGTACAATCCAAGCGCACTATTCTGATATTGGAGGATATGTTACGTTCTTGTATCATAGATTTCGATGGTTCTTGGGATCAGTTTCTGTCGCTTGCAGAGTTTATGTACAATAACAACTACCAATTGAGCATTCAGATGGCTCCATATGAGGCTTTGTATGAGAGACAGTATCGGTCTCCGGTGGGATGGTTTGAGCTAGGTGAGGCTAGGATATTGGGGACTGACTTGGTTCAGGATGCTTTGGACAAGGTTAAATTGATTTAGGATTGGCTTCGCACGACGCAATCTAGACAGAAGAGTTACGCCGATCGGAAGGTTCGTGATGTTGCTTACATGGTTGGGGAGAAATTACTGCTCAAGGTTTCACCTATGAAAGGTGTTATGAGGTTCGGGAAGAAGGGCAAGTTGAGCCCTCGGTATATTGGGTCATTTGAGGTGCCTCAAAGGATTGGAGATATGTCTTACAAGCTTGCCTTGCCGCCTATTCTGTCGAGTGTTCATCCAGTGTTTCATGTTTCTATGCTCCGGAAGTATGTCGGTGATCCGTCTCATGTTTTGGATTTCAACACAGTTCAGTGGGAAGGGAATTTGACTTATGATGTAAAGCCGGTGGCCATTTTGAATTAGCAGGTTCGGAAGTTGAGGTAAAAGAACATAGTTTCAGTGAAGGTGTAGTGGAGAGGTCAGCCAGTTGAGGTGGCTAATTGGGAGACCAAGCGGGAGATGCGGAGTAGATATCCACGCCTATTTGAGTTGGTCGGAAATTTTGAGTGTTGTATCCCCGTTCCCCCATTTACTGCTCATTTTATGCTTATTAGTTTCTATGTGACTTACCGAGGTAGTTGGTTCGGTTCCGGGAATGTTTCAGAATGAGTTGAGATACTTAGCCTCAAGGTCGAAAGCTTAAGTTAAAAATATTGACCGGATGTTGACTTGTGTGTAAATGTCTCCATAATGGAGTTTTAATAATTCTGATAGCTCTGTTGGGTGATTTTCGACTTAGGAGTGTGTCCGAATAGTGATTTGGAGGTCCTTAGTTGATTTAGGCTGGAAATGGCGAAAGTCGGACACGATTTTATAGGTTTCGGCATCGATTGTAGAAGTTGGAATTCTTTAGTTTTCATTAGGCTTGAATTGAGGTGTGATTCATGTTTTCCATATTGTTTGATGTGATTTGAGGGCTCGACTAAGTTCGTATCATGTGTTAGGACTTGTTGGTATGTTTATTGAGGTCCCGGGGGCCTCGGGTGAAGTTCAGATGGTTAAAGAATCAAAGTTTGGAATTGAAGCACTGCAGAAGTGCACCAAATTTGGTGCGATCGCACTTGCGGAGTTTTGGTCGCAGGTGCATGGCCGCTGAAGTGAAAGGATTGGTCGCATATGCGGTTGGGCGAAGCTAGGCAGTGGTCACAGGTTCTAGGGTTTGTCCGTTCCTGTGTGGTCTCAGATGCGGAGAGGGGTCGCAGGTGCGAGTTCTGGAAAGGTAGCATGGGGGCGCAGGCACAGAATGTTATCCGTAGGTGCGGATGCGCATCTGCATATGGAATATCGCAACTGCTGAAGTGGCCTGGATTCATTTGATCACAGAAGGGATGGAATATCCGCAAAAGCGGAACCACAGGTGCTGTCAAATTGAGCGCAGGTGCGAAAGCACTGGCAATGTTTAAATTCAAAGGGTTCCGAGGTTTTAATCATTTTTGGACATTGCAAGCTCAGGCTAAGGCGATTTCTTAGAGGGATTTCAAGGGGTTTCTTGAGGTAAGTCACTTGTGATCATTTTTATTTAATAATCTTGTTTCCCTATTAGATTTCCCACCTAGTTTGTGTGTTTTGAGGTGGAATTCGGGAGTTTGAGATTAGGAATTTGGAGAGTTTAATTTGGGAATTTGGGTGGTGATTTGGTAAATTTGGTATGGTTGGACTTGTGGTTGAATTGGCTTACGGATTTTGTGACTTTTATCGGATTCCGAGACGTGGGCCCGGGAGTCGACTTTTGAGTTGACCTTTTGACGTTTGATTAAGAACTTTGTATTTTCTTATGGAATTGATTCCTTTATCTCGGGTTGATTGAATCGAATTGTTTGCGGCTAGATTCAAGGCATCCAGAGGCCGATTCGCCAGGAAAGGGCTTATTGGAGTAGAGATTTGCATGGTTTGAGGTAAGTAATACTTCTAAACTTGGTTCTGAGGGTATGAAACCCCGAATTATGTGTTATGTGATTGGTGTTGAGGTGACGCACATGCTAGGTGACGGGCGTGTGGGCGTGCACCGTACAAATTGTGACTTGGTCAATTCCATGGAACTTTATAGTTGAATAACCTTATCGTTACCCGTATATTCTCCATGTGTTAGGGAAATTGAGCTGCAAGTCATGTTAGAAATCATGCTTAGGCTACATGTTGGTACTGTTGGGACCCGTAGAGGTCGCATTACATGTTGAATTACTTGCTTAATTTGAAATCATACACTCAGACATAGCTATTATTTGCATATCATATCTTAGTATTTATTGCCATTTATTTATACATTATATCATCATTGGTTGGGCTGATTATCATGATTCTTGAGAGCCCGAGAAACTGGAGAGATTGATGACTGAGTGAGGTTGAGGGCCTGATTGTGAGGATATTTATGGGATCAGGCTGCACGCCGCAACATGTGTTATTGATTCATGCCATTATTGGCTTATTATAGCACTTGGGCTGGATTTGCCCATCCGGAGTCTGCACACCTACAGTGAGCGCAGGTACCTAACGAGTGCGAGTGCCGAGCGATTGGGAGGATTGGGTGCGAGTGCCGAGCGATTGGGAGGATTGGGTGACTGTGAGGATGGAGTGACTGTGAGGAGTGAGTGAATGGGAGGACTAACTGATTGATACTCTGAGAGTATGCATATGATTTCATCACTATTTTGTACTTCGGTTAACATACATAAATGAAGTGGAGATATCGAGATGTACCATATCTTGTTTCAATTGAATGTGACATATTTTACCTGTTTGGGCTTTAACTGTTTAACTTGGAAGCATGCCTACATTTTTGTACTATAATTTGGTAATTCAATTGTACCTGTAAAGCTCGTCACTACTTTCAGCCCAATAGTTAGACTTGTTACTTATTGAGTTAGTTGTACTCATGCTACACCCTGCACTTTGTGTGCAGATCCAGGTGTTTTCGGACATAGTGGTTGCTGATTATCAGAGTTTACCGTCATTTGAAAATTATCAAGGTAGTTGCCCTGGCATCCGCAGACCTTGACTCTCCTCCCCTATCCCTCAATGTTTATTACTTATGTAGTTTCAGTTTCTTAGACAGTGATTCAGACTCTGTATTTGTATAGATGCTCATGTACTTAGTGACACTCTAGTTTTGGAAAACTTCAGTATTGGGTTGTGATGGTTTTATCCAGCATTTATGAGATTTTCACTTGTTTGAACATGTTTTGATATATTTTAAATTGTTTTAAATTTGGAAGTATTGGAAATTTCTAAGTAGTCAGCTTGCCTAGTATCATGATAGGCGCCATCACGACAGGTTGAGTTTTGGGTCGTGACAAGTTCTTTCTCTCCAAGAATCACATGCAAAGATCTCCTTCTATATTTTTAAGCGTGATTAGCAATATTAGATGCAAGACAAAAAGAAAAATTCATGGATGAGGTAGCTAATAAGGTAATGAAATACAAAAAAACTATAAGATTCCAAAACTCTAAGCAAAAAAGAAGATTTTTCAATGGATATGGTTATAATTCATTGAAAACATATAGATGAGTTAATATACAAAATTTGAGGAAGATTGGAGGTAATTTGAACTGATTTGGCATCAAAATTCGTAGTTAAAATCGAGTTCAAAAAATTCTTTTGCGACATATGTATCAAACGTGTATCACATATGTATCTCACACACAGGTATACATGAATATACATGTAATACATGTTTGATGCATATGTGATACACAAATAATACACAATGTGATAAAAACTCCACCAAATCATCCCAAAAATTGGGATTCAAGCTCCTTAAGATGTACCCAATCTATTCTAATAATACTCATTCAAAAGAAAGTAAAGAATTGACATTTGTTTTGGCTACAAATAAACTAATTGGCTAATATGGATAATAGTTGGCTAATATTAGTAATATTTTATGAATTGGCCAATTTTTGCAATGAGCTACTTAAAAATGAACATAGTTGATAGTTTCCCTATATTTACCCAATTCGAAATTGATCTCTTTTTAACTTAAAATTATTTTATTATGCTTCCATAATAATAACTTACAATAAAATATATTATATTATTTTGTAAATATAACAATTAGTTTATTAGAATGTATTTATAATTTTGTATAAACGTGTTAAAAAATTATGTAAATAACAAGATGACTAAGAGATGGCACTTCTTCTAAAAAACGTATGCTCTTTCTCTCTAGCTTCCATGCCCTCAGCGCACGTTAGTTAAACGTACGCCTATCCACCGTAGTTATGGCTAGGGGAAGAGGTCGAGCTCATGGATGACTTAGGTTGCAACCTTTGGCTACTATAGGTAAAGCAGCTGAAGCTCATACGCAATCGGAAAAATCAACGTTGGCACAACCGGCTACTACTCATGTTCCATTGCTTGAGTCAAATTTGAAGCAGAAACAAATGGAATCGAGTGTGCAACACACTGCTAAGAGACTGGACATGAGTACTAATCTATATCTAAGTGGGCGAAAGGAGGATTCAACACTGAAGTCAACAGATCAGACGAGTACAAGTAAGGGCATCCCAGATCTGGAACCAACGATTTAGAACAAGGAGAAGTCAATTGCATGGACCTTCCTCTTTGCAGCTAATCGTAGCTCAGAAAATGGTTTAAAATTAGACTACAATCCTCCTGCAATTGTTGAGGGGAAAGTTGTAGTTCAGCTGGAAAAGGATGATGTTGATAGAGAAATCCAAAAATGGAAGAGTGCACTGATTGTGTAGGTAATTGGAGAGACACTGGGGTATAACTATATGCATAGATTTGTGAAACCGAGCTGGAATCGAGTGGCTGAAGTAGAGGTATTTTACCATGATGAAAGGTATTACGTTATCAAATTTCAGTCTACAAGTGACATGCAGGAAATATTATATTCTGGGCCTTATACAATCAATAATAAACCGATGATATTGAAGCCATGGACTGTAAATTTTGATTTCACAAAAGAATTCATGCAGGAAATTCCCCCGTGGGTGGTATTTCCAAACCTACCATGGGTTGCTGGGGAGGAAGATCATTGAGTAGGATTGCTAGTGCAATAGGAAAACTAATGTATATTGATGAGTGTACCTCTAAATAGAAAAGGATTTCCTATGCTCGCATTCTCATTGAAATAAATGTTACAAGGCCACTTCCTACTAGTGTCTTAGTGTGGGAACCATATGGGAGACAATTTGAGCAAACGATTGAATACGACTGGAAACCAGAATTTTGTGAGGTCTACTTAAAAATAGGTCACTGCTGCAGGCAAAAAAAAGTTGAGAATCAGAACTTTATGCAGCAAAGGAAAAGAGAAGACCAAGAGAAAATGCCCAGCCAACACATACAGATGTTAGACCTCCAAAGATGATACAAGTGTGGAGAACAAAAGCAGTTGTTGACAAGAATGGTAAGGTTGCTGAGGTTATGGTGACTAGCAAAGCCACAGTTGATGAACATTGTCAATAGGAAGTAGGACAAAGGCAGATGACCTTGCTTGTCAGGGAGGACCAGATTACTGTCACAAAGGAACCTGCTAAGGAAAGCATCGGAGTGGAAAACCAAGAACATAAAAGCCATGAGCTTAGTTGTCCTAGAGAATTTCCAGCTCTAGCAGCTAGCATGCAGAGGATCACTAGTACAAAAAAGATAACATGTGGATTAGAGAGAAATAAGAACATGCCTACAGTAGAAAGTAGGCCTCCTTCCCTATCCCAATGACTTGGTTGGTATGGAACGTTAGGAGTATAAACAAGAGATACAAGAAGAAAGATCTCTCAACATATATGAAGAATAAACATATCAAACTAGCTGGATTGCTTGAAACTAGAGTCAAAGAATCAAATGTGAAGAGAGTTATCAAAAACATACTACCATAATGGGCATTGCAGTATAACTACCAGAAAGTTGTGGATGGCAGAATATGGCTCACCTGGGATCCAAATGTGTATAGTGTTGATGTTGAAAGAGTGGAGGCTCAAATTATATGCTGCCTAGTTAAAGAAAAATTAGATGGATTTGAAGCATATCTAACATTGGTATATGGCTTCAATACAGTTAATCAAAGAAAGGAGTTATGGACAAGTATGGCTGATAGGTGGTGATTTTAATGCTATGTTATATACACAAGACAAGATGTATGACAACCCTGTGATACTGAATGAAATTACTAACTTTTCTGATTGCATATACAATCTATTATTGAATGAACTACTATAGAGAGGATACTACTATACCTGGGCCAATAATTTACAGGGGGCAGAAAGGATTGTGATCAGAATTGATAGGATCTTTGGCAATGATAGCTGGATGATGAACTGGGGTCATGTGCACACAGAATATGATATACCTTTAATATCTGGCCACTCACCAATGCTTGTCTATACAAAGACTGTGAAACTTAACATTAGAACTCCTTTTAGGTTTTTTAATGTATGGGCCTCTCATGATGAGCTTGATACAATTGTTGGCAATCTATGGAGAAGAAAGGAAGTCAATGATCAAATGGAGAACATTTGGAAGAAACTAAAAGCTATGAAACCTCTATTCAAAAGTCTTAATACTAATGAGTATAAGAGCATTGCTGAGAGAATTGAAAATGCCAAGGTTGATCTTATTCAAGTCTAGGAGGAAATGAGGATGCAATATTCAGATAATCTACTACTACTAGAGAAGACTATCATACAAAACTTGGAGAAGTGGTCCCTCATTGAGAAAAGTGCCCTCAAACATATGGCTAGAGTGAAATGGATCAAGCTAGGAGATGTTAATACCAAGTACTTCTCTGTTATAATGAAGGAGTGAAGTCAAATGAAGCATATACTAGAGATATACAATGATGATGGAATAAAATTAGCTACTCCTACTAGCATTAAAGAGGAGATAGTTAAATTTTATAAGAGCTTGATGGGAACTGTTGCTGCATCTTTGCCTGATATCAATAAGGAAACTATAGAAAATAGACCTAAACTCACTCATGAACAACAATTGAGCTTATGTGTGGAAGTAACAGAGGAGGAGATATATGCAGTATTATGTGCAATACATGAAGATAAGGCCCTTAGAGTGGATGGATATAACTCTTGTTTCTTCAAAAGAGCATGTCCACTGATCAAAAGTGATGTAGTGAGAGCAATTAAGGATTTCTTCACTACTGGCAAGTAGGGGTGTTCATGGTTCGGTTTGGGTCGGTTTTTCCATAAAAAGAAACCAAACTAAGTAAGTCGGTTTTTCAAATATTGGAACCAAACCAAACCAATTAAGTCGGTTTTTTATAGATTCGGTTTTTGTCGGTTTTTGGGTTATTTATCGGGTTTTTTTAAATATGAGACATACACTACCAAACGCATATTCCGGCGAGTACATTTTCAACGTAACGCTATCAAACCAATTGCTCTTTGAGAAATCTATCATTTACCAAGATATATTGATGATAATTGACTCAAATAGTGATGAATAACTTAAGTACTCAATTAAAAATTGATTATTTTTAACATGAAATAAATTCTTGTACTTAATAAAAGAAAACTATCAATCAAACTAAAAGGCAAAGAATTAGATTATTATAATAGCAAAGAACTAGACTAAAAATACAAATGACTAATATGTACCATAAAATTTTAGAAACTTTATATAAAAATATACATATATATATAAGTGTAATAATAAATTTAAATAGATACTTTTATAGTCGGTTTGGTTCGGTTTTTTTTATTAAAACCAAAACCAAATCAAATTTGATCGGGTTTTAAAATTTAAAACCAAAACCAAACCAAACCTAAAAATATCGGTGTTTTTGGTCGGTTTGTTTTGGTTTTCGGTTTGGTTCGGTTTTTCGGGTTTTTATGAATACTCCTACTGGAAAGCTATATAAAGCCATAAATTGCACTGCATTTATACTGGTACCTAAGGCGAGCAATCCTGCAACAACATTTGATTTCAGACCTATTGTCTGCTGCTCATTTCTATATAAGATCATCTCAAAGGTGCTGGCAAATAGATTACAGAAAGTTATAGCAAACATCATTAGTGAAGCACAAGCTGGTTTTATTCCTGGGAGGAAAATTACAGACAACATCATCTTGGCTCACGAGCTTGTCAAAGCTTACATAAGGAAGAATACCTCTCTTAGATGCATAATCAAAATAGACCTGACCAAGGCCTATGATTATGTGGAGTGGATCATCTTGGAGCAGGTCATGGTTGAGCTAGAATTCCCTAGAAGATTTCAAGAGTAGGTTCTAACCTATGTTAATACTGTGAGCTATTCAATTGTAATGAATGGAGAACCTTCAGTTCCTTTCCCAGCAACTAAAGGATTGAGACAAGGCGATCCTATTTCACCTTTCTTATTTGCAATTGTAATGGAGTACTTGAGTAGAAGCCTCAAAGGATTACAAAAGGAGAAGGAGTATAAATTCCACCCTAGGTGTTCAAAGCTAAGTATTACGCATCTAAGTTTTGTTGATGATTTGCTCTTATTTGCAAGAGGTGATATACCTTATGGTACTCAGCTTCAACAATGCCTTAACCAATTTTATAGAGCATCAGGACTACAAGCTAATCAGACTAAGAGTTTTATCTACAATGGAGGTGTTACACAAGTAGTCAAAGATGAGATGCAACAAAGATTTGGTTACTCCAGAGGTGAACTCCCAGTAAAATACTTAGAAGTGTCTCTATCTACTAAGAACATGTCCTTAGCTCAATGGCAACCTTTGATAGAGAAAATTATAGCTAGAATCTCCTTCTGGACAACCAAAAACTGTCTTATGCAGGTATGATTCAGTTAGTGTAATTCAGTTCTGTTTGGTATACAAGTTTATTGGTCACAATTATTCCTAATCCCAAACAAAGTTCTCAAAACAATAGAGGCTTACTGTATGAGTTATGTATGGTCTGGTTCTAATGTTATCACAAGAAGATCACTTGTGTCTTGGGAGAAAATGTGTACACCTAAGAGTGTAGGAGGTCTAAACCTCATCAACCTTAAACTTTGGAATAAGGTTGCTGCTGCTAAAAATCACTGGGATCTTGCATATAAGGTGGACAAGCTGTGGATTAGGTGGATCAGTTCCTATTATATAAAAAACCAACAGCTAGATGACATGCCAATTCCTCAACAGGCTTCTTGGCTGGTCAGAAAGATGATTGGAGTAAGGGATATAGTGGGCCTAAGTCAGACAACGACTTAAGGAAAATGCAGCATGATCAGACAACTCTACTACCAGATGCTGGGTCAACTACCTAGAGTGGAATGGAAAATCTCAATATTTACAAATGAAGCAAGAGCCAAAGCTAAGTTTACAATATTGATGTACCTTCAAAACAAACTACTTACAAGTGATAGACTTCTACAGTGGGGTATTCCAGTGGACACAATATGTGTCATGTGTCAATTGCATAATGAGAGCAGAAACCATCTCTTTGTGGAATGTGTCTTTGCTCAAAGGACATGGAACAAGGTCCTAATGTGGCTTCAAAAGCAACCACATGGTCTGAATTCATGGAACCAACATTGGAGATGGGCAATGGAGAATGCTAAAGGAAAGTCTCAAGCAGATGCCACTTTCAAGATGATATATGCTGAGATAATCCACATGATATGGTGTGAAAGAAACAACCGAGTGTTTGAGAAGGCCGGCAGAGATGTAGAAGAAATAGCAAGAACTATAGCATGAGTATGTAATGTCAGAGATAATGCTCGAACTAGGAGCCTACTGCAATTGTTAAAATTTTGAATAGTTGTTTCGAATAGTTAGATGGTGAGGTGAGCGGTTTAATTGGATGTACCGGGAGAGATAGATACTGTATAGAAACAACTGACTGAGTTTAAAGTCAGGTGTGGTTTTGTAATGACTCACTTAGTGATTAATAAAAATTATTTAATTACCAAAAAAATAAAATGACTAATTGATTAAGAAATAATGGTGACATAATTACAATTATGCTAATAATATAAATTTTACGAATATAATAATAAGTAAATTATTAAGACTAATGACTATATTTTTTTAAAAGAACAAAATAAGTAATTTGAACAAATTTGAAAAATAGATCAATATATTTTATTAATTATTATTGACTAAGAAGCATAAGAAAATTAATTGGGAAAAATGGGACGGTCAAAATTGATCGTCAACAAGCCCCATATTAGGCAAAGTGATATTGATCGTTAAGTTAGATCCGACCAACACTTAAGCTAGGACCTGCCCCTCCGGAGTTAGGTAATAACCTGTGGATGCAGGCGCACGGGTCATATATGTTCTTGGTGAGGGACAAATGTCAGACACTCGTACATAGCTAAGTGTGGGTGTGTGTGATGATTGAAGGGTATGTCATGACCTAAAATCCCTCCTTAAGAGTCGTGATGATACCTAGTCTTCCAACATTATTTTAAACAATGAAAACATGAATAAACGAAAATGAAGTATAATATAAATGCAAAAATAAGAGTAATACAGGCCAAATCGGAAAATACTCAACATAATATCACAGAAGGTAACTCCGAGGCCTGCGGTTGGATCATGCAGGGATACCTTGAAGTATCTAGTGTTGTAATGACCCGACCGGTTATTTTGAGCATTAGCATTTTGTTCAGCTATTTGGATTCTTGACTAGCTTCGTATGATTTATTATGACTTGTGCATATCGTCGATTTTGGTTTTAAGGTGTTTTCAGAATTAGTTTGGAAGAATGAATTTTATGTTTAAAGCTTTAAGTTGGAAGAGTTGACCAAGTTTGGCTTTTAGTACTTGACCTTAGTTCAGAGTTTTGATAGATCCGCTAGGTCCGGATGGTGATTTTGGACTCGAGCGTATGCCCGGATTTGCATTTGGATATTTCTAGAAGGTTTCGGCAGTAATTGGCGAAAGTTGGAAATTTGAAAGTTTGGAATGTTCATAAGTTTGACCGAGAGCTGATTTTGATGATATCAGATTCGGATTATGGTTCCGGGAGTTGGCATTGTTTATTTATGTCATTTTGGACTTGTTGGTATGTTCAGACGAGGTCCCGAGGAGATCAGGTGAGTTTCAGATGTGGTTCAGATCATTTCGAATGGTTTTTGCATTTGCTAGTTTTCTGTCGTTACCTGTTGCTTCTGGTGTTCTTCGCTATTGTGAAGGGTGATTTGGTCTACTGTGAATTTGTTCTTTGCATTCGCGTAGAGTAGGGTTTGGTCTTCATCACATTCGCATCTGCTTCTACACGTTCGCGTAGTGATTGGGCTGATTTGGGCAAGATGTTTGTTACCTCTTTGCGTTCGCGATGTTATTCCCGCGATTGCATAGTTCTGTGAGCCTTGTTTATCACATTCGCGAGGCTATTGCTGCGATCGCATAGTGCATTTTCAAGGGTAGTGTATTTTCTTCTTCGCGATCACGATGGTATTTCCGCGATCCTGATTGATTGATTCGTCCTATGAATATAAAGTACTCTATTTTAGAGGTTTCAACCACCTTTGCATATTTGGAGCTATGGAGCTCGGATTGAAGCGATTTTTGAGGCGATTGTTACCATATGGATTGGGGTAAGTGTTCTCTAATCGGTCTTGATTTTATTTCATAAATCTATCTTCATTTTTGGCAATTGGTTAATGATTTCAATAGAGAAATTGGTTTTTTTGTCCAAATTTGATAAAGTGAATTTGCGAATTTTGAGCATCAATTCAGAGTCGGCTTTGTGTGAAACTAGTATGATTAGACTCGTAATTGAATGCATTGTCGGCTTTTGTGAGTTTTGCCGGGTTCTGAGGTGCGGCCCGAATTTAACTTTTTGGTTGACTTTGGGCTTTTGATTAAAGATTTGACCTTTATCGATTGGGTTTATTTTCTTAGGAATTATTTGATGTATTTGAGTTGCTTTTGGCTAGTTTCGAGCCGTTCATAGGTTGATGCGCACAAGATAGCATTTCTAGAGTATCGTTTGTCTTGCCCAGAATTGTGTTTGGCTTGTTCGAGGTAAGTAATACTTCTAAACTTGGTGCTGAGGGTATGAACCCTGAATATACGTGTTATGTATTTGGTGTTGAGGTGATGCACACGTTAGGTGACGGGCGTGCGGGCGTGAACCATGTGAATTATGACTCGGTTGATTCTGTGGTACTGTGTAGCTACTAAATCTTGTTTTTATCTGTGAAATTTTACGTGCTAAAGTAATTGAGCTATGATCCATGTTAGGCGATATGCTTATTCTGTTGGGCCCCACTGAGGTCATTTTTGTTGTTGGGTTATTTGCTTAAATTGCAATCACATGCTCAGTCATAGTAATTTATTTGCATATCATATCTCAGTCTCTGTTATCATTTGCTATCATATCATATTATCATTGTTTGGGTTGATTGGCATGAGATTTGTGAGCCCGAGAGACTGGAGAGATTGATGACTGAGTTGGGGCCCGAGAGACGGATTGTGAGTGATATTGATGGGATCGGGTTGCATTCCGTAGCAGGCCATATTGGCTTTATATATATTATTATTATTATTATTATTATTATTATATGGATCGGGGCTGCACGCCGCAACAGGCCATATTGGCTTTATATATATATATATATATATATATATATATATATATATATATATATATATATATATTATTGATAGAATATTAGATTAATTTTATAGCAGGCTATGATGGATTATATTAGCGCTTGGGCATGATCCGCCCCTCCGGAGTCTGGCATACCAACAACGAGCACAAGTAATATTGATTTATGATGGGATCGGGGTGTGCGCCGTAACAGGTACCGTACAATGCTGAGTAACTAAGTGCGCTGAGGGATTGAGCATGATGAGTGGGAGTGTGAGACAGTGAGATTGAGTACTCCAGGAGTACAAGTACATGAGTTTATCACTGTGATGCATTGCATTGACATGTATTTTTGACATACATGCATAGAGATGCATTTCCTCATGCTACGCGGTATTGTGACATTCATAACTTCACATGCACTTTGACATGTAGGCATAAAGATGTACTTTCCTCATGCTATTTGAGATTGAAATATCTTATCTGTTTTTTAAAGCTTTGGGAAAAAATCACAGATTTCTTATTTACTCATATTTTGGTAATTTCGGTGAAAGATTTGGGTTTTACTATTACACCTGGAAAGCGTGTCTATTTCTTTCGTAACTGTGCACTAGCTGAGAATCATATCTTTGAGTTGTTTCTCATACTACTTTTATTATATTGTTATGAGTTGATGTTGGCTATTGGTGTTGGACTCTGACAGTTGTCCAAGCTTATCAATATTTTCAACCTAAGGTTAGGTTTGTTACTTATTGAGTACATGGTGTCGGTTTTACTCATACTACACTTCTGCACCTTGCGTGCTAATTTTGGATGATGATGTTGATGAGTATGACATGAACTAGCATTGAAGATGTACCTGCGTTCCGGTCATAACTGCCTCTTGTTTTTGGTAACTTTAGAACTATTAATCTATTCATGTATATTTCAAATAGATGATGTATTTATTTCATACCAGCTTTGTAAACTCTATATCTTAGTAGCTCATGATTTGTACTACCAGTCCTTAGGAAGTCTATAAAGTTCGGTTATATTAAAATTATTTCTCTCAGTAAACCTCATTTGAATTGGATTGTTGCTAATTGGCTTACCTAGCAGGTTGGGTTAGGTGCCATCACGATTAATTGGATTTTGTGTCGTGACAAGTTGCTATCAGAGCTCTAGGTTAATAGGTTCTACGAGTCATGAGAAAGTTTGTAGTAGAGTCTTGCGAATCGGTATGATGACGTCCATACCTACTTCGAAAGGCTACATGGCAATTAGGATAAACTTTCCATCTTTCTTTCCTTATCGTGCGACATTGATTCAGCTTGAAGTGTATTCTTTGAATTCCTTCCACTCACTCGTACGTGTATGTGAGCGCTCGGTATCAGTTGTGCATCTACGATTTGTGGATTCTATGGATGGGATGCGAGATGTGTTGCTATGTTTTGGAGTTAGGCCAGTCTGGAGGACGTGAGGCTAGGTTTGGACCGCAACTTAGGCTTGGTAGTTTCACTTGTGTGAGCATGTGCTTTTGGAATTTTATGTCCAGTAATGTTCCTATGAGTGGAATTTGTGGCTCGATGAGTGGTTGGATGGCTATATGAGTTTGACATGACTGCGAGATTTGTTCTGATGGTTTGAATGTGATGAGAAGAGTTTGCTTAAGATATAAAAAGGACTATTGGGGTGCTAAAAAGGGCTATTGGGTTATTGATTTCTGTCTTGATGTGACATACAATTTCGAGTTATGAGTGTGTTGAAGGATCTTTCATGTTGTTTAATTGTGTAATGAATTAGATTCTTATGTCTTGTTGATGAGTTCAAAATCAAGAAGATTAAGTGATTGCGTAGTAGTTGTGGCTGTAAAAGGGTATAGATAGATACCAGTTTGAGGCAAATAGGTGGGTTATCACCTGCAGGGTACTCTACGAATGTGTGATCCTTATGTTGTTGTGTGGAGGCTTTCCTTTCTAACAGTGGGTATAGGTATTGCGATTTGAGTTTGGATTGATTGAGGAAGTTGACCTGACCGACACGAGGAGGAATGCGAGCTTAGAAAATGATTTTAGGTGTTATATGGTTTGTGTTACATGAGCGTATGAAAGATTTAGTTGAATCTCACTGCGGTATTCTAGCAGTAATAGAGTATGGGCATTGTGAGTAATCCAGTGTTTTGGTCTATGGATTTGAGCCAAGTGGGGGAGTCTTCTATCGATGATTTGATTGCATATTTATGCATTGTATTGGTTTTAGTTTGAGGCATACTTATGGATCGCTTATGACTTGCAGAGGCTGGTTTTGAGGATGTCTTAAGCAAGGAAATATCTGGATATATGGTGTATTGCACTTTATGGGTATATGGGAATCATGGAATGATTGAGTTGTTATTCATGAAGGATGCAGTGCGCAGGGAGGAGGAATTTGCTCGGTTGCTTAAAGGCGTGGTTACTTCTTTAGGTGTCATCGGGCTAATGGGAGACAAGTCGTTCGGCCCGTTTGGGCGGTGCAATTGAGATTTGAGCAGAGTGGATGACTCTCGAGGAGGTTCTAAAGAGTTTAAGATTCATATGTGGCATTTGATGATTTTCTGGATTTGTATTTGGCTAAGATCTGAGATTTGCTTTGGATGGTGCCGGAACTTGCGGTATTTTTGTATCCTTATGGAATTTAAATTTTAGTATCAGAAAGGTAAAAGGAATAATTTTAAATTAATATAAGGTCTCTTCAGAGTGGGTGTCTCGGTTGTGGTACTTTTGGGGTGCTTAAGAGAGAATACAATAACTTATGGGCCTTAGGGAGGTGTGGTTTTATGCTAGGATCTCGTATGGTGAGCTTTGGGTAAATCGTGGTGTTCTGGCAAGGAGAAGTGTCAACTTGAGGGTAATTCGGAAGGAACTTGGAGAAATAGGACAACTTGTTAGTAGGTTGGATCAACACGATAATGGATATGATCGGTTCTTTGAGTACTTATGATGTGGTGAGTCTCTACAGGTGTTTTGAGTCAATACTCTTGGGTTTGGTGGCCTGTGTGTCTTGGTTGAGTTAGGGTGATTCAGTTATGATAGCTTGGTTATGGATTTCAAAGTGTTCTTGACAGTTTCTATCACAATTTGAGATGGATATTTCTTACAGGTGTGAGGAACATGTCATGTATTGTGATTTTCTACTGAAAAGGATAATGTGTAAGGTTCCTGGCTGATTGAATATGTAGTTTTCTTGTGACTCAGAGTTGATAATGAGGTTCTCGTATTTTCATATGATGGCCTAATAGAGGCAGCGCGTGGTCTGAGATTGGGATTTGCATGTGCAAGTATATGATTCAGTTTCAAAATGAAGGTCATGAGTTTATGTAGCACATATGATTTCAGTTGTTGGCACTATTTGGTATTACCTAAGAAGAGTGTACATTCAGAAGGTGCACTGAGTTTTGACTTACAGTTGCTTCATTGGTACTGCGATGCTCGCCTGGTTGATCGACTGTTGATATTCAAATTTTTGCTATGTGGAATGGAAGAATTATAGAAGTATTTCTCGTGGGGATGATTATGTATGATAGATGTGTTAGTCATTCGAGTGGAGGAGTTGGGATCGACTATGGTGATTCATGTGTTCTGTGGATTTGGTGACTGGGAGATCTCAAAAGCAGATTATTTTGGGGTTGCGGACTGTGAAGATGTCGCCAAAGTTAGCTAGATGGTAGTATGTGCTATGGTTAGGTCATTATGGACTTTTGGATCGCCATTTATCCATTTAGAGATGACCGAAGTTGATTTGGGGGCCCATTGGTAGGCCCAATGAGAATCTGTATTCAGAACTGTTTGTGTTGTGGGGTTTGGCATTCGGTTAGAGTTGAGCTTGTTCATGTTTTGATATGTTCTATGTGTTACTCTTCTATGCTACAAGGGGTTGTGGTTTGTTGGTTATATGCACACACGATGTGGTTCTATTTGGGCCTTGTAGCAGAATTCGAGCGAGATGGTTATTGGGGTGTTGAATGGTTGACTGAACCTTAGTTATGGACTTTTCGGGCTATGGTATATTGTGTCATTCGCTTCTCCATGTTTATGGTCATGCTCTTTGTGTCCTTGATGTCGAATTGCTTGTAGTTATTGATTTTGAGCTTTGCGGCTTGAGGTATTTCATATGGACCAGTGTTTGGATGGGGACATGCATTGCAGCGGAGTTGTGTTGGGATATTATCCTTTGTGTTAGATTCGTGTCTCTTGGTTCTACTATATATGATGAGTTCATAGCATTACGGTTGTGGTGGTACTTGTTGAGCTTGCCAAATGATTTTCTCATTTGAGTCATTTTCCATTAGTGTGGCAGATCAATAGAGTGGCGATATTGATGAGATGAGTTTGTTGGACCTAGCATGGATGCTATTGGATTTGATTACAGCAGGTATGTAGGAATAATATCGGAAGTCGTCTTAGGATATGGCTTTGGTTCTTGACGAATGAGAGAGGGCTCTATGACTTATTGATCTGATGAGTGCTTGTGAGTTTTTGTATGTATCGGCAGTGTACGAAGGTTTTAGAATGAGGTTCTATTTGATATGAGGTTTATTACCAATACTAGGTTTGTTTGAGCAACTGCTATGATCGGGAAGTTTCGCTACGAGTATGCGAGTTGTGTGGTACATCATGTGATTACGTCTTGGGTTATGTTTATGGCTTGATACATCTTGTTCGAACTTATAAAGTATGTAGGTGTGAGATTCGGGTCTTGTAAGGATTGCGGATGTTGGAAATTGGGTTTTAAGGTTTTCGGACTAAGGTTAAAGTAATGATCTTCATTTATGTTGTGTTGTCAGGCTTACATGGACTGGGGTGATGTGAGATCACCCCCGAGTATGTGCATTGTAAGGTTACACGGCGTTTTGATGGCTTTGAATGACTCGGGGCACGTTCGAGGATGAACGCATATTTAAGTGGGGGAGAATGTAATGACCGACCGGTCGTTTTAAGCATTACCATTCCGCTCAGCTATTTGGAGTCTTGATTAGCTTCGTATGATGTATTATGACTTGTGCATATCGTCGGTTTTGGTTTTCATATGTTTCAGAATTAGTTTGGAAGAATGAATTTCATGTTTGAAACTTTAAGTTGGAAGAGATGACCAAGTTTGACTTTTAGTATTTGACTTCAGTTCGGAGTTTTGACGGTTCTGTTAGGTCCGGATGGTGATTTTGGACTCGGGCGTATGCCCGTATTTGCATTTGGATATTTCTAAAAGGTTTCGGCACTAATTGGCGAAATATGGAAATTTGAAGGTTTGGAATGTTCATACGTTTGACTGAGAGTTGACTTTGATGATATCAGATTCGAATTGTGGTTCCGGTAGTTAGAATAGCTTTGTTATGTCATTTGGGACTTGTGCACAAAATTTGAGTTCATTTCGAGTTGATTTGATATGGTTCGGCACGAGGTTTGGAAGTTGAAAGTTCTAAAGTTCATTAAGTTCAATTTAAGGCGTACTTTGTGATTTTGATGTTGTTATACATGATTTTAGGCCTCAAGTAGGTCCGTGTTATATTATGGGCTTGGGTGAGTTTCGGACGTGGTTCGGATCATTTCGAATGGTTTTTGCATTTGCTGGTTTTTTGCTGTCACATGTTGCTTCTGGTGTTCTTCGTGATTGCGAAGGTCCAGCCGCAATCATGGTGTTCTTCGTGATTGCTGTCACATGTTGCTTCTGAGCTAGGAAGGATACTAGTTAGCGCTTCGCGTTCGCGATGTTATTCCCGCGATCGGGTAGTTTTGTGAGCCTTATTTATCGCTTTTGCGAGGCTGTTGTTGCGACCGCGTAGTGCATTTTCTTCTTTGCGATCGCGATGGTATTTCCGCGATCGCGATTCATCGATTCTTCCTATAAATATAAAGTATTCTATTTCGGAGGTTTCGGCCAGTTTTGCATATTTGGAGCTCGGATTGAAGCGCTTTTTGAGGCGATTTTCACCATATGTATTGGGGTAAGTATTCTCTACTCGGTCTCGATTATATTTCATGAATTTATATTCATTTTTGGCAATTGGTTGATGATTTCAAAAGAGAAATTAGGGGCTTTTATCTAAAATTTCATAAAGTGAATTTTCAAGTTTTGAGCATCGATTCAGAGTTAGATTTGAGTGAAACTAGTATCGTTGGACTCGTAATTAAATTGGTTGTCAGATTTTTTGAGTTTTGTCAGGTTCTGAGGTGCGGTCCTGGGTTTGATTTTTTTGTTGACTTTGGGCTTTTGATTAAATATTCGACATTTATCGATTGGGTTTGTTTTCTTAGGAATTATTTGATGTATTTGAGTTGCTTTTGGCTAATTTTGAGCCGTTCAGAGGTTTATGTGCATGAGATGGCCTTTCTAGAGTATCGTTTTGCTTGATCGGTATTGGGTTTGTCTTGTTCAAGATAAGTAACACTTCTAAAATTGGTGCTAAGGGTATGAACCCCTGAATATACGTGTTAGGTGTTTGGATACCAAGTTTGTCATGCCCCAAAATCGAAGAGCGATACCGGCGCTCAACTGAGTGAACCCGACCGAGCAAGCCTGTTAGATTTTCTTCTACCCAAACTCATCCACGAATGGAGATAATACATATTTTCATTAATTAGACAAAAAGGTGTTCACGTCTACAATCTCAATTCATTTCCAATAGTTTCATCATTTTTAAAGTCTCAAATGGACAAGTAATACAACCACAACATAATATATTTTGACTTTCCCAGCACCAATACACAACCCACACTATGTCTACGGAGCCTCTATAGATAAAGAAGAGTACAATGATAATTCCGGTAATAAGGACCCGGCTATACCTCAAACAGAATACTCAAAGTACAAATGATTCATGACCTCGGGATGAAGTGAGGCTCACCATGTCAGCTGGGAAGAAGGTGTGCTTCTATCACTGATCAATATCTCCTGATGTGGAACCACCTACATCCATTTAAAGATGCAGCGCCCCCGAAAAAAGGGACGTTAGTACTGTCGAATAGCACTAGTATGTATAACTAAACACCCTCTCAATAGAATGACAAATAATACAAATAAGATTATCATAATGTTAATGGAAGTCTTGGTCAACATCAAACCTCAATTTAGGATCAAAATAGTGTTTCAATTAATTTCCATATCTCACATTGGGAGATTTTTAGTATCGATATACCATTATCCACAATACTATTATTCACAATACCATCATTATTCACAAAACCAGTACCACTGTACTCTCAGCACGGAGTCCGATCACGACCCAATCGGCTAGGCTATCTCATTAGAGACATCAACCACAATTACTCTCACTATAAATACCACCGTCTTTAACACGGAGTTCGATCACGACCCGGTCGGCTAGGCTATCCTTTAGGGACATCGACCACAATCACAATTTCAATTACTCTTCTGAGCATAATCACCACCATGTGTACAGCATGGTGTCCGATTACGACCCAACCGGCTAGGTTGTCTTATTCGAGACATCAACCTTTTTATATCAATCATCGCATTTCATATTACTTTCACATCTTTTTATTTCATTAGCACTAATGGCCATAATTATAAGATCATTCTTGGTACGTTGGCCATAATCAGTATTTCATGCTCACCTTTTCAATTTCAAATATCATCATCATCATCAACAACAACAAATACAATCCAAATCAATGTGTGTAGTACACATGTGAGCAATTTAGAGTCTAAGGCACATTGAGATATTTCACAAAATTTGGCATAATAGCCTTCGTTTAAACTTGACTTGAAGTCGAAATATTATTAATGCACAGCCCATATTTTAACACATTCTCAATTGATAACATAACATGAATAAAGCTTTTGGGATACTTGTCGAATATATATATCTTTCATCCCAATCTTACTCGGAAAAGCCAATTTTATAATGAACCACTCGGGACTTACATATTTTACATGAATATCGTGGGATCCAATTCTAAGAGAAGCGTTTAGCCAACATACCTCAATTGAGCTTCCTTACACTCTAAAATATTCCAGAATTCTTAGCAACTTCAATCTATTATAGAAATATAACAAATTGAATCAAAATTAGGAAGATGATTATGGTTCTAGCTCATTTGAGCATTTTATCAAACACTAGGTGTGCATTAAGGTATCAAGGTCCTTTTATGGAATATTCTATCATCCCACAACCCAATCTTTACCATTCTTAGCTCAACAATCTTCCTACACCCTTTGATAACACATGCATGTAAAATAAACAACTCTCGTGCCCAAATATTATCTTGTTAATTACCCATTTATAGATAAAATTCGAGATTGAGGATTAGGGTGTATAATCTTACCTCTAGGATAAAAACCTAGTGAGTTTCCCTTCTTCATCTTCCAAAACTTGAGCAAGAATTGAAGAATCAATTATTGAGGAACACCTTCTCACTCTAGGGCACTCTCTCTCACTCTAAAATATCAAATTATAGCTCAAAAATGACCCAAAACGTGTATTTAACGAAGTAGGGTCGGGTTTTTAAAATCCAAAAATGAAGCTCCGGAACAGGTTCCGCGGTTATACGGGCCGCATATCGGTCGCATAATTGGTGCCCAAAATGACCAAAATTCTATCTGTTTCTACTGTCACTATGCGGATCGCATAACTGTTCTGCGGTCGCATAGCCAACCACATAATTGCTTCCAACTGGCCCAATTAACTACCTCACTCTGCGGCCATTATGCGGTCCGCAAAATGATTCTGCGGTCACATAATGGACCGTATAAATGCATTTTATAAGTGATAAATGATCATCCCATCTACCTTTGAAGTCTAGAACACAAGCACGCAGCATATCCTCAAGCGTTTAAATAGTCCGCTCTGCCTGTCCGTCAGTCTGCGTGTGAAAGGTTGTACTAAGATTCACCTAAGTACCCAAACCTTGCTGAAATTTCTTACAAAAATTAGCAGTGAATTGTGCTCCCCGATCATAAATGATGGAAACTGGGGTGCCATGCAACCTGACTATTTCTTTGATATACAACTGAGCATACTGCTCTGCTATGTCGGTAGACTTAACCAGCAAAAAGTGTGCTGATTTTGTGAGTCGATCCACAATCACCCAAATTGAGTCAAACTTGCGCGGAGTGCGCGGTAATCCTACCACAAATTCCATATTAATCATTTTCCACTTCCACATTGGAATTTCTATGTTCTGTGCCAACCCACCAGGCCTTTAGTGTTCGGCCTTCACTTGCTGACAATTCAGACATCTTGCCACAAAGTCCGCCACATTCCTCTTCATATCATTCCACAAATATACTTCCTTAATATCATGATACATATTTGTAGAACCTGGGTGCACGGAATACCTAGAAGTGTGAGCTTCAGTAAAAATTCTTTCACTGAGACCATCCATATTTGGAACACATAGCCGCCCTTGGTACCTTAGTGTACCATCATCCATGCCAAGAGAAAAGGCCATGGTCTTATGTTTCTGAATCCCCTCTTTCAATTGCGCCAACAATGGATCGTTGTATTGTTTCTTTTTGACTTCCACAACAAGCGATGATTCAACCCTATTTCGCACAATTACCCCTCCTTCACTAGAGTCCGTAAGACGAACTCCCAAACTAGCGAATCGATGAACTTCCTTGGCCAATGGCCTTCGATATGCCTCTAAGTGTGCTAAGCTACCCATAGATTTTCGGCTAAGAGCATCTGCCACAATATTGGCCTTTCCCAGGTGATACAAGATATCAATGTCATAGTCCTTGAGTAACTCAAGACATCTTCTCTGCCTCAAATTCAATTCCTTCTTCTTGAAAATATATTGAAGGCTCTTATTGTCCGGCAATCTTGCTTTCAATTCCTGGAAACTCTTTTCACAAGCATCTGACCATTGGAACTTAATCGCTTTCTGCATCAATTTAGTCGTTAGGGAGGCAAGAGTAGAAAACCCCTCCACAAACGTTCTATAATATCCAGCTAAGCCTAAGATACTGAATCTCTGTTGGAGTTGTAGGCCTCGGCCAATTTTTCACAACTGAAATTTTCTGAGGATCAACCTTAATTCCCTCACTATAAACTACATGACCCAAGAATATGACTGATTTAAGCCAAACTTCACACTTTGAAAACTTTGCGTATAACTGGTGCTGATGTAGGGTTCGCAGAACTACCCTGAGATGATCGGCATGGCCTTCTCGACTTCGTGAATATACAAGAATATCGTTAATAAACACTATCACAAAAGAGTCGAGGAATGGGTTAAAAACTCGATTCATAAGATCCATGAAGGCTGCTGGGGCATTTGTTATCCCAAAAAATATAACCAAAAATTCAAAGTGCCCATATCAGGTTCTAAAAGCTATTTTCGGAATATCCCGCTCCCTGATCTTCAATTGGTGATACCCGGATCATAAATCAATTTTGGAGAAGTACCTAGCTTGCAATTGGTCAAACAAGTCATCTACCCTTCGTAGTGGGTACTTGTTCTTGATTGTTACCTTATTAAGTTGCCGATAGTCAATACACATTCTCAGTGACCCATCTCTCTTTCTTACAAAAAGGACCGGTGCGCCCCAAGGCGACACACATGGCCAGATAAAACTTTTTTCTAACAAATCTCTCAATTGTTCCTTTAGCTCTTTCAATTCTGTCGGTGCCATTCTGTAGGGTGGAATTGATATAGGATGCGTGTCTGGCATCATATCAATACCAAGATCAATCTCCATGTCTGGTGGGATCCCAGGGAGTTCATCCAGAAAGGCTCCCGAAAATTCATTCACAACAGGCACAGACTCAAGTGTAGGTGCCTCAGCATCGGTGTCCGTAACCCGGACCAAATGATAAATACATCCCTTTTTGATCATTTTCGTGGCCGAAAGGTAAGAAATAAACCTACCCTTCGGCACTACATCATCAACCTTCCATCAATAACTGACTCATTTGGAAATTTGAACCTAATAGTCCTGGTTCGATATTCAAGCTTGGCAAAACAAGAATAAAGCCAATCCATCCCCATTATCACATCAAAATCGACCATTTTCAATCCAATAAGATCGGCCACGATGTCCCGACCAAGCAACATGATAACACAATCCCTATAAACCCGCACGGGCAAAATAGACTCACCAACCGGAGTAGATACAGAGAACGGCTCATAAAGCTATTTTGGTTCTATCCCAAATTCCATAGCAACATAAGGTGTGACATATGACAAAGTGGAACCGGGATCAATAAGAGCATATATATCATGAGATTGGACAATCAATATACCTGCGACAACATATGGAGAAACCTCTAAATTCTGGCGACCCCTCACAGCATAGAAACGGTCGGATCCTCCCGAATTCTATGCTCCACCCCTAGCTGCACTACGCCCTATAGGTGTTGGAGTGCCTCGAGATGGAGGAGGTGATGTTGATGTAGTAGCTGCAGAACTGGCTGGTTGTGCCATGCCCCTGCCCGCACCCTGGCGCGACGAATGACAATCCCTCTGAATGTGACCCCTCAATCCGCGTAAGTCCAAGTAACTTATTCCTAGGTGCATCTTTCCATAACAAGGGCATGGGGGCTTCCTCTGCTGTAATCTACCACCATGATGACCCTCTTGATTGGATCCCCTATTGCCCTGACTGGGCCTGAAACGACTCCACTGTTGCTACTGACTGGGCCCTGATGGCGGTGCACTAGCCGAAGACTGAGCAAAGGACTATGATGGCCCTGATTACCCTCCTCTGAAGGATGACCTTCCGCCACCAGAAGAACCACCAAAGTTGCTCGTAGACCTGGCCTTATTACTACCCTCACACTCCATTTTGTTCCTTAATTTGCGGGTGTCTGTGGCTTAAGCGAATGCCACCATCTTTCCATAGTTCATATCAGAATTCAAGGCTGTTGTAGCAGCCTCATTAATTTCCAAGGGACCAAGGCCCTGTATAAATCGGCGCACTCTATCCTCCATAGTGAGAAGCATGTTAATAGCATTCTTAGACAGGTACACAAATCTCATATGGTAATCCCACACACTCATGCTACCTTGCCTCAAGTTCTCAAACTCAGCAGCACGGGATTCCTTAGTCTCAACAGACAAGAAATGATTAATGAAGGCATCGGCAAACTCACCCCACCTCGCCAGAGAGCTCTCTTCTTCACCGGTCTCCTTCCATAGTTCAAACCAAGAATATGCCACCTCTTTCAGGCGGTAGGAGGCCAATTCCATTGCCTCAGTTTCAGTAGCACGCATAACTCTGAGAGTCTTGTGCATTTCATCAATGAAATCCTGGTGATCTTCCTCTGGGTTAGTACCCGTGAACACTAGAGGATCCAACTGGAGAAACCTGTTCAACCTGGAACTAGTAGAATCCCCTGGCTGACCGGAAGAAGTGGGTGTAACATTTGATATCTGGGCCTGAGATGCCACTATCTGAGCCAACATCTGTATGGCTCCCCTAAGATCAACATCTGAAACACCAGAATCGGAAGCTGAAACTAGAGGTGGAACTGGAATATCAATTGGAGGAACTATTGCACCTTCAGTAGGTGTAGGGACAGGTACGGTCTGATCAATTGTAGTAGAATCAGGCAGTGTAGTAACTAGAGGAATAACCTCACTCCTTGGGTGCTCACCTGCATCTTCAATTATAGGATCAACTGTCACTCCTAGGGTGACATTGGCTCTTTGTCCAGTCCTTGCCTTCTTCTTAGCTGCAATGTACTGAATATTAGAGCAACTCGGGAGTTAAAGGAGGAAAAATCTTACAACTAACTTTATCGCACGATCAAGGACATGGAAGAAGGGTAGTATTCCTAAATGCCCATGTAGCATCCTAATTATAGATGTGGTCAGAAACACACTGATAATAAGGACTCTACTAGACACTGCTCCGAGACATCCTAAGACACTTTAAAACCTTAGGCTCTGATACCAAGTTTGTCATGCCCCAAAACTGAGGAGCGCGACCGGCGCTCAACCGAGTGAACCCGCTCGAGCAAGCCTGTTATATTTCCTTCTACCCAAACTCATCCACGAAGGGAGATAATACATATTTTCATTAATTAAACAAAAAGATGTTCACGTCTACAATACCAATTCATTTCCAATAGTTTCATCATTTTTAAAGTCTCAAATGGACAAGTAATACAACCACAACATAATATATTTTGACTTTCCCAGCACCAATACACAACCCACACTATGTCTATGGAGCCTCTATAGATAAAGAAGAGTACAATGATAATGCCAGCAATAAGGCCCCGGCTATACCTCAAACAGAATACTCAAAGTACAAAAGATTCATGACCCCTGGATGAAGTGGGGCTCAGCAAGTCAGCTGGGAAGAAGGTATGCTTCTATCACTGATCAATATCTCCTGATGTGGAACCACCTGCATCCATTTAAAGATGCAGCGCCCACGGCAAAAGGGATGTTAGTACTGTCGAATAGCACTAGTATGTATAACTAAACACCCTCTCAATAGAATGACAATTAATACAAACAAGATTATCATAATGTTAATGGAAGTCTTAATCAATATCAAACCTCAATTTAGGATCAAAACAGTGTTTCAATTAATTTCCATATCTCACATTGGGAGATTTTTAGTATCGATATACCATTGTCCGCAATACTATTATTCACAATACCATCATGATTCACAAAACCAATATCACCGTACTCTCAGCACGGAGTCTGATCACGACCCGATCGGCTAGGCTATCTCATTAGAGACATCAACCACAATTACTCTCACTATCAATACAACCATCTTTAATACAGAGTCCAATCACGACCCGATCGACTAGGCTATCCTTTAGGGACATCGACCACAATCACAATTTCAATTACCATTTCCAGCACAATCACCATCATGTGTGCGGCATGTTGTCCGATCACGACCCGACCGACTAGGTTGTCTTATTCGATACATCAACCATTTTATATCAATCATCGCATTTCATATTACTTTCAAATCTTTTCATTTCATTAGCACTAATGGCCATAATTATAAGATCATTCTTGGTACGTTGGCCATAATCAGTATTTCATGCTCACCTTTTCAATTTCAAATATCATCATCATCATCAACAACAACAAATACAATCCAAATCAAGGTGTGTAGTACACATGTGAGCAATTTAGAGTCTAAGTCACATAGAGATATTTCACAAAATTTGGCATAATAGCCTTTATTTGAACTTGACTTGAAGTCGAAATATTATTAATGCACAACCCACATTTTAACACATCCTCAATTGATAACATAACATGAATAAAGCATTTGAGATACTTGTCGAATATATATATCTTTCATCCAAATCTTACTCGGAAAAGCCAATTTTATAATGAACCACTCGGGACTTACATATTTCACATGAATATCGTGGGATCCAATTCTAAGAGAAGCGTTTAGCCAACATACCTCAATTGAGCTTCCTTAAACTCTATAATATTCCAGAATTCTTAGCAACTTCAATCTATTATAGAAATATAACAAATTTAATCAAAATTAGGAAGATGATTATGGTTCTAGCTCATTTGAGTATTTTATCAAACAATAGGTGTGTATTAAGGTTTCAAGGTCCTTTTATGGAGGATTCCATCATCCCACAATCCAATCTTTACCTTTATTTGCTCAATAATCTTCCTACACCATTTGATAACGCATACATGTAAAATAAACAATTCTCATGCCCAAATATTATCTTGTTAATTACCCATTTCTAGACAAAAGTTGAGATTGAGGGTTAGGGTGTAGAATCTTACCTCTATGATGAAGACCTAGTGAGTTTCATTTCTTAATCTTCCAAGCAAGAATTGAAGAATCAATTATTGAGGAACACCTTCTCACTCCAGGGCACTCTCTCCTACTCTAAAATATCAGATTATAGCTCAAAAATGACCCAAACATGTATTTAACGAAGTAGGGTCGGGTTTTAAAAATCCAAAAATAAAGCTCCGAAACAGGTTTCGCGATCGCATATGCGACCGCATAATGGTTATGCGGGCCGTATATCGGTCGCATAATTGGTGCCCAAATGGCCAGATATTTGTCTGTGTCTGCAGTCACTATGCGGTCTGTATAACTGTTCCACAGTCGCATAGTGTACCGCATAACAGTTATGCGGTCGCATAGTCAACCGCATAATTGCTTCCAATTGGCCCAATTAACTGCCTCACTCTGCGGCCAATACATGGTCCGCAGAGTGATTCTACGGTCGCATAATGGACCGCAGAAATGCATTTTTTTGCCAAACATTTTTCTTTACTTTATGGTGCATTGTTCAACCCAAAAGGTCCGAGCCGCGAAACAATATATTTTTATAATACACAATACGTAAGACCAATTCGGCACCACGAAACAATATTTTTCTTTTGCAAAAAATTTACGGGGCCTTACAGAGGTGACACATATGCTAGGTGATGGGCGTTTGGGCATGCACCGTGTAAATAATGACTCGGTTGATTATGTGGTACTTTGTAGCTACTTAATCTTGTTTTTATCCGTGAAATTTTACGTGCTAGAGTAATTGAGCTATGATCCATGTTAGAAACCACGTTATGCTATATGCTTATTTTGTTAGGACCCACTGAGGTCATTTATGTTGTTAGGTTATTTTCTTAAATTGCAATCACATGCTCAGTCATAGTCATTCATTTTCATATCATATCTCAGTCTCTGTTATCATTTGTTATCACATCATATTATCATTATTTGGGCTGCTTGGCACGAGATTTGTGAGCTCGAGAGACTGGAGAGATTGATGACTGAGTTGGGACATGAGAGCCGGATTATAAGTGATATTGATGGGATCAGGTTGCATGCCACAGTAGGCCATTTTGGCTATATATATATATATATATATATATATATATATATATATATATATATATATATATATATATATATATATATATATATATTATTATATGGATCGGGTTGCCCGCAACAAGCCCTATGAGCTTTATATATATTATTGATGGGATCGGGCTACACGCCGTAGCAGGCCATGATGGCTTATATTAGCCCTTGGGTAGGATCTGTCCCTCCAGAGTCTGACATACCAGCAGTGAGCGCATGTTATATTGATTTATAATGGGATCGGGTTGCGCACCGCAGTAGATACCGTACAGTGCTGAGTGTGCTGAGGGATTGAG
Source organism: Nicotiana tabacum (assembly GCF_000715075.1). Classification (NCBI taxonomy): domain Eukaryota; kingdom Viridiplantae; phylum Streptophyta; class Magnoliopsida; order Solanales; family Solanaceae; genus Nicotiana; species Nicotiana tabacum. The sequence continues at coordinate 15,850,395 of NC_134098.1, forward strand.
CATGATGAGTGGGAGTGTGAGACAGTGATATTGAGTACTCTAAGAGTACGAGTACATGAGTTCATCACCATGATGCATTGCATTGACATGTATTTTTGACATACCATCATAGAGATGCATTTCCTCATGCTATGCGGGATTGTGACATTTATGACTTCACATGCACATTGAAATATAGGCATAGAGATGTACTTTCCTCGTGCTATTTGAGATTGAAATATCTTAGCTGTTATTGAAAGCATTTGGAAAAAATCACAGATTTCTGACTTACTCATATTTTGGTGATTTCAGTGAAAGATTTGGATTTTACTGTTACACCTACAAAGCATGCCTATTTTGTTTTCGTATCTGTGAACTAGCTGAGCATCATATCTTTGAATTATCTCTCGTACGACTTTTATTATATTGTTATGAGTTGTTATTAGCTATTGGTGTTGGACTCTAACCGTTGTCCAAGCTCATCACTACTTTCAAACTAAGGTTAGGTGTTTTACTTATTGAGTACATGGGTCGGTTGTACTCATCCTACACTTTTGCACCTTACGTACAGATTTTGGATTTTGATGTTGCTGTGTATGGCGGGAGCTAGCATTGAATATGTACCTTCGTTCCGGTCATAGCTGCCTCTTGTTATTGGTAGCTATAGAATTAATAATTTGATCATGTATATTTCAAACATATGATGTATTTATTTTATACCAGCTTTGTAAACTCTAAATCTTAGCGGCTCGTGATTTTTACTACTAGTCCTTGGGAAGTGTTAAAGTTAAGTTTTATTATCATTATTTCTCTTAGTAAATTTCATTTGAATTGGATTATTGCTAATTGGCTCACCTAGTGGGTTGGGTTAGGTGCCATCACGACTAGTTGAATTTTGGGCCGTGAAAGCAATGTCTCACTGTCGATCAGTCTGGTCTAAAGTATCTGGATCAGCATAAAAATAGATGTGCAGAAGAGTACCATGAGTAAACCACAATCGGTACCTAGTAAGTATCAAGGCTAACCTCGGTGGAGTAGTGACGAGGTTCAAGTCGTGTGATAACTCACTAGACAAATATCCTATACAATGAATATATCAAAGAAAATTGATAATTGAAATATCAACTAAAAACAGTAATCAAAACCCCTTTAGAATATGTAATAACAACTCAATGTAATAAAGACTCATTTTGATCACGAAACTTCAAATAGAGGTAAAGCATGTGATGAAATGTTAAATAAAGCTATTAACTCAGGTAAGTTCCAAACGTAAGCTTTTAGAATCAATTATGAAATAAGAATAACAGCCATGTCTCAATGCAATCACAACAACAATGAGGACACCCCGAAATATCACATAACATCTTCAAAATGACTTCCTTATTACATTGCATGTGCATATAAAAATGATATGACACCCTTATTTAGACACATGTGCATATAGTTACCCTTATTTCTTCACGCGGGCAACCCTAGATAATGCCACCCTTATTTCACCCCACGCGTACAACCATAGACAAAGAAATCGCATGGCAAAACCTCATGCTGACACCCCCAATCAATCCGCTCAACATGTCCATAAGTGCCACGGTACCACAAAACAATAATGCCAAGTGCCACAATATCATAACAATAGTGCCAAAGTGTTATCAAAGTATAAGTTCACAACTTTCAATAACCGTGCACGAGGACATAAAAAAATCGTAGAAGCGGAGGGATGTATAATAGATAAAGCATGTCCATTGTTATGCCAATGAAATGAGCATGATCAAATAGTCATGAAGTGATTTCACAAGTTTCAAATAAAGTTCATTATCACATTAAGGCATATTAATAGCCTACAGTCTATTCCGATCAAAACCACACATAGTGCATGTATACACGCTCATCACAGCATGTACACGTCACTTAACACATCATAGGAATCCATAATTTAGGCTAGCACCTAAGGGGTATTCTCTCACACAAGGTTAGACAAGCTTCTTACCTCAAACAAGCTAAATTAGTCCACTAGTAGGCCCTTCCCATGCAAATCCACCTCCAGATGGCTCGAATCTAGCCAAAATAACTTAATATCATAAATTAAAGCCATATGAAACTATTTTGGATAATAAAGATTTTATCTTTAATTAAAATCAAAAGTCAACTTAAAAAGTCAAACTCAGACCCGCACCTCAAAAACTGACCAAACTCATGAATTCCGAATACCCATTCTGACACGAGTCCAACCATACTAAAATCATCCAATTCCGACCTCTATTCGCCATTCAAATCATCAATTAATATTATAGAAAAGTTTTTACCAAAACCCCCAATTTCTCCAATTCAAATCATCAATCAAACACTAAAATCAAGGTTGGAATCATGAAATAATAACAAATCCGAGTCAAAAATACTTACCCCCAATCCAAATCATGAAATTCTCCTCCAAAATTTCCCAAAACCGATCTCTCTACCTCAAAGTGTGATAAATGAAATAAAACCCTTGTCCAAGCTATTACTGCCCAGTGAATTCCGCATCTGCGATCCCTTAACCACATTTGCGGTTAAAACATCGCGCCTGCGATCCCCACAACACCAGGACTTCCATTTCTGTAGTCTAGACCTCACACCAGCGAACACACTTATGCGGTCCACCAGCATAGGTGCGGTCTCGCTTCTGCGAAATTCTTCCGCATCTGCGGAAGCTTTTGAGCTCCAACAACACCGCTTCTTTGGTCAAATGTCTGCACCTGTAGACCTAGCTCCAACTTGCCCGGCGTCGCTTCTGAGGCTCCATGACTGCATTTGCAGGCTCGCACGTGTTGCCATGCCTTCTCATGTGCGAAAACACCAGAAATCACACACCTTCTACAATTCAACCAAGTCCAGCAATAATTCGAAAATAATCTGAAATGCACCTGAGGCCCCCGGGACCTTGTCCATACACACAAACCAATCCTAAAATATAACACGAACCTATTTGAGGACCAAAATAACCCAAAACAACATCGAAAATATGAATTTCACCCTAATTCAAGCCTAAGGAAACTAATGAACTTTCCAAATTCAAAACTTGCGCCAAACACACTTAAACAACTCCGAATGAACTCAAATTTTGTATGCAAGTCCCAAATTATGCAACGGACCTATACCAACTCCCGAAATCATAATCTAAGCCCGATATCAATAAAATCAAGTATCAGTCAAACCTATCAACCCTCCAAACCTTTTACTTTTCAACTTTCACCAAACCAACCTACGGACCTCCAAATCCACATCCGGACATATGCCTAAGTACAAAATTATTGTACGAAGATATTGAAACCATAAAAACTCCATTCCAGAGTCGTCGACAATAAAGTCAAACTCTGGTCAACTCTTAGAGCTAAAGCCACCAACTAAGGGACTAAGTGTCCCAAATCAACCCAAACTCTCCCAAATACATACCAATCAACCCCCATAAGTCACATAACCATAAATACACAATGAAAAGTATCAAATAGGGAACTTGGGGATAAAATACTCAAAACGACCGGCCAGGTCGTTACAGGATATTTGTGCCAGGCACTATACATGTGTTGAGATTTGGTATACTTGATGATTTGACTGCGATATTGTTGATTCTGACATGTATAATTGTCATGCAGTTATGGGGTTGTGTTTCTTTCCTTATGCTAATGGGTACTTGATGACTCTATTTTATGTGTAGAACTTGGAATCATTGTTAAATTGATAAAACCATGTTTCGATGATTTCCGTGGAAGAATTATACCTTAACTATTATTTTCAAAAACATGATTATTTATCTTCTTATTGTTAAAAGGTTGAATATGATATTACTTGAGCTACTTTTTCCTTTTGCCATTATTTTACCGTTATTGTTGCTATTGGCTATTAAAAATGAATATTGGACCTCGCAAGCTCGCCACTACTTTCATCCCGTGATTAGACTTGTTACTTATTGAGTATATGGGATAGGTTGTACTCATACTACAATCTGCACTTTATATGTAGATCGAGGTGTTGCTGATAAAGTTGATTACTTAAGAGATGTATCAGTAGCCCTGTTGGAGATTTTAGGGTAGCTCTATTATTCTGTTCGCAGGCCTTGGAGTTCCATTCATTACTTTATTATTACTGTTTATGTTCTTCAGAAAATATTGTATCATTATTTAGACCATTGTAATTACTTATTCTATAGAGCTCATGTACTCGTTGACACCAAGTTCTGGGATGATATTTCAGTGGTATCACTATTTGGCTATAATTATTTATCTTATTTTGCTTTTGAGACTATTTCTTACGATTATTGAAGTATTCTTTCGAATATTGGATGTTGGCTTGCCTAGCAAGTGATGTTAGGCACCATCACAACTCTGGTAGTATTTTGGGTCATGCCAAGTTGGTATCAGAGCACTAAGTTTCTTAGGTCTCATGATTTATGAGCAAGTCTAGTAGAGTCTTGTGGATCAGTACAAAGACATTTGTAATTATCTTCGAGAGGCTACAAGGCTATTAATACGTCACTTTTTTCATTCTTTATTGTGCGGATATATTTATCCCTAAGTCTAAATGGTTGCTCTTCTATTCTCTCACATATGGTGAGGACACGATCGTCGAGTACAGCTGAGTAGGCATAGGTACCCCATGCTAGGGCCACAAGAGGATGAGTACAAGGAAGAGGCAAAGGTGGAGCACACTCTACAATTAGGGGCCCTGCTCGAGTAGCTACTATAGAGCCACCAATAGCTACTATTGAGTTGCAACTTCATAATTATATGGAGCAGGTAGGACCAACTCAGGCTCCCCATGGCTTACTTGTTTAACCAACTGTTTAGGATGTTTTGATCCTATGGTGGGCTTATTCAAGAGTTTCTCTTAAGCCAGAACATTTCCTACTGCACCAGATACTTCCTGGGCAAGGAGCAGATTGCAAACTCGAGCTACTCGTACCCCTAGAGTAGGTGGCCCATGGTTATCATACCCTCAGAGTATTGCCAGTTGGGGAAGTTTAGCCTACTATTTCCACGTAGCCTAAGGATAGACCCGCGATGTTAATTGATGAGCTGAAGAGACTGGATAAGTTCACGTTGTAATGAGATTTTTCGCAATTTGGGACTAGTTGAGTCTAGTGAGGTTGATTTCACCCCCTTCTAGATGTAGGGTCCAGGCAAGAGGTGGTGGTAGGATTATAAGCTAGGCAGACCAGCATGATCGACTCCTCTTATTCGGACTTTGTTTTCTAGTGTCTTCTTAGAGTAGTTTGTGCCACGTTCCAGGAGGGAGGAGCTTAGGAACTAGTTTCAGTACGTTCAGCAAGGTCAAATATCAGTTACTGAGTATGAGATGAGGTTTACAGAGCTGTCTCATCAAGTTGTTATTTTGATTCCCAATGAGGAGGAGAGAGTGAGGAGATTCATTGGGGATCTTTATTACAGTATTCGCCTTGATATGGCTAGAGAGTTAGAGACTAGGACTTTATTTTACTAGGTTGTGGAGATAGTGTGCCGTGTTGAGCGCACCCACAGTGAGACTAGGGCGATGACGTAGGGTAGGGACAAGAGGTCCTGAAATTAAGGTAGCTACAGTGGTACCTTGTCTGGAGGCCAAGGTTGATTTGGGAGAGGTCATTCTAGCAAGACCATTTATCATTCACCACCGCCCAGTCGAGGAGCTTCTGTGAAATCTTCATTCAGTGCACTTCCAGCGTAAATTTATCATTACGCTCCATCCGTTCAAGGTTCATCAGTACTAGGTTCTTCTGGTGGGTATTCTGGCTCACGGGGTCCGGCGTCATATCCAGTTAGAGGTTGTTATGAGTGTGGTGACCTAGGGCATGTCAGTAAATACTACTCCCATCTTCACAGACATTTAGGACAACACGGAGGACAGACGATGATTCCAGATTGGGGTGGAGGTCATCCAGGACATGGCCGTCCTAGAGGGGGAGCTTAGTCAAGTGGAGGTCAGACAAATGATATACATTTTGAGAGATGACTGAGGCTATTTCATCTGATGTAGTGATTACATGTCTTGTTTATGTGTGCCGCAAGGATGCTTCAATATTATTTGATCCTGGTTCTACTTATTTATATATGTCATCATACTTTGCTTCTTGACTATATATGCCTCGTGGTTATCTTGACACCCCTGTTCATGTGTCTACACCAGTTAGGATTCTATTATGGTAGATCGTGTGTATCGGTCTTGTGTGGTCACTATTGGTGGTTATGAGACTAGTGTGGATCTTCTATTCCTTAGCATAGTAGATATTGATGTGGGTATGGATGGGATATCTCTGTACCATTTTATTCTTGATTGTCATTTTAAGACTGTGACGTTAGCTATGCCAGGGTTGCCGAGGGTGGAATGGAAAGGTTCTCTTGTTACACTCATAGCATATGTTATACCCCATATTTTCGCGCTCGTATGCATCATAAGTAAAGTAAAATAAAGACCGGTGAGGCTAAGATCCCATATTTGGATAGAAATATGTTTAAACATGTGTTACAAAAGTTAAGTAAGAGTTCTGGATCAAACGAATGAAAGACAATTAAGTTCGTCAAAACTCGGGAAAGGGCCGGCCGAATTTCAAATAGGATTTTTGGCCCAACTTAGTAGGGGTATATCCGACGCTATATGAGTACTTATGGGATGCATAACCTATCTAAATTAAATTTCAGGGAGTCTTATTTCCAACTCAATAAACAGTGCATCAATACCATGTTGGAGTAGGGAGATATACGCATGTTTTCAAGACTATGCAGGTGCCAAGCAACCAATCGTGTGGGGCCAATATGACGTTATTATGTTATTTTATCGCATAAATTTCACTAGATGACAGTTGAGGAGAGTTATGGCTAACCCTCTATGATTATTGCACAAATAGATGGGGTCGTGTGGGGCTAATATGATGTTATTATGTTATTCTATCGCCCAATGTGGCATTGGATATGTGTTTGGGCTGTTTGACAAGTTTGGATAGTCCTATTTATAAAGAAAACTTAGTCAAAATTTTACCAACATTCGAGGTCGAATGTTCTTAAGGGTGGAATGATGTTACACCTCGTATTTTGCGCTCGTATGCATTGTAAGTAAAGTAATGTAAATACCAATGAGGCTAATATCCCATATTTGGATGTAAATAGGTTTAAACAGGTGTTTCAAAAGTTTTTTATGGGGTCAAACAAATCAAAAAAAATTAAGTTTGCCAAAAGTCGAGGAAGGGCAGGCAGAATTTCGAACATGATTTTTGGTCCAAGTTGGCAGGGGTATATCTAATCGTATATGATTAGTTATGGGATGCATAACCAATATAAATTCAAGTTCAGGGAGTCTTATTTTCAAAATAATAAACCATTTGTCGATACGATGTCAGAGTAGGGATATATTCACGGTTTTGCAAGACTACATAGACAACCAATTTGGCGCGATGACTAGCGCGAGGCGACCCATTTAGCACCCTTAGGATAGTGGAAAATTACAAATTCCTACTTAAAGTGGTGCAACCCATTTATCTTTCACTTTTCATCCTTAGAAGCTCCAAAACCCACCCAAAGACACTTTAAAGGTTTCTCTACCATTGAGGAACATTTCCAAGTGTTCATGAAGTGAGTTTACCCTTGAAAGAGGAAGGCCACCTTGTAGTTTTCTCTAGTTTGTTGAGTGAAGTGGAGGGTTTCTTTGATCTTGGGATAGAGCTTGTTGATGATGAATCCTTGGCTGTTGAGGTAAGTACTTTACTACTCATATATGATCTCTAGTTCTTTCTAGCTTAGCTTGATCAATTGGTGAAGATAACTTGTAAGATATGGAAGTATTGGAGACAATTCTTGGAAATACTTGGGAGATGTTGTGTTATTGTTGAGCTTCTTGTTTGGGACTGTTTGGTGATGATTAGTTGCTGGTAATTATAGGGTATTGTTGGTTGTTGTATAAGGAAGATAATGAAGTTCATTTAAACTAAAGAAGTTGCCTTGTTGATTAGTTGCCATTGTTATGAGTTATAGAAGTTCTATGCACATAAGGTGTTTGATAAAATGTCTTAGTGAAGACTACGTTTAGTTATTAATCCAAAATTGATCCACAACATTTGTATAATGTAGATTATCGTTCGTAGAGCATTCGGGAGCTCGTGAGCTATCGGCATGGGTATGTAGGGCTATATTTGTTTTTTGGCTTGGTTGATACAAGCATTTCTAAAAGGTGACATCTTCTTGTTGCAATATGTTACTCATGTCTCCTTTGCTATTGAGATAACTCACATCCTATGATCGTCCATAGTTGGGAGAACTTCCTGCATCCTATAAGTATATTGTTATTGATTAGAGATTGAAGAAACATAGCACGAATAACAATAATCAGAGGATAACAACCTTGAGTCACTCCGATCAGATCCAATATCAATTTATTATATATACCACCTCTATATATATATATATATATATATATATATATATATATATATATATATATATATATATATCTTCTTACCACACCGCACTATAGTCGGCGGGGCAGACACTTATATGTTCATACCACTGATTAGTTGGGCAGATATTACAACCTCCTATATGGCCGGGCAGTTTATTATGAGCTTACCCCATATAGGGACTTGATATGATACTATATGGCCGCATAGAACAGCCCGAGTTTACTTACATGCATATACTTAAGGTTATGTTAGTTGTGTGTCCTCAACGGTCTTTTTTGAGTTACATGTTTATTCAATACCCTTTTCTTTGGTTTTACTTCTCTAATTTATATGTTTTACCTACTTTACATATGCAATACATATTTCGTATTAACGTCTCTTCTTGGGCACAATGTTCATGCCCGCAGGTGCAGACAGACAGACTAACATACCTCCTTAGTAGGTTACCTATTTCCAGCCGTTAGTTGTCACACTCCACTTCTCTAGAGTTGTTGTACAGAATCGGTGGGCGCTACTCCATATGTATATAGCTATTTTGGGTATTTCGGGGCCCTGTTCCGGCTTGACAACACATATTAGTACTCGTAGAGGCTTGCAGACAAGAAGTTGTTGCATATATGTTTTGTGTGGCCTTGTCGGCCCTTGTCAATTGTTGATATAATTATGATCGCCTCGTTTGTGTATATATATATATATATATATATATATATATATGTGTGTGTGTGTGTGTGTGTGTGTGTGTGTGTGTGTGTGTGTGTGTGTGTGTGTGTGTGTGTGTGTGTGTGTGTGTGTGTGTGTGTGTGTGTGTGTGTGTGTGTGTTTCTACCATATCATTGTCATTGAGAGGCCTTGTTGGCCTCCTAAGTTGCGTGTTGTGGTATTAAGGTACTGTAGTTGGTTCTTTCGGGACTTAGGGTGCCAAATGTTGGCCATACCCCTAAGGCTGGGGTATGACAAACTTCATATCAGAGCAGGTCAGACCTAGGGACTCTGCAAGCTGTGTCTAGTAGAGTCTTGTTTATGAGTGTGTTGTTCACCACATTTATCAATAGGAGGCTACAAGAAATTTAAGATAATTATCTTTCTTCTTGATCTATATCGTGCAAGAGATCTAAGTCGTAAATGTTCACTCCTAATTTTCATTTTGTTTATTTTCTCAATGATGCCTACTACTAGACGATAGATGGCTATTCAGAGATTAGATGAAGAGGCGGGAAAGGGCACTAGTCAGGTACCACCCACTATTGTAGATCATCATGAGCCTCAAAATGAGGCCGACTCATAGGATTGCGAGCACAACCACCTGTAGGGCGAATGGGAGCCGATATACCCCCAGTCCCTCCCCTGGTTGCTTTTGAACAAGATATGGATATGCAAAGTGTTGTTCAATTATTGACTCAACTAGTAGCCTCTCAGGCCCAATGTCATACCCCTGGCACTTCTGATAGAGCAATCAACATGAGAGTTCAGGATTTCATCAACCTGAACTCTCCGGTATTCACTGAGACAAATCCAAATACGGACCCGCAGAATGTTTTGGATCATATGCAACAGACCTTACGCGTTATGCATGCCACTGATGCTAAGATATTGTAATTTGCTTCTTATAGGTTGCAGGATTTTTCCGCCACTTGGCATGAGACATGTGAACAATATGGGGGGTCGTACCCCACCAGCAGGATGGAGGGAGTTTTCAGAGGCATTCTTGCACAATATTTTCTTGTTGAGTTCCGTTGAGTGAGCCAAGACATGTTTCTATGTCTGGAGTAGGGAAATATGAGTGTTCGGGAGTATAGCATGCAGTTTAACTTCTTGGCTAGGTATGCCCCTATAGTTGTGGTTGAAATGAGTGACCGAGTATATCGATTTGCGAGTTGTTTGGGACCACACTTGGTTAATGAATGTAATACGACCTCTTTGAATCCGAATAAGGATATCGCTCATATTCAGGCCTACACATAGAGGTTAGAAGATCATAAAAGGCATCAATAGGTTGATCGAGAGTGGGATATGGGTTAACATATGAGGGCTCGATCCACGGGTGATACAGGAGACTTAGGAGGTGGGTTCATGCCATAGTTCTCTAGGCACCCATCTTATCCGGAAGCCAGTGCACAACAACAGTTCCACAGCCGTCGTCGTGATCGAACCACTTATTCTGGTCAAGGTCAGAGTTCACACACATTAGGCCCACTTTACATAGGTGAGTCTAGTCAGATGAGACCTTCGTTGCCTTATTGTGATCAGTGTGGTAGAGCTTATTCTAGGCAATGTCGTCTGGGTTTGGATGTGTGTTATTCATGTGGGCAGCCCGATCATATTATGTGATTTTGTTCGATAAAAAGGGGGTGGTATGGCGCAACTGACATGATCTGTAGCTGATTGTCTTCATATGTACGCCCTCTTGGAGAAGGTACACAAACGTCAACAGGTAGAGGTAGAGGCAAGGTTGAAGCATCTAGCTGAAGCAATCATCGGAACTGCCTTAATACTTGCCAGGTCAATAGGATCTAGAGTCGTATGTAGTTACAAGTATATTATCTGTCTTTTACCTTGATGTGTATGCCCTAATCCATCCAGGTTCTACTCTGTCATATATTACTCCTTTTATTGCTAGCAAGTGCAGTAAAGCACCTGAATTGTTGCGTAAGTCGTTTGAAGTATCTACGCCTGCGGGTGAATCCATAATTGTTAGGCGAGTATATCGGGGTTGCGATGTGATGATTTATGATCATCATACTTTATCTAATCTAAATGAATTGGAGATGGTCGATTTTGACGTTATTATGGGCATGTATTGGTTAGCTTCTTGCTATGCCAATGTAGATTGTTGGACGAAGGTTGTCCGCTTTAATTTTCTAGGTGAGCCTATTATTGAATGGGAAGGTAATGCTCCACCACCTAAGGGGAGGTTTATTTCCTACCTAAAGGATCGAAAAATGATCTCGAAGAGGTATATCTATCTCTAGGTTCTGGTGCAGGATGTGGAGGCGAAACCTCCAACTCTTCAAACCATCCCTATTGCTAATGAATTCCCTAACATATTTCCTGCCTAACTTCCAAGAATTCCTCCCAAAAGGGAAATTGACTTTGCTATCTATGTGCTTCCTAACACCTAACCTATATTTATCCCTCTGTACAGAATGGACACTGCAGAATTGAAAGAATTGAAAGCTCAGTTAAAAGATCTCATAGAAATGGTCTTTAACAGGCACAGTGCTTCCCCGTGGGTTGCACCAGTGTTATTCATTCATAAGAAGGATGGTTTACCAAGGATGTGTATTGATTACCATCAGTTGAACAAGGTAACTATCAAGAATAAATATCCGTTTTCCAAGATTAACGACCTGTTTGATTAGTTGCAGGGCACCAAATATTTCTCAAAGATCAATCTTAGATCCGGATACCATCGGTTAAGGGTAAAGGAGTAAGGATATTCCAAAGACTATTTTCATGACCAGATACGGTCATTATGAGTTCCTTGTTATGTCCTTCGATTTTACTAATGCACAAACGATTTTTATGGATTTGATAAATCAATTGTTCAAGTTGTTTATAGATACCTTTGTAATCGTGTTTATTGATGATATTCTTGTATATTCTCGCTCTGAGGCGGAGTATGCGAATCACTTTCGAGCAGTGTTGCAGACGCTCCAGGATTGTAAGTTGTATGCTAAATATTCTAAATGCAAGTTCCGGTTGAACTCGGTGGCCTTTCTTAGGCATATAGTATCAGATGAGGGCATCAAAGTTGACAGACAGAAGATTGAGGCAGTGAAGAATTGGTCGAGGCCCACAACTCCTACTGAAGTGCGTAGTTTCTTGGGCTTGGCAGGTTAATATCAGAGATTCATAGAGAATTTCTCTTCTATTGCTGCTCCATTGACAAAGTTGACGCATAAGGCGGCTAAGTTCCAGTGGTCAGATATTTATGAAAAGGGTTTCCAGAAGTTGAAGAGCAAATTAATATCAGCACTTGTTCTAGCACTTCCTGAAGGATCAGAGGGTTATGTTGTATATTGTGACGCTTCTAGAGTTGGATTGGGTTGTGTTTTGATGTAGCACAACAAAGTTATTATGTATGCTTCAAGACAACTGAGAAAGCATGAGCAGAATTTAACTGACTTATGATCTTGAGTTGGCGACTCTTATATTTGCTCTGAAGATATGGCGCCAATATTTATATAGAGTTCATGTTGATTTGTTTATAGATCATAAAAGTCTACAATATATTTTCAGGAAGAAAGCATTGAATCTAAGACAATGGAGATAGCTTGAGTTGCTGAAAGACTATGATGTTGATGTCTTATACCATCCCGACAAGGAGAATGTTGTAGCCAACACGTTAAGTCGTAAGTTTATGGGCAGCCTAAGGCATGTGGGAGTTGACAAGTTGGATATCACAAATGATCTGTATCCATTAGCTGATTTGAGTGTGTGATTGCTTGCTGCAGGTGACGGGGGCGTTATAGTCCAAACTGTTGTCGACTCGTCTTTAGTGGCCAAAGTAAAGGCATGGCAATTCAACAATCCAGAATTGGTAAGAATTAGAGAAGGAATCCCCTTTCAGAAGAAGTAGTTTTTCGAGCTATCAGATGATGGGGTTATTAAATATAAGGGTCGATTGTGCGTGCCCGATGTTGGAGGACTTCGAGGACCAATTATGGCATAAATTCATCAATCCAGGTATTTTATTCAACCTGGCTCTACAAAGATGTGTCATGACCTTTGGCAGATATACTGGTGGAACGATATGAAGAAGAATATTTTATAATTCATCTCTCAATATCCAAATTGTCAGCAAGTTAAGGTTAAGTATCATAAACTTGGAGGATTGCTTTAGAATATTGAGATTCTGACCTGGAAATGGGAAACCATCAACATGGATTTTATTACAAGATTACCTAGTTCTCGTCGGAATTTCAATTCCATTTGGGTTATCTTGGATAGACATACAAACTCAACTCATTTCCTACCTGAAGGAACTACCTACTCAGCTGAGGCTTATTCCAGATTATATATCAGAGAGATAGTCTAACTTCATGGAGTTCCAATTTCTATTATATTTGACAGAGGTACCTAGTTTATAGCTAACTTTTGAAGGTCCTTCCAGAAATGTTTGAGTACTCGGATTAGCCTTAGAATCTTTTCATCCGCTAATAGACGGACATGTCTGTGTCCTATATTTCAAAGGAAGTTGGGAAGACCATCTGCCACTCATTTAATTTGCCTATAATAACAGTTACCATTCCAGTATCAAGATGGAACCATATGAAGCCATGTATGGGCGATAGTGCAGGTCTCCTATCGGTTGGTTAGATATTGGCAAAACAAAGTTATTGAGGCCTAATTTGGTACAACAAACGTAGAGAAGGTGAAATTGATTTAGGAGCGATTGTTTATTGCCCATAGTCGACTAAAGTCCTACTCAGATAACCGATGTCGAGACTTAGAGTTTGCTGTAGGAGATTGGGTGTTCCTGCAGGTATTTCCTATGAAAGGCGTGATTAGGTTAGGCAAGAAAGACAAGTATAGCCCCAAGTACGTTGGACCGTATCAAAATCTTCATAAAATGGGCCAAGTGGATTACAAACTTGAGTTACCACAGGAATTAGAAGTAGTTCATCCAGTATTTCACGTATTTATGCTTCGTAACTGCTTGGGTGATCCCTCCTGCATCACCCTCATTGAGGATGTTATTATCACAGAAGACCTATCATATGAGGAAGTCCCTGTTGCTATCCTAGATTGCCAAGTCTATAAGTTGCAGACCAAAGAAGTAGCTTTAGTTAAGGTACATTCGAGGAATAATAGCGTGGAGGAAATGACATGGGCGGCAAAATAGGATATGAAGTCCAGATACCCTTATTTGGTTCAGTCTTCAAGTGATATCATTGAAACAAATATGGCAGGTGTAGCCTAAATTTTAGTAGATGACAGTTGAGAGTTATGGCTAACCCTTTTTTATTATTGCATAAATAGATGGGGTCGTGTGGGTATAATATGCTATTATGTTATTCTATCGCCCTATGTGGCATTGGATATGTTTTTGGGCTGTTTGAAAAGTTTGGATAGTCCTGTTTATAAAGAACACGTAGTCAAAATTTTCCCAACATTCGAGGTCGAATGTTCTTAAGGGGGGAATGATGATACACCTCGTATTTCGCTCTCGTATGAGTTTTAAGTAAAGTAACGTAAATACAAGTGAGGCTAATATCCCATATTTGGATGTAAATAGGTTTAAACAGGTGTTTCAAAAGTTTTTTATGGGGTCAAACAAATCAAAGAAAATTAAGTTTGCCGAAACTCGGGGAAGGGCAGTCCAAATTTCAAACATGAATTTTGGTCCAAGTTGGCAGGGGTATATCTAACTGTATATGGTTAGTTATGGGATGCATACCCAATATAAATTCAAGTTCAGGGAGTCTTATTTTCAACACAATAAACTATTTGTCGATACGATGTCGGAGTATGGAGATATTCATTGTTTTGCAAGACTACATAGACAACCAATTTGGTGTGATGGATAGCGCGAGGTGACCCATTTAGCTCCCTTAAGACAGTAGAAATATTCCTACTTAAAGTGGTGCAGTCATTTCACTTTCATTTCTCGTCCTTAGCATCTCCAAAACCCACCGAAAGGCTCTTTAAAGGCTTCTATACCATTGAAGAACATTTCTAAATGTTCATGAAGTTATTTTCCTCTTTAAAGAGGAAGGCCACCTTGTAGTTTTCTCTAGTGTATTGAGTGAAGTAGAGGGTTCCTTTGATCTTGGGATAGAGCTTGTTGAGGATGAATCATTGGCTATTGAGGCAAGGACTTTACTACTCCAATATGATCTCTAGTTCCTTCTAGCTTAGCTTGATCAATTGGCGAAGATAACTTGCAAGATATGGAAGTATTGTAGACAATTCTTGGAAACACTTGGGAGATGTTGTGTTGTTGTTGAGCTGCTAGTTTGGGGTGTTTTGGTGATGATTAGATACTGGAAATTGTAGACTATTGTTGGTTGTTCTATGAGGAAGATAAGAAAGTTCATTTAAGCTAATGAAGTTGCCTTGTTGATTAGTTGCCATTGTTATGAGTTATAGAAGTTCTATGCACATAAGGTGTTTCATAAAATGTCTAAGTGAAGACTGCCTTTAGTTATTGATCCAAATCATTCGTTTAGTGTTGATTATTGTTCGTAGAGCATTCGAGAGCTTGAGCTATCGACAAAGGTATGTATGGCTATCTTCTTTGTTTGGCATGGTTGATATAAGCGTTTCTAAAAGGCGACATCTTCTTGTTGAAATATGTTACTCATGTATCCTTTGATATTGAACTAACTCACATCCTATGATCGTCCGTAGTCGGGAGAACTTCTCGCATCCTATAATTCTATTGGTATTGATTAGAGATTGAAGAACATAGCGTGAATATCGATAGTCAGAGGATAATGACCATATGTCACTCTGACTCTGATTATGATATCGTTTGAGGGTTGTCTTGCATTGCGCTTATATATATATTTTAATTCTTGCCACGCTACGCTATAGTCGACCGGGAAGGCCCTTATATGTGCATACCACTGATCAGTTGGCCAGATATTACCGTGTCCTATATAGCCAGTAGTTTGTTATGAGCTTACCCTACAAAGGAACTTGGTATGATAGTATATTGTCCCATAGAGCAGGCCCAGTTTACTTATATGTATTTATTCATGGTTATGTTAGTTGTGTGCCCTCAACAGCCTTTTCTGAGTTACAAGTTGATTTGAGACCCTTTCCTTTGGATTTACATCCCTTATTTACATTTTTCACCTCCCTTACATACTAGTATATCTTTCTTGCTGACGTCCCTTCTTGGGCGCGGTGTTCATGCCCGCAGATACATATAGACAGACCAACATACCTCCTAAGTAAGGTACATATTTCCAGCTATTGATTGTCACACTCCACTTCTCTAGAGTTGCTGTACAGAGTTGATAGGCGCTACTCCATATGTATATAGCTATTTTGGGTATGTCGGGACCCTGTCCCAGCTTGATGACACATATTAGTACTTGTAGAGGCTTGTAGACTAGAAGTTGTTGTATATATGTTTGGTGCGGCCTTGTCGGCCCTTGTCAGTTATTGATATACTTGTGATTGCCTTGTCAGCCTTAGTTTATGTATGTATGTTGTGTTGGCCCTTTTCTGAGTGCAAGTTACTATTGCATTCTACCTTATTATTGTCATTGGGAGGCATTGTCGGCCTAATTTGCATATTATGGTATTCAGGTACTGTAGTTGGTTTGCTCGGGCCTTAGGGTGCCGAGTACTCGCCACAAGCCCCAAGGCTGGGGTGTCACAACATAGTGATCTCATTTTTTAAGGTTCAACAGATGGTTGAGAAGGGATGTTTAGCATATCTAGCCTTTGTCAGAGATGTGAGTGCTAATACTCCTACAGTTGAGTCAGTTCTAGTAGTGAAGGAGTTTCCAAATGTATTTCTGACACATATACCAGGCATGCCACCTGATAGAGATATTGATTCTGATCATTGATTTGTCACTAGGCACTCAGCCTATCTCTATTTCACTATATCGCATGGCACCGGCGGAATTGAATAGAACTGAAGGATCAATTACTGGAGTTGCTGGATAAGGAGTTTATTAGTCCTAGTGTGCCACAGTCCTAGTGTGCCACCTTGGGGTACACCGATGTTGTTTTTTAAGAAGAATGATGGATCTATGAGGATGTGTATTGACTACAGGTAGTTGTACATGGTTAAAATCAAGAACAAGTATCTGGTTCCACACATTGATGATTTGTTTGATCAGCTTCAGGGAGGTCATAGTGTTTTCGAAGATTGACTTGAGTCAGGGTATCACCAGTTGAAGATTAAGACTTTGGACATCCCTAAGATGGTTTTCAGGACTCGTTATGGTCATTATGAGTTTTTGGTGATGTCGTTTGGATTAACTAATCCCCCGGCAACTTTCATGTATTTGATGAACAATGTATTCCAACCTTACTTGAATTATTTTGTTATTGTATCTATTGATGATATATTGGTATATTCCAGTAGTACGGAGGAGTATGAGCAACATCTGAGGATTTTCAGACTTTGACGGAGAAGAAGTTGTATGCTAAGTTCTCCAAGTGTGAGTTTTGGTTGGACTTGATGGTATTTTTGAATCATGTGGTATATAGTGATGGGATCAAGGTGGAATCGAAGAAAATTGAGGCAGTTTAGAGTTGGCCTAGACCTTCTACCTCTATAGAGATCAGGAGTTTCTTAGGCGTGGCTGGGTATTATCACTACTTTTTGGAGGGGTATTCATATATTGTAGCCTTATTGACTAAGTTGACTCAGAAAGGCGCTCCGTTCAGGTGGTCGGATGAGTGTGAGAGAGCTTTCAGAAGCTCAAAATTGGATTGACTGTGGCTCCAATTTTAGTTTTGCCTTCAGGATCGGGGTCGTACACAGTTTATTTTGATGCTTTACGGGTTGGCATTGGGTGTGTGTTGATGCATGGCGGTAGGGTGATTGACCACACTTAAACCATTTCTTATCCTCGAGGAATCAAACTAAACCTTATATCTAGATGACATTTTCATCAAACACCTTCCCTAACTCATCATGCCAAGAATATCTAAAGCAGTTTAAGCACCATACCGCAACCACTTAGCCTCAAGACACAACTCACAAGCACCACGTATTTTTGCAAAACCTGCTCACTTACTCAAACACAGAGGCCAAAAATATTACCTTTCCTTCGCAAATTATGTTCCCTCACACCAAAGATAGAGAGGATTTCCACATACAATAAAACTCAAGAACAATTGGGAACGCATGATAGAAAGAATTCATTCACTCTCAGAAATAAAATTCATGTGCCACAGAAGATGTACCATAGGTTTTTCCGTAGTGTAATATTCTACTAATTTGAGTTCATTCCGCCAATGATCAAGTAGGACTTATTTTGGTTGTAATGTAGGTTGCGGGGCAGGTATGATATATTTGGATAATAGTGACTACACCTCCCTAAGCACTTTAATATATTTACAATTTCTTAATTCAACCCCACACTTATGTCGAACCAAATCCCAACCTTCACAACATAATAACACCAAGCTTCCAATTCTTTAAGCACAACAAAAGATGAGAACAACCACATGAAAGGAATAATTTTCTTTAAAACATATACAAACACCAACTTGTTTTTCAAGCAGTTTTCTTCTTTTTTATTTTTTTTGAATTTTCTACAAGTGACTCTCACTTTTTTCTTTAAAAACAGTGCATCTTTCTTCATTTTCTCAGTTCCACTCAAAAACCCAACCATACCTTCACTTAGCTTTAACAAGATCATAACAATTTTAAGAGCTCAAGAGAGGTAAAAGGTTCAAACAGATAGTTAATTCAAATAATTGGGTCAGACTTGGAATGTGATTGCCAAATAAAGAGGATTACATGCTTAAAGGAGCTAACTAAGATACACATTAATTTGGTGGGTCAAAGGCATATATCTAGTTCAATAAATAAATGCCTCTATCACTTCCTAGATTGAACAAGACAGCTATTTCACTTTGCAAACACACGAAAAAAGTTCTAGATATCAATTGGCATGCACAGAATATCAACAAAATAACCTCACTCACACATTGGCATAAAACTCACTCAGGACCGGATATATCCCAACTCTATAGTCAAAGCAGTTAAGCAATAGCAAATATTTTAAGCACTTATACATGAGTCAAGAAATGAGCCGAGGCATCACAACTAAGACACTCACCGGTCTCAAGGCACAACAAAGTTAATAAAAGTTATCTCCATTTAGCATAATGACACAAGACTCCCTATTCCTAAGAAAAGAAAAAGCTAACTACACTCCGTTCAAGCATAACTCTTGGAAAAGAACCGCGACACAAAAAAAAACCAAGAAATATTATTATACTATCTAAGAAAAATATAAAATAATAAAATAAAATACATATTTTGAATTTTTGATTTTTTTTTATTTGTTTGTATTATTTTTGTATTCGACTTCAAATCTCCCAAGAAGGCAGTTGAGGAAATCCATCATCAGGAGTCTAATAGTTTTTAAGATTTTCTAAAATAATGCCGAAAAACACACAAGAAAATATATACACATATTTTCACCTCCCACACCACACTTTAAATTGAGGCTTGTCCCCATGACACACAAGTAAAAAGCAAGAGGTAAGAAAACTCCCTTGGATTTTTTCTCTTTTGAAAACTTATGAACTCCACCCCTAATTCTGAATTTATTCCTCATTTTCGCTCATTGGGATTATTTATGGTGCTCATTAAGCCAAAGTCTTCTAAGGATATCTGTATGACCCGCTCTTTTCTTTCTTGCTTGGCCTCATTTTGAGAGGCAAATTTTTCTTGTAGGATCATCCTCAAC
Source organism: Nicotiana tabacum (assembly GCF_000715075.1). Lineage (NCBI taxonomy): Eukaryota > Viridiplantae > Streptophyta > Magnoliopsida > Solanales > Solanaceae > Nicotiana > Nicotiana tabacum. Next base: position 15,870,186 of record NC_134098.1, read on the forward strand.
TCGTTCCTGCATTCTTTCACAGTATCCATCCATGTATCTTCCTGTAAATTTCCAAAAATAAAATTCACATGAATATTTCTCTGGTATGTCGAAGACCAACTGTTTCTCATTCTCTTCTACTAAATGTTGTAAATGTGAAAAGATGATTGGGGTTTGAACTCTTCTTTTATTGCTTCATAATAAACCAAAGCCTTGTCTTCAATCAACTTAATTAAATCAGAGTCTTCTTGCAGAGTAGAAAATTCTCTTTGTGGATGCTCATCCTCTTGGGTAGGCTCATTCTCACAGGGTATCTCCTCCATATATTTACCATCACAATGCAATGAGCTTTCTGAAAATATACTTACTATTGATTGCCAATTCCGAGATTTAGTAGGTTCTTAATAGTCACTTGCATTGTTAGGTGATTATAGTCACTTGCATTGTTAGGTTCTTAATGGCTTCATCATTTTGTATAAGTCTCTCTTCAACATTATTCATGAATTTACACATAAGCTCTTCTATACTACCATTCTCCTCTTGAGGTGGTTGTCTCAATTCGCTTTTGTTCCAGTCATAATAAGGGTATTTGTTCCATTCAGAGTCAAGGTTGTGGCCATATAAAACCTTATACATGTTAGGACTAGAAACATAGTGAAAATTTTCAAACGATGACCCAAAGGAGGAATACTTACCTGCTTGACAGTCAACTCATAGACATTTTCACCACATTTAAAACAAATAGCAGACTTGTGTTAGTGTTCATGTGCTAACTTTGCAACTATTTGAATTAGCACAAAATATTATTATGAACACTATTGATTGACAATCCCGAGCAACAACACCAAAATTTGACGAGCACAAAATATAATACGAAATTAATGCTCGCTAGTCAAATATAGTATAGTTTAATTATCGTCTCCACAGGGATTGGATTTAAATAGTATTCGAATAATCTCTAGTTAATTGCTATACAGAAAAATTAACACTTGATTGGAATGATTATCAACTACAACTAACTACTAAAATTAAAGCAACTATCAATTGATCAGGGAAGACAAGAGTTGAGCAGCACAGAAATATCAGCGGGAGAAATAAGGGTAATTGACTTGGTTGGTTCAAGATAATTGACTCGGGATCCAATTCACGATGTAGTTCACTCTATAATACTGTTGATTCTCACGAATTCACCAGATAATTATATTACACTTGGAGTTAAGGTTCCTCGTTGGATTAAACATTAATTTCTGGAAATAATCCAATTGAAGCACGATGAATACTTGCAATGAATATAATAATTGTTTTAGTAAAGGAAAACTTCTCACGAACATATCTCTATTTTCTAGTTCGGTTAATAATTCAATAGGCTCATTCGGTACTCAGTTGCATTACGAATTTAAACTAGAGCATAATATAAAAAGAGATTCATTATACAAAATTTCTCTTTCGATTAAGCAAATTAATGAAAAACTTCACAATATAATTCAAAAGTCCAAAAATTAAGTCAAGAAATTGTCAAGAATCGAATCCCTAATCAAATTATCAATACACCATGTCTGTCAACCCCTAAGGGAGAACTACTCCATATCAATAGAGAAAGTCATCTCAATAAGGTTTAAGGACATAGAAAACATCAATGTTAATGATTCAATACAACTCTCATTTTGCACCGATTGTTGATTGAAATCTTGATGAATTCTTGTGTCTTCTTGCCTTGGTTGCTCCTCAAATCCTTCGTAGGTCAAAAGTACCCTAAAAATCATACTTTTGGTTTATTTATACCATGTAAAAGCGGGTTCAGACGATCTACCCTTTCCAAGCCGGAGTGGGAAATTACTATAAGGAAATTACACAAGCATGGCACACCCCGCGATGATCCATGCATCGTTCCAATGAGGAAATATAGAGAGATAGATTTTTGACAAGCAAGAACCATTGCACTGACGCGCCGCGCTTCACGCGGCGCGATAGTGCAATTTTCTCGAAGTAGTTTTTCTTCTCACTTTTTGATAGCTAGACTTGGTTCTCGGCCCTTGAACATGATCCCAATTTATTTCCTTGGGATTTACTCAGACTTCAAAGCTCCAAATTGTTTGATTTAGCTCCAAATTATCTTATTAACTCAAAATCATGTCATGTAAGGCATAAAACACGTAATAATTATAAATTACCATTATTTAAGTTAAAAATGAATAAAGTATAGTAATTAAAGTGTAAAATACGGCTAAAACATAGATTTCTAGCCTGCTATGAAAGCCCCGTGAAAGGAACTAGCTGGTACATGATCTGGAGTTAGCAGGTATTGTACACATGATCAAGATTTGGAGGCATTACTTATATGGCGTGTCTTGTGAGGTGTATACGGATCATCGGAGTCTCCAACATTTGTTTAAATAGAAAGATTTGAATTTGAGGCAGCACAGATGGTTGGAGAAGTTGAAAGATTATGATATCACCATTCTTTATCATCCATGGAAGGTCAATATGGTAGAAGACTCCATGAGGAGAATGGGGGAGAGTATGGGGAGTTTAGCATTTATTCCAACTGGGGAGAGGCCTTTGGCTTTGGATGTTCAGGTTTTGGCCAGCAAATTTGTAAGATTAGATATTTCAGAGCCTAGAAGAGTCCTTACTTGTGTTATATCTCAGTCGTCCTTGTTTGAGTGCATTAAGGCCCATAAGTATGACGATCCTATTGGCTTGTCCTTAAGGACATGGTACAGCGAGGTAGTGCTAAGGAGGTGACTATTGGTGATGATGGTATGTTGCAGCTTTGGGGCCGGATTTGTGTTTCTAATGTGTATGGTTTTAGGGAGTTGATCCTTAAGGAAGCTCACAGTTTGTGGTATTCTATTTATCCAGGTACTACGAAGATGTATCATGATTTGATGCAACATTATTAGTGGCGGAGGATGAATAAGGACATTGTTGGATACATTGCTCAGTGTTTAAATTGTCAGGCAGCCAAGTATGAGCATCAGAGATCGGGTGATTTGCTTCAGAAGATAGACATACTAGAGTAAAATTGGGAGTACATCACCATGGACTTTGTGGTAGGGTTGCCATGGACATTGAGGAGATTTGGTGTTGTTTGGATCATTATGATAGACTTACCAAGTTTGCACATTGTATTTCATTCATGACTTTCTACACAATAGAGCAATTGGTTAAGATCAAGATCAGGAGATTATCCGCTTATATGGTGAGCATGTTTCTATTATCTCAGGTCGTGGCACTTAGTTTACTTCGCATTTATGGAAAGCGGTTTAGCATGAGTTGGGCATGAGGATTGAGTTGAGCACTATATTTCAACCTCAAACGAACGGGCAGTCCGAGCAGACTATTCAAATTTTGGAGGATATATTGAGGGCATGTGTTATTGATTTTGGAGGCCAATGGGATCGGTTTCTTCCATTAGCTGAGTTTTCATAAAACATAAGATACCAGTATAGTATCCAGATGTCTCTTTATGAGGAATTATATGGGAGGCGATGTTGTTCTTCGGTTGGTTAGTTTGATCCTTGGGAGTCTAGGTTGTTGGGCACTTATTTGGTTTGTGATACTTTGGAGAAGCTAAAATTGATTTAGGAGCGGCGTCGTACAGTGCAGTCCAGCCAAAAGCGTTATGGTGATAGGAAGGTTTGGGATGTAGCTTTTATGGAGGGTGAGAAGGTTCTTCTCTGAGTTTTGCCTATGTAGGGCCTGATGAGATTTGGTAAGAAGGGCATGTTGATCCTAGGTACTTTGGTCCTTTCAAGTTGTTGGAGAGATTTTTTAGGTGACCTACAAACTTGTCTTGCCACCCAACTTGTCGGGATTTCATCTGGTATTTAATGTTTTCATGCTTTGAAAGTACTATGAACATCCGTCACATGTGTTAGATTTCAGCTTAGTGCGATTAGACAAGGATATAATTTATGATGAGGAGTCGGTGGCCATTTTGGATAGGTAGGTTCAGAAACTAAGGTCGAAGAATATTGCATCGGTGAATATTCAATAGAGAGGTCAACCAGTCGAGGAGGCGACTTGGAGATCGAGCATGATATGCGGAGCATATATCCTCATCTTTTTGTTATCCCAAGTATGCTTCTAAGCCCGTTCGAGAACAAATGTTTGTTTAAGAGGGGAAGAATATAACAACCTGATCAGTCATTTTGTGTATTTTCATCTCTCTTCCCTATTTGATGTTCCCCAAATGTGTATTTGATGTCGGGTGACTTGAAAGGATGGTTGGGATTGGTTTGGAGTATATTGAGACACGGTCTCATTTTGAAAGCTTAAAAAGGTTTACAAAGGTTTGACTTTTGAGTAAACAACTTCGGATTTGTAATTTGATGGTTCCAGTAGGTTCGTGTGGTATTTTTGCACTTAGGAGTATGTTTGTATTTAGATTTTAAGGTTCCTAGGTTGATTTGGCTTTAATTGTTAAAAGTTAGAAATTTGAAGGTTTGAAAAGTTCATAAGTTTGATGGGGAGTTGACTTTGAGGTTATAGGATTCGGATTGTTGTTTCGAGAAGTGAAATAGGTCTGTTTTGTCATTTGGAACTTGCTTGCAAAGTGTGGATTCATTCCGGATTGGTTAGGCTTAAATCATATGCTTGGTTTGAAGTTGGAAGTTTATGAACTTAAGAGATTGATTTTGAGCGACGATTCTTGGTTATCATTTGGATAGGTTTGGGAGATGTATTATGACATTGTGGTATGATTGGACAGGGTCCCGAGGGCTCGGGTGTATTTCGGATAGATTCTACACCATTTGGATGTTAGATGACAGGTCTAGTTCTAGTGTGTCGCACCTACGGAACTTTGACCGTGGGTGCGAGGTCACAAAAGCGAGGGAGGCGTCACATAATCGAGTTTGTCTTAGATCAAGGGAGTCCACAGATGCGGAGGTCTATGCGCTGATGCGCATGTGCATGCGCATGTGCACTGTTTTGTCCGTAGAAGCGTATTTGCAGAAGCAAATTTAGCCGTAGAAGCGACATGTCAGTGTTTTAAGTTAGTTGCACATATGCAAGGTTTTTCCGCAGATGCAGTGTTGCAGAAGTGACATTTGGGTTTGCATAAGCGATAATCGTTGGGCAGAATATTATAATCGAGGGTATGGCTTCATTTTGTCATATTTTGAAATTGGGAGCTCGGATTGGGGCAAGTTTTCAGGCTATTTTCACTTACTAGGATTGGGTAAGTATCCTTAACCCGTATTTAATTATTAGCCATGATTCTATCTTTAATTTGGCTTTTGATTGATAAAATCTAAGGGAGAAAATTGGGATTTTTAAAGAAAATTTGGAGAATGAATAATTGAGATTTGAACCCCAATACAGAGTTGAATTTGGATGAAACTTGTATGTTTGGACTTGTGTTGGAATTGGTGATTAGAATTTATGACTTTTGTCGAGTTCCGGGGTGGGTTGAATTTTTGACACCAAGGTGTGTTATTGGAGAATAACTGTTATGCTCTGATATTGTTTCTTTTAGCATTATTTGACACCAAGGTGTGTTATTTGACAAGCTTTGCATTGTTTGGAGGTCGATTCACGTGGCAAGGCATTTTTGGAGTATTGATTCGAGATAAGTAACTTGTCTAAACTTGGTTTGAGGGAAAATGTTTAGTTGGCTAAGATATTTGAGATATGTTGGGGGTGACACATGTGCTAGGTGACGAACGTATATGCGTACACCGTGATTCTTCATGATTCGCGTAGACTTTAGGCTATTATGTGTCTTATTTTGCTATCATGCCTCTTTGTTGTCGTGTTTTCTCCACTTGTATGACTACATGAGCTATTATTCTTGCTAGGAATCATGTCTAGGCTATGTGCTTACCTGTTTGAGACATTATAGGGCTATTGTTGTTATGTTGAGATATTTGCCTTAATTGTAGTCATATTCTCAATCATGATATTATTTCTGCGTATTATATCTCTATCTTTGTGAACTTTTTATATGCTATCTCACTTGTTGTTGGTGTCCTTATATGTGTGGCACGGGTTGAGCTGAGTATTGTGAGATGTGAACATTCTGAGACTTGAGTAATTTGATGACTGATCTTGGGCCATAGAGTCGAGTTTATAATAATAATGAGGTGACGCCTGTGACAGGCCACGTAATGGTCTAAGTGGTATTAACAGTAAGGTGATACGTGCGCTAGGTCCCATATTAGGCTAAGTGATATTGATTGTTGACTTAGTTCCGATCAGCGCTTGGGTTAGGACCCTCCCCTTTGGAGTCAGATAATAACCTGTGGGTGCAGGCACACGGGTCATATATGTGCTTGGTGAGAGACTGATGTCAGGCACCCGTATAATTCTAAGTGTGGTTGTGTGTAATGATTGAAAGGTATTTGCACCAGGTATTATGCATGTGCTGAGATTTGGTATACCTGATGATTTAACAGCGATATTGTTGATTCTGACATGTACAATTGTCATGCAGGTGTGGGGTTGTATTTCTGTCCTCATGCTAATGGGTACTTGATGATTCTATTTGATGTGTAGAACTTGGAATCACAGTTAAATCGATAAAACCATGTTTAGGTGATTTATGTGGGGAAGAATTTATGCCTTAACTGTATTCTTGAAAAACATGCTTATTTCTCCTCTTATTGTGAAAATGTTGAATTTGATATTACCTGAGCTACTTTTTCCTTTTGCCATTATGATACCTTTATTGCCGTTATTGGCTATTGGAAATGATTATTGGACCTTGCCAAGCTCGTCACTACTTTCAACCTGAAGTTAGGATTGTTTCTTATATAGTACGTAGAATCAGTTGTACTCATACTACACTCTGCATTTTATGTACAGATACAGGTGTTGCTGTTGGAGATTTTAAGGTAGCTATGTTATCCTTTTCCTTACTTTGTTGTTACTGTTTATGTTCTTCAGACAATATTTTATAGTTACTTAGACCGTTATACTTACTTATTCTATAGATCTCATGTACTCGTTGATACCAGGTTATAGGATGATATTTCATCGTTATTTAGCTATAGTTATTTATCTTATTCCGCTTTTGAGATTATTTCTTACTGTTATTGAAGTTTACTTCTGAATATTGGATGTTGGCTTTCCTAGAAAGTGGTGTTAGGTGCCATCACAGCTCTGGTAAGATTTTGGATCCTGAAAGAAACTGATAAGTGTTTGGACTTTGTGTTTCTTCTCTATATGCAAGCTCATTGGATGTATACATGATTCTTTTTACCATGTGTCTTCTCTATATGCTAGCCTCGGAATGTAGACATGCCTTTTATATATATTTTCTCTATATATTGATTTAATTGATGAAATTAAGTACATATCTTCTCCATATGCTATATTTGTGTAACTTGACCTGTTACTCTTGCATATCTTCTCTATATGCTGAACTGTTAGTTTATTTGCTGTTTATTTGCATATCTTCTCTCTATGCAACTGTTGATTATTTAACTTGTGCCTAGATTCCAGTACAGTTGATGTTTATATATATATATATATATATATATATATATATATATATAAATGAATGAATATCGAAATAGAGTATCATTGATGACTCTCGCCACTACCTCGCCAAGGTTAGTCATGATACTTATTGAATACATGGGGTCGGTTGTACTCATACTACACTCTGCACTTAATTGTACAGATCCAGGAGTTGGACCCAGCTGAGCATCGAGGGTTGTAGTTCTTGCTGTGGAGACTCAAAGTAGAGTTGCATCCTGATCGTAGTCCCTGAAGTCTCCTTCTATCCTTTCATTACTGTTATTGTTTCAGACAGTATATTATATTAGCAAACTTATATTCATATGTTAGATCTCATGACTCAGTGTTATCGATTTCTGGAGATATGTTGTCTTGGTTTGGTATTTATCTATCGTATTCGACTTTTAGACTCATTTACTTCTGTAATTGTTATTATTTTCCGTTGTTGTTTTATGATTGGCTTAATTAGTAAGTAGGTTAGGTGCCATTGTGACAAGTGGTGATTTTGAGTCGTGACAATGTAGCTAGCATTAGATCTGATCATGGTACTGAATTTAAAAATGCTAGTTTTTTATACACTTCAAGACATGGCATTGATCATAACTTTTTTGTACCTAGGACCCCACAAAAAATGGTGTTGTTGAAAGGAAAAATAGGACTTTAGAAGACACGACAAGAGCCACGTTGATTTCTAGTGGTCTCCCTAAAACATCCAATAATTTAAAATACCTCAAGGTCCAAAAACCTTATATAACTAATCTAAGAGCATTTGGTAGAAAGTACTTTGTGCATAATAACGGTAAAGATACTCTAGGAAAGCTTGATGTTAAACATTGTGTGGGTTTCTTTCTCGGTTATTTTCCAGATAGTAAAGCTTATAAAGTCTCTAACAAAAGAACCATATGAATTTAAGAATGTGTGCATGTTTTTTTGACTAAACTGATCACATGGCTGAAAAGGTAAACAAGCTACAGATGATGGAGAATTCGGACTCAACCAAGTATATGATGATCAATCAAACCAAGAACTTTGGGGGCTATTATTGAGAAAACACAAGAATCTGGTCCTCTAGAAGTTGAGCATGATGTACAACAGACATGAAAAACTGATCAAGATGACAATACTGGTGATAGTGAACCTGGTCCCTTCGCAGATCAGTAAGAAAATAATGGAACTCAAGGATTATAAGTAAAAACATGGAAGCACCAAAGTTATCATCTACTCACAAATTTTCTCGCAATTGTTGAGTGTATATTGGTGAAAAGATCTAAGTTTAGAAATATGATTGCCTTTTCATATTACTTGTCCATGATTGAGCCTAAAAATATAAAGGAGGCTCTTCAAGATGTTGATTGGATCATGGCCATATAAGAGGAACTTTATCAGTTTGAGAGAAATAGAGTGTGGAACTTGGAACCTCGACCAAACTATAGAATAATCATAGGAACCAAGTGGATTATTAAAAATAAACTTGATGACCAAGGTACAATCACAATGAATAAGGCTAGACTAGTAGTACAAGGATCCAATCAAGAAGAAGACATCGAATATGATGAGACATTCGCTCTAGTTGCCAGAAAGGAGGCTGTCCGAATGCTCATTGCCTTTGCATCCTACATGGAATTCAAATTGTATAAAATGGATGTAAAAAGTGCTTTTCTAAATGGGTATTTTAAAGGAGAAATTGTTTGTGTGTCAACCTCAGGATTTGAGAGTTCCTAATTATGTGTATAAATTGGACAAGGAACTGCATGGGTTAAAACAAGAACCAAGATCTTGATATCAAAGGTTATCAAAATTTCTCCTACAGGATGGGTTATCATGTGGCAAAATTGACAACACTTTGTTAATGTTGAAGAGTGGCAAGAATTTGCTAATTGTCCAAATATATGTTGATGACATTATATTTGTGATACAATGATTATTTGTGCAATGAGTTTGCAAAACGGATGGAAAGTGAATTTGAGATGAGAATAATGGGAGAGTTAAACTGTTTTTGGACTGCAATTTAAGCAAACTAAAATAGGACTATGATACATATACACAAATATATTAAAGAGTTGCTTAAAAGGTTTAATATGGACAACGTAAAGATAATTGATACTCCTATTGCAACTGTAACTAGATTGGATATGGATGAACATGGTCTTCCTGTTAATGAAAAGTGATTGTTTATATCTTTAACAAATCTTTGAACATGGGTCATTTCGAAAGAAACCGCTTGGATCTTAGTTTGATCAAAATGAACTAAGGACATTCTTGATTCCCTCAATGATTGGCTATGTTTAAATAAAGTATTTGAGTCTAAGTGTGAAAATATCTAACTCGGTCTTATACTGTGACAGGTATGCGCGCATGGCATGATGATGAGGGCTTAGATATTTAATTTTATAAAAATATCCTTGATTGTTTTTTCTCCAAAACGCACACACAAGTATACGTATGTAATGACTTGGCTGGTCGTTTTGAGTATATTAGTCCTGATCCCCTATTTATCACGTCCTCTGTGTTATATTGTAGTTTCATGACTCGTCGGGGTGTTTGGTTTTGGTTTCGGGAGAGTTTCAGAGTGATATGGGATAGATAGTCCCTAAGTTGGAAGTTTAAGTCGTAGAAGTTGACCGCAGTTTGACTTGTGTGAAGATGACTCTAGAGTAGAGTTTTGGCAGTTCTAATAGCTTTGTAGGGTGATTTTTGTATTAGGAGCGTGTCCGGATGTTGATTTGTAGATCCATAGGTCGTTTCGGCATAAATTGCGAAAGTGGAAAAGTTGGAAGATTTTTGGAAAATTTGACCGAGGGTGGAATTTTTGATATCGGGGTCGGATTCTGATTTCGGAAGTTGGATTAGGCCTGTAATGTCATTTATGACTTGTTTGCAAAATTTGGTGTCAGTCGGAGTTGTTTTGGTAAGCATCGGCGTTGGTTTCGGAATTCGAAAATTCATAAGTTCTTAGGCTTGAATGGATGCGCGATTCATGATTCTAGTGTTGTTTGATATAATTTGACGCTTCGAGTGTGTTCATATGATGTTATAGAACTTTTTTGTATGCTTGGTTGAGGTCCCGGGGGCCTCGGGTTTGATTCGGACCATGTTCGACGTATTTCGGAACTCTGAAGAATTGTTGAAGCTGCTGAATTTGCTGATGCCTGGTTTCCTTCATCGCATTCGCGAGATAGGTCTCGCGTTCGTGAAGGGTACTTGGGAGGCAGGTGAGATTTGTTCTTCTCATTCGTGAAGAAGGCCATGCGTTCGCGAAGAAGAGAGGCAGGCTGGGGGTGACTGTCACGCCCTAAAACCAAGGAGCGTGACCGGCGCTCAGCCGAGTGAACCCGGTCGAGCAAGCCTATTAGATTCTTTCTACCCAGTTCATCCATGATCAAGAAAATACATGATTTAATAAATTATACAGCAGGAAGTTCATACATACGATGCTAAATCGTTTGATTAGCCATTGCGCCTTTAAGTCTCAAAATACATAATTCTTATAGTTCGAATGGAACAAGTGATCAAACACAACATAACTGGTTTAACATTTCCAACACCCATATACAACCCACATAGTGTCTACGGAGCCTCTAAAGATACAAAAGAGAGTAAAGATGGTGCTGGCAACAAGGCCCCAGCTATACCTCAAAAAGTGACCACAATATAAACAAAAGGTACAATGCATTACCCTGGAATGCTGAGTCTGCTGGGAAGATGATGATGTACCACAAACTGCAATCAACATTGTCTCCTATGTAACCACCTGCCCCCAGCAAAAGGGACGTTAGTACTGCCGAATAGTACTAGTATGTAAAGCTAAAATACCATCTCAATAGAATGGACAATAATACAAGGGGGAAAACAATCATGAGTTCAATAAGAGCTACAAAACAATACTAAAACATCAAGTAAGGATCACATAAGTTCTCAAGTTAATTTCCATCTTATTAGGTTGGGTAATCTTTAGTGCCATATGCCACAATCCACAATACCACCGTGTTCTTACAGGAAATCCGATATTGACCCAATCGGCTAGGTCATATCATTTGAGACATCAACCATATCCACAATTTTAATTATCATTTCCAGCACAATTACCACCATGTGAGCGGCATGGCGTCCGATCACGGCCCGATCGGCTAGGCCATCTAACTTGAGACATCAACCATTTTCACAATTTCATCCATAATACAACCGTGTTCTTTCACGGAGTCCGATCTCGGACCGATCGGCTAGGCCATCTCACTTGAGACATCAACCATTTTATGTCAATCATTTCACATCGTACTTCTTTCATATACTTTCAATTCATTGGCACTTGTGATTTCAATTACAAAGTCATTCTTGGCACTTGGCCGTATTTCATAATTTCAGTCCCCCTTTTCTACATTCAAATATCATTGTCATTATCCTCAATAATAAGGCTTGCCATTCAAGACATTAGATTCACATATCAAGTTTGAGAATCTTAGGCACGTAGAGGCTTTTCATACAATTTGGCACAACAACCTTTATTTCGATCTTGACATGAAGTCTTAACATTCCTAACATATATTCCACATTTTGAAAATATTTCTCAAAAGGCAAGATGACATGATGAAGCATTTAGAATGAAAATTGAACAAACATCCTTCAACACAACCACATTAGGAATAGCCAATTCAATAATGATCAAGGACTTACACCAATTATATGAACACAGTGGGATTCAATTCTAAGAAGAATGGGTTTAGCCATACATACCTCAATGGAGCTTCCTAAAACTCTAAAATGATCCGGAATTCTTAGCAACTTTAATCTATTTTGGAAATATAACAAGTTGAACCACAATTAGGAAGATGATCATGGTTTTAGCTCATTTGAGTATATTATCAAACACTTGGTGTGCAATAAGGTTTTAAGGTCCTTTTATAGAGGATTCCATCATCCCACATTTTGAAAATATTTCTCAAAAGGCAAGATGACATGATGAAGCATTTAGAATGAAAATTGAACAAACATCCTTCAACACAACCACATTAGGAATAGCCAATTCAATAATGATCAAGGACTTACACCAATTATATGAACACAGTGGGATTCAATTCTAAGAAGAATGGGTTTAGCCATACATACCTCAATGGAGCTTCCTAAAACTCTAAAATGATCCGGAATTCTTAGCAACTTTAATCTATTTTGGAAATATAACAAGTTGAACCACAATTAGGAAGATGATCATGGTTTTAGCTCATTTGAGTATATTATCAAACACTTGGTGTGCAATAAGGTTTTAAGGTCCTTTTATAGAGGATTCCATCATCCCACAACCGATTCTTTACCATATTTAGTTCAACAATCTTCCTACACCCCTTGATAACACCTTCATATAAAATAAACAACTCTCATGCCCAAAATGATCTTGCTACTTAACCATCTAAAGATAACTTTCAAAATTAGGGGTAGGGTGTAGAACCTTACCTCTAGGGTGAAGAATTAGTGAATCTTCCTCAGTAATCTTCAATGATTTGAGCAAGATTTGATGGATAATTGATTGAAGATCACTCCCCCACTCTAAGCACTCTTTCTCACTCTAAAAGTATCAGATTTTCCAAAAGTAATGGTCCACAATGCTTATATAACGAGATTGGGTCGGGTTATAAAAATAGGAGAATGGATACTCCGAAATTACGGATCGGGCTATAGACTTGGCCTCGCAAGCTACATACCTGGCCTCGCGAGCTCTGTAGCGAGCTATAGACCTGGCCTCACGACGGTTATAGCCTGGTCTAGCGTGCTACAGACCTGGACTCGCGAGGGTTATAGCCTGGTCTAGCGTTCTACAGTCCAGCCTTTGGGTATTCGAACATAACTTCTTGTAGGAATGTCCAAATGACAAACAGTTTGAAGCGTTAGAAACTAGACTCAAAGGGCTTCAATATGATAGGTAGATCACCTCATAATTCGTTATATTTTGGTAGCAGCATGTGTTTGAAGTAGGATCGTGTGCGAATTGAGATATCCTTTCCACTTAATGTATCCTACTTGTTCCACACGAAATCTTTCCATTAACAAAAATTCTTAGTATGTTTCAACACACCTTAAACATATATATTTCATTTTGAAATAATGTGGTTTTATCCCATGGGTCTCCTTTAATACTCTAACACGGTATTCCCAAATACCGTTGGCGTAGTTTTAAATATTAAATCATTAGAAAAATATTTTAATGGGGACTTACATTCTCCCCCGCTTAGGATCATTCGTCCTCGAATGAGGAGGAGAGTCCATCCCCAAACACTTAACATAACATAGATCTTCTTTTTTCGCACTTCTTAAACTCCCAAATTTGACTAACTCAGAAAATTATTTCAGATATTTCGGCAGAGCCTCCTCTGTAATTGGGCCTATCCACCTGTCAGAGAACCTCAGAAACCAATCCTAACAATGTATATATAATCCAATGAAGCAATATAATATGAAACAACACCAACTGTGGCCTTATAAGCAATACATTACCGAAAAGGAACACCCTTAGCATAAATTGTACATGTGACACACAATTCATAGGGAACAATTTCATAGAAACAATTACATAGCTATTCAAACAAATGAGGGTACTTCTTCTTTATTTCTTCTTCGGCCTCCCAAGTGGCCTCTTCAACCTGCCGGTTTCGCCATAACACTTTCACAGAGGCAATATCTTTATTTCTTAGCTTTCGGACTTGCCTATCAAGAATAGAAACTGGAATTTCTTCATAAGTCAATTCCTCATAAATCTCAATAGTTTTAACTGGAATAATGAGTTTCGGGTCTCCAACTACTTTATTCAACATAGACACATGAAATACGGGTTGTACTAATGACATCTCAGGTATTAGCTTAAGTTTGTACGCCACCTGACCAATCCTCTGAATGATTCTGTACGGTCTAACATACCTCAGACTCAATTTCCCTTTTTTTTTACCAAATCACATTACACCCTTCATGGGGGAAACCTTCAAGAATACCCAATCATCTTCTTTGAACTCCAAATTCCTACGACGAACGTCCGAATAGGACTTATGACGACTCTGAGCACTCTTCAGCCGCTCCTTAATGATTTTAACTTTTTTCATAGCCTGATGCACGAGGTATAGCCCTATCAATTTTGCTTTCCTAATTTCAAACCACCCATTGGGAGATCTACATCTCCTACCATATAAAGCCTCGAACGGTGCCATCTGAATGCTAGCATGATAGCTATTGTTGTAGGCAAATTCTATGAGTGGCAAATGATCATCCCGACTACCTTTGAAATCTAGAACACAAGAGCGCAACATATCCTCAAGCGTCTAAATAGTCCGCTCTACCTGCCCGTCAGTTTCCGGGTGAAAGGTTGTACTAAGATTCACCTGAGTACCCAACCTTGCTAAATTTTCTTCCAAAATTAGCAGTGAATTGTGCTCCCCGATCATAAATGATGGAAACCGGAGTGCCATGCAACCTGACTATTTCTTTGATATACAATTGAGCATATTGTTTCTCTGTATCGGTAGCCTTAACCGGCAAAAAATATGCTGATTTCGTGAGTCGATCCACAATCACCCAAATTGAGTCAAACTTACGACTTCCACATTGGAATTTCTATGTTCTGTCCCAACAATGGATCGTTTTATTGCTTCTCCTTGACTTCCACAATAAGTGATGATTTAGCCCTATTTTGTACAATTACCCCTCCTTCATTAGAGTCCGCAAGACGAACTCCCAAACTAGCCAATCGATGGACTTCTTTGGCCAATGGCCTTTGATATGCTTCCAAGTATGCTAATCTACCCATGGATTTCCTGCTAAGGGCATCTACCACAACATTATCCTTTCCCGGATAATATAGAATATCAATGTCGTAGTCCTTACGTAACTCAAGCCATCTTCTCTACCTTAGATTCAATTTCTTCTATTTGCAAATATATTGATGGATATTTTGGTCCGTGAATATGTCCACCTGGACCCCATACAAATAACGACGCCAAATCTTTAATGTCAAAATCGCAGCTGCAAATTCTAAGTCATGTGTTAGATTGTTTTTCTCATGATTCTTGAGTTGCCTTGAAACATAAATGATCATCTTGCCACATTGCATCATTAGTGGGACATTTATATCACATTTCTCTTTCATATGACCTTCTAGGAATTGATTTCTACAAGAATTTCCTTGATATGGCTACAGTCTTATTAGTACTTGCAACTTGCTTTTTCCAAATTTCTTAACAAAAGACACTACTAGGTCAGTTTTCTTATAGGACGATCTGTTTCAAATGAATAACATCTACTAGCTTGCGCGCATACCGTGATAACATCAACATGCATGGCATTTCCTCAAATGTGAAGTAACATCATGCTCATACCTTTCTTAGCCACCCTCTTTCCTCCTTATAAGTCTTATAGGATTTTAAGAAACCACTCTACTTTCCTCGTGAACATTCTCACGATCCCTCTTTATTGTTAATCATTTCCCAAAACACATATCAACACCCTTCATATATATTCACTTCAACAAAAGTCATTGGCCCGAACATGGCCTTTTTTTAAACTTGAGATCCTTCTAAATTCTTCAACGACGACTTCTTGTTTTCCTTATAAGTGTAGGACTTAGTCCACCTGATTCCATCCTCGATGAGTAACTCACCTTATTTCCAGTATTGTAGTCACCAATAGTGTTTCCTGGTATTGCAGGCTAAGAGCTATCATGTTAAACATGTTTGGTTCGTAACAAGTGTTCATCCTCTCTTAATCTGTTTCAAACATTTCCCTTTTGGTCTAGACAATATGTTGGTACTATATTTCCTTTGTGACTGGAGCATTCACTCCCATCCTATTTTGCCACTAATTCATAGTTGACAACCTTATTGTGCCACACACTTGTCTGCCTCCCATGAATGTGTAGTATCATTGTGCCTGGTTTGTTGAGTTTATCACACCACCACTTCATCACCAGTAGTCTCACTTTCCAAAGTAATATGTAGACATGAACTCCCTCTAAATCTTTTAGTTGATATTCAGCGTCACTCAAGTCAGCTGCATTATAGTTGATCATTTATATCTTCTATTAACGCTAGTGCTCTAGGCGAGTCCACCATTTTGATACGAACTATTTTGCGATAACCATGACCATCTCAATTTATAGATTTTCTTCCAATTCTTCTCGCCTCATTCCTCCTAGTTAGTGAATAGCTATGTGCTCTTCCATACGTTACGTGGTCTTTTCCCTTAGTTGGCAATTCATCCTGCTCGTTTCTCGACACTTGTTGGGATATCCGTTGGAAAGTATGTTCATCCATGTATCACTTAACACTTCCTTGCTTGTAAGATTCTTAAGAGACTCTCCATCAAGTCCAGATGTACTCTTGGGTTATTATCACATCACATTTATCTTCCCACTCGTTCTGTATTTTTTAAAGCCTTGGAACTTTAGCTAAATTGCAAATCCGTGATTAACTCATTCTAAGAAATCGCAAGCCTTTCACATTTGATCTGTAGAACTTCCTTGGGTTCCATTGTCCCTGACTCTCTAACAAGTACAAAACCCTTTTTCAAACCCTACTCTTAGCTTCTAGTATCGTTGACCATGTCATGTATATTGCCACGTACAAAGAATTTACATTTCTTAACCTTCCATATTATATTTGTATTAGTGGTTTATCTTTTGCATTTCCTTTCAGAGAATCATGTTATCCTTTACCACTTTTCTAGACTATACATGTATTCAACAAAATATCCAAACATCATAGCTATATGTCCCTACTCTCATTTTATTGCACTTAAGTAGCCTCACCATGGTCCTTCCCTCCCCCACTTGGGGTGAATGTTTCACATTTCGACACAAATCTTGAATTTAGCAATTTGAGGGATACATGTTTCATATATCTAGTCCTCTTGTATATGATTGACTATTAGGGAGATTTAAGTCCCCATGGTATTAACCTCATAAGTTCTCTACTCTTATTCAGCCACACAGGCCTGGGATCCAAATCCCTCGTGTCAATATCCTTTTTGGAGTGTAACACAACTTCGTACATTCCTGGGATTATTATAACATTCCTAGTGCTTAGGGTCTTCTCATTGTGGGTTCAATTGACTCTTCTTTTATAATTTCTTGTCTCATGTGCGAGACCTACACATTTATCATTACTTTCCAGGCCATGCCTTTTATATATCACGTGCCTATGTAACAAATTTTACATCTTAGAATCATACACATGGTTCCCACACTATCCACTTGTACTAGTTAAGCTTAGGTCTCATTTATCACGTCAATGCCTCTTTGGAGGTGGGTAATCACATCTAGAACTTTTCTCATATCAAGTATGCTCATGGTATTATATACTTATCTTATATGGCCATAACATTCATTCAACATGATACATGTTCCATCTTTTTAATATTCAGGCCTTTACCCATTCGTCAAGTCACTTGACAACATTATTTGGAATAAACCAAAAGAGCATTTAAACATACCTTGAACCTCAACGCACAAGTTGGAGGAAGAACAATTTCACAATAATTTTCATCGCACGATTCAAAATATCAAAGAAGGGTATTATTCCTAAATGTCCAAGTAGTCTCTAACTTATAGATGTGGTCGACAACACAGCAATAAGAAAGACTCTACTAGACACGGCTCTGAGACATCCCAAGACACTTTAAAACCTTAGCCTTTGAAACCAAGTTTGTCACGCTCTAAAACTGAGGAGCGCGACCGGCGCTCAGCCGAGTGAACCCGGTCGAGCAAGAATATTAGATTCTTTCTACCCAGCTCACCCATGATCAAGAAAAGACATGATTTAATAAATTATACATCATGAAGTTCATACATACGATGCTAAATCGTTTGATTAGCCATTGCGCCTTTAAGTCTCAAAATACATAATTCTTATAGTTCGAATGGAACAAGTGATCAAACATAACATAACTAGTTTAACATTCCCAACACCCATATGCAACCCAAATAGTGTCTACGGAGCCTCTAAAGATACAAAAGAGAGTAAAGATGGCGATGTCAACAAGGCCCCGACTATACCTCAAAAAGTGACCACAATATAAAAAAAAAGGTACAATACATGACCCCGGAATGAAATGGGGCTCACCGAGTCTGGTGGGAAGACGATGATGTATCACTAACTGCGATCAACATTGTCTGCTATGTAACCACCTGCATCCATTTAAAGATGCAGCGCCCCCGGCAAAAGGGACGTTATTACCGTCGAATAGTACTAGTATGTAAAGCTAAAACACCATCTCAATAGAATGGACAATAATACAAGGGGAAAAATAGTCATGAGTTCAATAAGAGCCTCAAAACAATACTAAAACATCAAGTAAGGATCACATAAGTTCTCAAGTCAAATTCCATCTTATTAAGTTAGGAAATCTTTAGTGCCATATGCCATAATCCACAATACCACCGTGTTCTTACACGGAGTCCGATCTCGACCGGATCGGCTAGGTCATATCATTTGAGACATCAACCATACCTACAATTTCAATTAACATTTCTAGCACAGTTACCACCATGTGTGCAGCATGGCGTCCGATCATGGCCCGATCGACTAGGCCATCTCACTTGAGACATCAACCATTTTCATAATTTCATCCACAATAACACTGTGTTCTTACACGGAGTCCGATCTCAGCCCGATCGGCTAGGCCATCTCACTTGAGACATCAGCCATTTTCTGTCAATCATTTCACATCGTACTTTTTTCATATATTTTCAATTCATTGGCACTTCTGATTTCAATTACAAAGTCATTTTTGGCACTTGGTCGTAATTCATAGTTCCAGTCCCCTTTTTCTACATTCAAATATCATTATCATTATCCTCAACAATAAGGCTTCTCATTCAAGATATTAGATTCACATATGAGCAAGTTTGAGAATCTTAGGCACATAGAGGCTTTTCGTACAATTTGGCACAACAACCTTTATTTCGATCTTGACATGAAGTCTTAACATTCCTAACAAATATTCCACATTTAGAACATATTTCTCAAATGGTAAGATGACATGATGAAGCATTTAGAATGAACATTGAACAAACATCCTTCAACACAACCACATTAGGAATAGCCAATTCAATAATGATCAAGGACTTACACCAATTATATGAACACAGTGGGATTCAATTCTAAGAAGAATGGGTTTAGCCATACATACCTCAATGGAGCTTCCTAAAACTCTAAAATGATCCGGAATTCTTAGCAACTTTAATCTATTTTGGAAATATAACAAGTTGAACCACAATTAGGAAGATGATCATGGTTTTAGCTCATTTGAGCATATTATCAAATACTTGGTGTGCATTAAGGTTTTAAGGTCCTTTTATGGAGGATTCCATCATCCCACAACCGATTCTTTACCATTTTTAGTTCAATAATCTTCCTACACCCCTTGATAACACCTTCATGTAAAATAAATAACTCTCAAGCCCAAAATGATCTTGCTACTTAACCATCTAAAGATAAATTTCGAAATTAGGGGTAGGGTGTAGAACCTTACCTCTAGGGTGAAGAATTAGTGAATCTTCCTCATTAATCTTCAATGATTTAAGCAACAATTGATGGATAATTGATTGAAGATCACTCCCCCACTCTAAGCACTCTCTCTCACTCTAAAAGTAACAGTGTTTTCAAAAATAATGGTCCACAATACTTATATAACGAGATTGGGTCGGGTTATAAAAATAGGAGAATGGATACTTCGAAATTCCGGAGCGGGCTATAGACCTGGCCCCGCGAGCTCTGTAGCGAGCTACATACTTGGCCTCGCGAGCTCTGTAGCGAGCTACAAACCTGGCCTCGCGAGGGTTATAGCCTGGTCTAGCGTGCTACAGACCTGGCCTCGTGAGGGTTATAGCCTGGTCTAGCATGCTACAGGCCAGCCTTTGGGTATTCGAACATAATGTCTTGTAGAAATGTCCAAATGACGAACGGTTTGAAGTGTTAGAAATTAGACTCAAAGGGCTTCAATATGATAGGTAGATCACCTCATAAATCTTTATAGTTTGGTAGTAGCATGTGTTTGAAATAGGATCGTGTGCGAATTAAGACATCCTTTCCACTTAATGTATCTTACTTGTTCCACACGAATTCTTTCCATTCACAAAAATCCTTCGTATGTTTCAACACACCTTAAACATATATCTTTCATTACGAAATAATGTAGTTCTATCCCATGGGTCTCCTTTAATACTCTAACACGGTATTCCCAAATACCGTTGGCGTACTTTAAAATATTAAATCATTAGAAAAAATTTTAACGGGGCCTTATAGGGACCTCACGCGTTGGTCTTTGCATTTGCGAGAAGGGAATCGCGATCGCGAAGCTGGAGGACCTTGGTCACCGAGTTCGCGAGTGGAACCTCACGTTCGCGTAATAGGAAAAGTTAGGCAATAACAATTTTTTATTCGCGAACACGAGGCAATTTCCGCGTTCGCGAAGAAGGAATCGTTGGGCAGCAGACTTAAGATCAAAATCAAGGGTTTATTTTAGATTTCACAATTTGGACATAGAGAGCTCGATTTGAGACAAAATTTCCAGGGGTTTTCAGAGGGATTGTTGGGGTAGGAGTTCTTAACTCGATTTTGATTAAATTTCACTAATCTATCATTGATTTTATCATGTAATTAGGGATTTGAGTTTGGAAATTTTGGGGAAAAGTGTGAAAGTTCTTACACTAAATGTTTTAGTTTTGAATGGCGAAATGAGGTCGGATTGGAATAATTCTTGTATGGTTGGACTCGATATCGAATGGGTGTTCGGTTTTTATAATTTTGGTCGGGTTCTGAGACGAGGGCACGGGTTGACTTTCTGGATCGATTTTTCAGTTCTTTGCTAAAACCATAATTTTATTAATTATATTAGTTTCATATAGTTATATTTATAGTATGAAATTATTTTGGCTAGATTCGAGTCGTTCGGTGTTGGAAAATCGAGGAAAAGGCCTGCTAGTTGATTGATTTAGCACGGTTTGAGGTAAGTGACTTGTCTAACCTTGTGTGAGGAAAATTCCCCTTAGGATTTGGTATTATTGTGATGATTGTGAAATGTGAAAGCTGTGTGTGTGAGGTGACGAGTGCGTACACTGGCTAAATGTGACATTTCTGGATTTTTTCTATGTAGTTTCCCTCCATTCTTTAATTGAGTTACTTGAATATTTTATAGACATCATGCTTAGTCTAATTTCACATGTCTACTTGTTGTATCTATTATTTGCAAATTGCCCTACATGTTTAGTTGAATTACTTATTTTCTTTTGTTCCATACTCATTGTTTAACTGTTGAACCTTTATTTGAAATTGCTATTCTTGGAGTTTTTTGCTGTTGAGTTTGGTATTGAGTTGCAAGTGTCATAGTTTCTATTGAGGCAAAGTGTAAGTTGTGAAACATCATCTTATTGAGTTGTTATATTTTGGCATTTATGTTATTGTTGAGGGGATTTTTGGTTGTTTGCACAAGGTTTCTGCCGTGTTGTTGTTACTATTTGCATGAGGTTTCTATCGTGCCACTTTTACTATTGATACACTTGTGGTGGTATAAGGCCTGGGTGTTGAAAAGCATACGGTGAGATAAGGTGGACTTGATACGCATGGCTAGTATGGTAACTACTAGAAGCCATGCGGTGTGATAAGGTGGGATAAAATGCGGGGTGCTATTTCGGGGAAAATGATTTTCAAAACTAAATGTAAAGGCCCTCGCGGTGATATAAGGAAAGACTATGATTTACTTTTTTATGATTTGGGACTACGAGGCGGTACCTCAGGAGTGTCGTTGTTGATCTTTCTCTATTGATGTATTTTGTTTGGTTGTTGCTTTCCTTAACATGTAAAATCCTTGTTTTCTTTTTGTGTTGTATTAGCTGCCTTGACTCCGTGTTATTATCTTTCTGTAAGTTCTTTATTGTCACACTTCCTTGTAATTATCATTATATCATTATATCTTGTGTCTTGTTTTCTTATTATCTTCAGTAGGGCCTTGACCTGATCTCGTCACTACTCTACCGAGGTTAGTCTTGGTACTTACTAGGTACCGTTTTGGTGTACTCATACTACACTTCTGCACATATTTTTGTGCAGATCTAGGTACATCCTTTCAGCCCCGGTAGTAGCGCGCTGAGTTGCTTGCTTTTGGAGACTTCAAGGTACACTTTACCGCGTCCGCAGGCCTCGGAGTCCGCTTCTACCATGTCCTTCCTTATTTCTTTACATTTTTATAGGCAGTGATGTATAGGATTGTTCGGTATTGTATCTAGAGCCTGTGACTTATATCTCACCAGGTTTTGGGATTGTACGTATTAAGCTTTTTGGTAAAGTTTGTTTATGAAATGGTTGGGATGTACAAGTTTTAAACTTTTATTTAATGTTTCCGCATATTGTTAGGCTTACCTAGTCTTAGAGACTAGGTGTCGTCATGATATCCTACGGAGGGAATTTGGCATCGTGACAACATAATCAACAAGTAATATAATGATGAGTAGAGTGTCGAACCCATAGAGACTTGTCTTTGACTTCCTACTAAATTCAATTCTAATTTTTACTAAGTCAATTCGAACAATGGTTGAGTTTGTTACTATTAACTAAAAAAATTAACTTTAAGAAACAACTAAATTAGTTGTTTAGAAAAATGGTTGTGTTGTGAATTCAATATAGATGGTTATTTCAGGGTTATAATCGATTCACCAATCCTATTGTGTTCTAGGTAACTCCCCTTTTATGCAATTTGCTTTATAATTGTTAATTAACCGAGTGGTGTGTGCTTGTAGCTCTCTCGAATTACTAAGCGCGTGCCCAAAATAGATGAATGATTATATTCCTATAAAATTAATCTATCAAGAACGCATCAAGATAATATTATTTAATTAAGCGCGGTGAGTAGGTATAATCATATCCTAACCACAAATCCACCCCCTCTCAGAGTTAAGATCGCGCCCTCTTTAATTTTTCTCTAAACTAAATAGAGCTTATCAAACATAATCCAGATATTTGTTAGAACTTAACCGCTGGCCAGACAATCATGCAATTAAGCACATAATTGAAGAAACAATCATATGATAGCAAATTGTAATCAAGGAGAAGTTAACGTCAAATAACAATATTGATGGCTAGATCACAACCTCATAACTAATCCTTAGCCACTCATGGTAGTACTAAACAAAATCACAAGTTTTTGAATGATTGAAAATACTAAGAAGGATGAAAGAAACTAATAATCCTTGCTCCCTGGGTGTTCCTCATGTGTGTTCACCTCTCAAAATCGCGTCTCCCACTCCAAATTAGGTTTAGAACTCTTTTTATACGAGTTGGGTTGTGTATGACAGTCTAAAATAAGTCCCGAGCGAAGTAGAAAAAATTCTAACTCAGTGTCCATGGCAGCGCGTCACACTGGCCATGTGCTAAGCTGAATGCCAAGAAAATTTGGGTCTTCCTGAAGCGCCCTAGGTAGCGCGTCGCGCTGTCCTGGGCGCTAGCCTATGAATGTTTTCTCTTTTATTCTCTTTTTTCTCCAATTCTTGTCCTATCGCTCCACACTACTTTCGGTTGACTCCTACTCATAGCAACACTATAATTTAGCTCAAATTATCACAATACACATACAAAAACATAAAATTCGAGTAGAATATAAGGTGGCATGCATACAAAGACACATACTTTAAGCCGAATAGCAACACCCCACATTTAGACTCTTGCTCACCTTCGAGCAATGTAACTCTATACTGCTCCCCAACACCTTCACACATCATTTATAGAGGAGAAAATTACCTTTAATCGTACACTCTACACTTAAAATGGGAAGCTAGTACCCAAAATAACCTATTAGGTCGTTATAGTTTTTATATGGAGGTGATCCCAAGGTGAACATATTTAAGGGAGGGTATCATGGTGGTTATTTATTATGGTGGTCCTTGGTTACTTTAAGGTTGTTGTTTTATGGTTTGGAGGTGGATTTATACCTGTGTTGTTTAGGGTTTTCTTTCTTCAAATATGGTTTATTGATTCTCTGGTTTCTAAGGTAGGTTGGGTTTTTTTTTTTTTGTCTTTATGGTAAAAATTTATTGTTGTACTTGAAGATTCAGCATTTTTTGTTTGTTTAGTAACTAAGATTGTCCCTGAATTTGTGAGAAGCTGATTAAACTATTCATTTAGTAAGACTCTTAGGTACATATTTGTTAGTTTTGTGGATGGGTGGTCCTAAAAGTGCTCCATTAGGTGTTGGTAGACCCCTTGTCTTCCATGTTATTTTCTACTTTAACTATTCCTTTGGTACTTCAATTTTTTTAATTATTTACTATTTGCTAACTGATATCAATTGCTATATTTGCTAGATTATTGAAGATGTTGTTAATTGATTTATTATTCAATTATGGTAGTGATTAGGTTATAGAGCCTGAATGTGTACATGAAGAAATAGGTGCACGGTTGGACAAGATACAATTCAGACTTGCTTTCATATATAGACATTGTAAAAAACAAATTAACAATGAGCTAGGATTTATTCGAGTTCAACAACATATAGTTGTTGGGACCTCTAGTAAACTCTATGAGGTGAAAGGGAATGTGGAGATCACATATTTGTTCTACTTGATTTGTAAGAAATACAATATAGTTAACTTATATATTGTGGATGAATATGAGCCTCCTATTTATTTTATTCCAGGTATTATATACCATTCTGAATCTATGTTGGTGTCGATAAGGCTAGTACTGGTTATAGCTTAAGTTACTTAGAAACTAGCTCTAGTTCTAATTTTGAAGAATTAGAATCACTAAAATCACAAAAGAAAAGGAATATCTCTAAACAATTGAATGAGTACAAAGAGTTATGTAAGGATATGGCTTTTAATAACATACCAGAAGTTATGCATTATATGAAGCTTTATGTTATGGCCAACAAGAAAAAGTTGACACTTGAGAAGAGTAACAAAACAAATGGTTATGTGTAGATGCATTATGGGATGTCTTTTTGTTTGTTTAATATCCAAATAAAGAAATTCAAGGGTTGAAATCAAGACCTTAAATATAGAACAAAATTATCGCATTGCATGTGACAATAGTAATGTTGACTTTAATATCATTGAACATTACTTTAAAGAAAAGCTATAAGATAATCCTAAGTATAAGGTAAGGGAGATGGTATTAGACTTAAAGAATGCTTTTGAGCTAAATGTTACTCATGGGAAGTGCAAGAGGGCAAGGAGAATGATATTGAAAACTTCAGATGGGAGTTTGTATAGGATTACAATAAATTTGAGGCTTATGGTATTGAATTGAGGAATAGTAATTCAGGCAATGATATAGTTATTAAGCTTCCAAAGATTGCACTTAAAGAAGAGAGAAGAACATTTGTTAGGATGCATATTTATTTTCAAGATTTAAATATGGGTTTCAAGTTAAGATTGAGGCCATTTATTGGTGTATATGGCACTTTCTTAAAGGTAAAAGTCAAGGGGCAACTGCTAGTTGTTGTAGGACATGATGCATAGAATCATTTTTACTCTTTAGTGTGGACAGTTATTGATAAGGAGACAAATAATACATATAGTTGGATCCTACAATTGGAAATCTCTGAACCTCAAGGAAAGGAATGAATTACCTTTATGTCAGACATGCAAAAGGTATACTTTTCTGAATATCTTTAATTTTGTTTTTTTTCTATTGCTGGCGCACCTTTTATTTATATCACTCGACTATTGTTCATATATGTCTAGCAGCATGTATGTTCTGAAAAATCATTGTAGAAACTAATTGATGGAATAAAAAATTTCCTTCCATAAACTTACCATAGGTTTTGTATTAGACATATTAAGAGGAACTGTGTAAGACATACAATACTTCGGAAAGCAAGAAATTTACTTAGGTGGTGTGCTTGGTGCACTTATCAAGAGGACTTCAAAGACCAGCTACAAAATTTAGGGGAGTTGAACAAGGAGGCAGCAGAGAGTTTGTTAAAGTACTCACCTCAAGCTTGGTGTAGAGCTTATTTAGACACAGTGTGCAAGAATGAGTTAGTTGATAAATACCTCACTGAATCCTTCAATTTTTGAATTTTTGATGCAAGCAAATCATTAAGATGTTGGAGGATATTGGAATCATTTTCATGAACCTATGGGGAGTTCATGAAAATGAAGTCAATACATGGACCGATGAGTATAGTCCAAAGAGCATGGGACTCTATAATGAGCACTTGCAGATTCCTCCAGCTTGTCGAGTTAATTTCAATGGAGAAAATGGGATTGAAATTATAGAAAGGCAAGATAAGCAGCGTGTCAATTTTATCTTGCACTTGCAGGATATTGGATCTTACAGGAATTCCATATTCTCATGCTATTAAAGTCATACTTTACAACAGGGGTGATCCTCTAATAGAAATGAACTGGTGGTATACCAAGGCGGTAATTCTGATCACTTATAAATACAAGCTTCAACCTATAAAAAAGAAAATTTCTAGAAAGTTGACCCATCACAAACAATAGAGCCACCATAGTTGGCGAAGATGGCCAGCATGCCTAAGGTAAACAGAAATTGGCAAAAGAATGAGGCAATTAAAAGGAAAGGAATGTGGTCAAAGTCCAAAAAAGATATAGCCATGACTTGTGAGAAATATGGAGAGCTAAACCACAATGTTAGGACTTGTGGTCAAGTAAACTATAATTCGCACTTTTATGTAGAGCTTTATGTGTTTGTTTTTGTTTTCTAACTTGTATCATTAATAACAACTAAGGGAAAGGCATCTAAGAAAAGGAAAATAGTCCTCTCAAAAGAGACCAAGAACATTGTTAGATGATGAAACTGTAGAAGAAATTCACTTTTCAGCACCTCAAATGACTCAACCAAGTCAAATAGTAGTCTTACCTTCATGCCTACACCTAGGGTTGGCCAATCAAATTTGGTTTTAGATTTTGAGTTCTCGGGTGGACATGATGATGATATTGTACTTACGCCAAGAATGATATCAGAAGTCAATACAAGACTTCTTAAGAGGAAACAAATACATATACCAACTAGAACAAGGTTAATTAACTTTACTAGTAATCACAATGAAATTAGTCTTCCAACAAATCATCCATACTCACCACCAATCTTATCCTAGAAAGGGAATAATGCTATATCTATAAAAAAAAAATTATATTTGTTCTATATTGTTGTCACGACCGAACTCCCACCGGAATCGCGACGGTGCCTAACATTACTTGCCACGCAAGCCAACAGTCACATTATAGCTAAACATTCGAATAAGAATAGTTTGATAAAGTTAACAACGGAAATCATAATCCTTAGGATAAAGATAATAACAAAACTACTACAACCATCCCCAAAATATGTTGTCAACGAGTACTACTGAGTATCAAAATATAAACCAAATATGTAGTACAACTGTCTAAATAATATAACAGTAATAAGAAAAATAAAGGAAAGAGAGTCAAGGTCTACGAGCGTTATAGCAGCTATCTCGAAGTCTCCAATTACTGGCACCAACACGGATCTAGAAACTACCACGTCCAGATGTACCTGGATTTGTACACAAAGTGTAGAGTGTAGTATGAGTAAAACCAACCCCATGTACTCGATAAGTAATAGAACTAACTTTGGGTTAAAAGTAGTGACGAGCTCAGAAGAAGACAATCAAAATTAATATAAATGACTACACGCATGTACTTATAACAATAGCAATAAGTAACTCAAATTAATTATCAAAATCGGCTCGTTCATATTACATGACTTTGGACATGCTTTGAAGTATAGCAATTATAGCACAACACTAATAAGAATATATCAGTTACAGCTAGAATGAGGAATAGTACATCTATATGCCTACATGTCAAGTATGCATGTCAAATGAATGATTTTACGGTAATATCCCTAGATACTCTCACTCCCAACATACCCCAGTTGTTTGTCTCAAATGCCCACCTCTTCACACACACAATCACTCAGCACAGTACGGGTGCCTAGCATCAATACCCCTTACCAAAGCACATGTTTATATCACTATGCATGTACTCACTGCTGGTATATCACACTTCGGAGGGACGGAGTAATAAGGCATGTTGCGGCGTGCAACCCAATCGATAATAACACTCTCAACATGATTCTAAGGCCCACCTCAGTCATCAATCTCTCACGTATCAAGGGCACACAAACTCATATCACTCATTCTAACAACTCCACATTTGAAACAACAATGATAACATGCGATCTAACAATGAATGATGAATAGAGACTGAAATATGACATGCCAATGAAGAATCATGACTAAGTGTAAGAATACAGTAAAATCAGATAACCCAAAATAACAGAAATAGCCTCATCAGGTCTCAATCAAATAACCACATAGCCTAAATATAATTTCTAACATGAATCATGGCTCAATTAGTCTCAAAAGTAGGAAAGGCGCGGATAAAACAAAGACATAATAGCAACATAGTTCAATAGTCTACTCAGAACATGATTACCCTGGTGCACGCCCACACGCCCGTCACCTTGCATGTGCATCACCCCAACACATCACAAATAACATATTTTCCAGGGATAAATACTCTCAGTTCCAAATTTAGAAATGTTACTTACCTCATAGCACGTAACACAATACTCCAACAAGCCTTTGCCTCACGAATTGGCCTCTAAACAACTCGAATCTAGTCATAAACAACGTAATACCATCACTAATAGTCGTAAGAAATAATCTCAAATGATAAAGCTAAATTTTTTAATCAAAATTGGGAAGTCAACCCAAAAAGAAAACCACGGGATCGCACCCCGGAACTCGACAAAATTTATAAATTACGAACACCCATTCAATTACGAGTCAAACCATAATAAATTCATCCTGTTCCATCCACAAATCGACCCTTAATCACCAAATCTCACTCTCCAACCACATGGTCTAAAATCCTCAAAGTTCACTTCAAATTTACATAATCTAGGTGTAATAATCAATGGATAATCTATAGATATCAATGAAAGTGATTAAACTTCACATACCTCTTTAATGGTAGCATAATCCCTCTCAAAAATCTCCCTTAGCCGAGTTCCAAATCTCCCAAAATGAGAAAAACAAAGAAACCCTTTGAATATATCTCTGCTAGTGAAATCGCACCTGCTGTCATTTGTGGTCCCGCTTCTGCGAAAAAGTGGTCGCTTCTTTGGTCTTCCAATATTTCCCCCAATCTCGCATCTCGCTCACTCGTCTGCATCTACGTGAAAGAGACTCGCACCTGCGCTTCTCCCATCTCTAGCCAAACGCCGCTTCTGCGGACTCTCACTCATAGAAGCGAGTTCGCTTCTACGAAACACCTTCTCATCTGAGACCTTACCCCCAGCCAGGTCTACAATACACAAAATGGCCGGCTGGGACTTTACATTCTCCCCCTCTTAAACATATGTTCGTCCTAAAACGGCTGTAGAATCATACATGGAGTCTCAAATAGGTGTGAATATTTGCTCTGCACCTCCTGCTCGGTCTACGAAGTAGCCTCTTCAACTAGCTGACCTCTCCACTAGACCTTCACCGAAGCTATAATCTTTGACCTCAATTTCCGAACCTGTCGGCCCAAAATATTCGACGGCTCCACATCATAAGTCAAATCTCCATCTAACTGAACCTCAAGTCCAAAACATGTGACGGATCACCATAATACTTTCGGAGCATAGAAATACGAAACACTAGGGAACACTCGATAAACCAGGTGGCACGGCAAGTCTGTAGGACACCTCTCCGATCCTCTCAAGCACCTCAAAAGGGCCAATATACCGAGGGCTCAACTTGCCCTTCTTTCCGAACCTCATCACACCCTTCATCGGCGAAACATTGAGCAAAACCTTCTCACCCACCATTTATGCAACATCATGAACCTTCCTATCAGTATAGCTCTTTTTTCTGGACTCGATGTACGGAGCCGCTCCTGGATCAACTTTACCTTCTCTAAGGAATCATGGACCAAATCATTGCCCAACAAACTAGCCTCCCCATTCTCAAACCAACCAACTGGAGAACGCCATCTCCTCTCATATAGGGCCTCAAAAGGAGCCATCTAGATACTCGACTGGAAACTATTATTGTAGGCGAACTGTGCTAATGGAAGAAACTGATCCCATGAATGTCCGAAATCCATAACACAGGAATGTAACATATCCTCCAAGATTCGAATAGTGGGCTCGGATTGTCTGTCTGTCTGAGGATGGAATGTTGTACTCAACTTAACTCGTGTACCCAGCTATCATTGCACTGCCCTAAAAAACTGCGATGTGAACTGCGTGCCTTGGTCAAAAATGATAGAAATGGACACGCTATACAAGCGGATAATCTCTCGGATGTAGATTTGAGCTATCCGCTCTGAAGAATAGGAAGTCACCTGTTGACAATTCAAACATCGAGAGACATAAGCAATGATATCTTTCTTCATTCTCCGCCACTAATAATTTTGTTTCAAGTGACGGTACATCTTCGTGACACCTAAGTAAATGGAATAGCATGAACTGTGATCCTCCTCAAGGATCAAACCTCTCAACACATCAACATTTGGAACACAAATCTGGCCTTTAATCCACATAACACAATTATCACCAACCACAACCTCCTTAGCACCACCCCGCTGCACCGTATCCTTTAATACCAACAAGTGAGGATCATCAAACTGGCGAGCCTTTATACGCTCCAACAATGATGATTGTGCCATAATGCAAGCAAGAACACGACTAAGCTTCGAAACATCCAATCTCACAAATGGATTGGTCAAGTCTTGAACATCTATGGCTAGTGGCCTCTCTGCTGCCGGTAAATATGCCAAACTACCCATACTCTCTACCTTCCTACTCAATGCATCAGCCACCACATTGGCCTTTCCCGAATAATACAATATAGTGATATCATAGTATTTCAGTAACTCTAACCATCTCTGCTGCTGCAAACTAAAATCCTTCTGCTTAAACAGGTGCTGGAGACTCCGATGGTCGGTATAGACGTCACAATAAACATCGTATAGATAGTGCCTCTAAATATTCAATGCGTGAACAGTAGAGGCCAACTATATGGCATGCATAGGGCAATTCTTCTCATGAACCTTCAACTACTGGGATGCGTAGGCAATCACCCTACCATCCTGCATTAACACCACACCAAGCCTAATACGCAACTCATCACAATACACAGTGTAAGATCCCGATCCCATAGGTAACAACACTGAGGTTGTAGTCAATGCAGTCTTGAGTTTCTGAAATCTCACCTCACGTTCTTCATAGCACCTTAAAGGAGCATCATTCTAGGCCAATCTAGTCAAAGGTGCAATAATAGATAAAAAAACCTTCCATGAAATGGCGATAATAACTTGACAAACCTAAGAAGCTCTAAATATTTGTAGGTGAAGACGGTCTATGCCAACTCTGAACTACCTCAATCTTCTTCGAATCAATATTGATCCCTCTACTAGACACTACGTGGCCCAAGAACACCACTGAATAAAGCCAAAACTCATACTTGGAGAATTTAGTATTTAGCTTTTTCTCTCTCAATGTCTAGAGTACAATCCTTAGATGCAGCTCATGATCCTCATGGCTGCATGAGTATACCAATATGTCATCAATGAACATAATGATAAATGAATCAAGATACGGCTGGAATATACTGTTCATTGAGAGCATAAATGTTGCTGAGGCATTGGTCATCCCAAAAGACATTACCAGAAACTCGTAGTGACCATAGCGGGTCTTGAAAGCCATCTTCAGAATATATCAAATTCCCGAATCTTCAACTAATGATACCCCGACCTCAAATCAATCTTCAAAAACACTCTAGCACACTGAAGTTGGTCATATAAGTCATCAATGTGCGGTAGTGGGTATTTTCTCTTAATAGTAACTTTGTTTAACTGATTATAATCAATACACATCCGCATAGAACCATCCTTATTTTTCACAAATAGGATCGGTGCACCCCAAGACGACACACTAGACCTGATAAAATCCTTATCAAGTAACTGTTGAAGTTGTCCTTTAATTCCTTTAACTCTATTGGTGGCATACGATACCGAGGAATAAATATGGGTTGAGTGCCTGTAACAAGGTCAATACCAAAATCAATATCCATGTTGGGTGGCATGCCCCGTAAGTCTGCAGGAAACACATCTGGGAAGTCTCGCACTACCAGAACTGATTCGACGGTAGGAGTATCAGCACTAACACCCCTCACGAAGACCAAGTACGCCAAACATTTCTTCTTAACCATATTTTAAGCCTTAAAATGTGAAATTGCTCTATTAGGAACATAATCCAGGGAACCTATCCACTCCAATCTCGGCGCCCCCGCTAACGCCAATGTCATGGTCTTATCGTGACAATATGAAATAGCATGTCACGACGACAACCAATCCATGCCCACTATCATTTCAAAATCAACCATGCTGAGTAGTAAAATATCAACCCTCGTCTCATAACCCCAATATTCACCACACAAAACCGATATACACGGTCCACAATAATATAATCACCCACCAGCGTAGAAACATGAACATGCATAACTAAAGAATAACGGGGCATATCCAAATAACGAGCAAAGTATGATGACACATATGAATAAGTGGAACTAGGGTCAAATAATATTGAAACATCCTTGTGGCATACTGAAACAATACTTATGATCACAGCGTCGGAAGCAAGTGCCTCTGGCCTGGAAAGAAATGCATAGCATCGAGCCTGACCACCGCCTGATCGACCTCCCCCTCTAGGGTGACCTCAAACTGCCTGAGTCCCACCGTGAGCTGGCTGAGCAGTGATGTAGTAACTGGTGCAGAAATAGTAGCCTGACCTCTCTACTGAACGAGACCTTCGGTAAGATGGCAATATCTCCTAACATGCCCCAACTCCCCACACTCAAAGCAACCTCGATCTAGGGATAGCTGTGGGGCCTAAACCAGACCCTGAGAACTAGAATAACTATTGGAAGAGCCTGGTACTGACAAACCCTGAACTGATGGAGCATGGTACGAACTCTGAACGGGAAGTGCACTGGTTGATGACTGAACCAGACGAGTACTGTATGAACCATGACTAGCTGATGCACTACGATGAATCGGACAAGCCATCTAAGCGGGCAAATAAGGGTGACCCTGCTGTGATGTGACTGACCTCTAGATAAGGTACCACTCAAACCACCTGAACTATGGGGCCTCTTTCCCTCCCGCTCCTCATTCTCAAACCAGTGAACCAACTCCAAGCGCCTAGCGATATCGACCACCTGGTCAAACCTAACATCTGTCTTGGTCTCTCGAGCCAAACTGAAGCGTAGGCCATAGTTGAGGCCGTTAATAAACCTCATGCTTCTCTCTCTTTTTAGGAACCAACCACACTGTATGACGAGCCAAATATGTGAACCTCATCTGATACTGAGTCACTACCATACCCTCCTAGCGTAGTTGCTCAAACTGCCTACGCAACTTCTCTCTGCGAGTCTGTGGGACAAACTTCTTTAAGAAGAGAACTAGCCATGAAAGTGGTGTTGCGTCGACTAGAATGCTCAACTCATAGGCATGCCACCATTTGTAAGTTGCCCCTGTCAGCTAAAATATAGTGAATGCAACCCCACTGGTGTCCAAAAGACTTGTTGTGCGAAGAATTTACTGACACCTATCCAAAAGGTCATGAGCATCCTTGGACTCTGCTCCATTGAACTCTGGAGGCTTAAGCCTCCCAAACCACTCCAATTTGTTTTATTACTCATCACTCATAGGTGGGCCAACCTCGGCTCGAGTAGCAGCAACCAGTTGAACTGATAATACACCTGACATCTGAAGTCGTTGAGCTGGCTACTCTGGAGTATATGTGGCAAGAGTCTGGGCACCTCCCCCAACCTGAAAAGTGGCTGGTGCAGCTGAAACTGAAACTGTTTGATCCAGGCTCGTGCATACAGTCAAAATCTAGGCCAAGGCCTTCTGAAAGCCAGGGATAACAATGGGCACTACTGGTGCCTAAGCTGGTCCCACTGCTCAAAACATCTGGTATCTGCTCCTCAGTTGGAGCAACTGGTGGCTCCATATATGCCGCTCTGGTTGTAGTATGAACCCACCTCGACCTGTATCGTGGTCCCGGCCTCTTGCGGCCCTAACTGGTGGTACTAGTGGCCATCTACCTGATTCGGTCGCACATATCATCACCATCTATGAGAGAATAGAAGAGTCAAGATTCAAACTTCAGAAACAACAAATCTTCACGACAAGAATGCAAGAAGGTGGAGTTTTCTAACGATTTGGTAACCTCTCAAAGATAGGTATAGATGTTTCTGTACCGATCTGCAAGACTCTACTAAACCTGCTCATAACTCGTGAGACCTAAGCAACCTAGTGCTCTAATATCAACTTAGCATAACCTAAATACCACCGGAGTTGCGACAAAGCCTAACATTACTTACCAGGCAAGCCAGTAGTCACATAATAGCTAAACATTTAAATAAGAATAGTTTGATAAACTTAACAGCAAAAATATCATAATCCTTGGATAAAGACAGTAACAAAACTACTGCAACCATCCCCAAAATCTGGTGTCAATGAGTACATGAGCATTACTGAGTATCAAAAGATAAACCAAATCTGTAGTATAATTGTCTGAATAATAGAACAGTAATATGAAAAATAGAGGAAAGAGAGTCAAGGTTTGCGGCCGTACGGGTGCCTGACATCAATGCCCACCTCCTCGCATACACAATCACTCAGCATTGTACGGGTGCCTGACATCAATGCCCCTCACCAAAGTACGTGTACATATCACTCTGTCTGCGCTCACTGCTGGTATATCAGACTCCGAAGGGTCGAATCCTTCCCAAGCGCTAATCAAAAGCCAATAAGGTCTGTTGCAGAGTGCAGTCCGATCCACAAATAATAATAAAGCCAATATGGCATGTTGCGGCGTGCAGCCCGATTGACAATAACACTCTTAACACGGTTATAAGGCCTACCTCAGTCATCAATCCTTCAAGTCTCAAGGGATCACAAACTCATATCACTCCCAGCAACTCCACATACGGAATAACAATGATAACATGTGATGTAACAACGAATGATAAACAGAGACTAAGATATGACATGCCAATGAAGAATCACGATTGAGTGTAAAAATACAGTTAAATCAGATAACCCAAAACAATAGAAATAACCTCATTAAGTATCAATAAAATAACCACATAGCCTAAATATGATGTCTAACATGAATCATGGCTCAATTAATCTCACAAGTAGGAAAGGCACGAATAAAACAAGACATAATAACAACATAGTCCAATAGTCAACCTAAAACATGATTAACCCGGTCACGCCCACACGCCCGCCACTTAGCATGTGCATCACCCCAACACATCACATATAATATGTTTCCTAGGGATAAATACCCTCAATTCCAAGTTTAAAAATATTACTTACCTCAAAGCGTGCAGCTCAATACTCCAACAAGCCCTTGCCTCGCGAATCGGCCTATGAATGACTCGAATCTAGTCACAAACAACTCAATATCATCAATAATAGTCGTAGGAAACAATCTAAAACGATAAAGCTAAAGTGTTTAATCAAAATCAAAACGTCAACCCAAAATGTCAACCCCGGGTTCGCACTCTGGAACCCGATAAAATTCATAAATTCCGAGCACATATCGCGTCCAATTGCACACCTCAAAAGAAGTGTGAAACGGTCGCTTGCAATAATAAAACACAACTAAGAGTCGGGGTCGAATCCATAGGGAACTAAGATGGGAGTTAGGGGTATATATTCTAATGCGCGTGATTGAATTATCATGATTTTCACTTTCACAAAAAGGTTTTGTTTCTATTTCTAATTTTATACTAAAGATTGCAGAATAAAGAAAGAAGACTAGGAATAGTTATTTTTGAGGTTTTTCAGATTGGTAAAAATCCTAGGGTTGTTACAATTACCTAGGTATTTGCCTAATTGGATAAAGACCTTAATGTTTATTTTGTTGATCGGGGTGTATTATAGCTATCAACTCTCAATTACCCACTCAATACCTCTCGGTCAAAGAGTGGTTTTGCCCAATTTGGCTTTCTCAAGACCAAATGGGTATCACACAAAACAGTTGATAAAAGCTCAAGTCGGGTTATTACTATCTTTAGGTTGAACCCTTTAATTGGGTTAATTAATCTCTCGATTGACCCAATTCCTTGTTAGCCAAGTTTTTCTAGACTAAATCTCTCTTTCTCTAGTAGAGACTAAGTCAAATAGGCATGAACTAATGTTTGCAACCATTAATTCCACAAATTAAAGCATGAACTAGGCTAAATAATAAACACACAATCATAAACAAGCACTAAATTAGATACTCATAATGTTTACACACTAGGGTTGGGTCACAACCTAGTAAAAATCTAGCAACTCATGCTTGGGTTTGAACAAAAAGAAGAAGAAATACTAACTAAACTCATATTTTAAGCTTAAAATAATAAAATCTATTGTAAATATACCAAAATATAGTCTTACAAAATAGGCAAAGAAAAACGGCTACAGTAGTTGTTGATGTCAAAACTTTTCCTAATTTCGTGAAACTTTTCTATTTATACAAGTCTGAAAATTTCAGACAAAAATGCCCATCAGGAGGTTCTGCCGCAGCACAATTACATGTGCGGTCCGCAGACTTCTTCATCTGGCAGGAGCTGGGATTTTGCGGCCGCAAGCAAATATTTTTGCGGTCCGCAGATTATGTCTGCGGTCACAAACCAGTCTTCTATGGTTCGCATATTTATGTCTATAGCTGCAAGGCACTTCTTCTGTGGCCGCGCAATTCTTGTGCAGTCCGCAATTCACTCTTCCTCTGCAGTCGCATAATTCTTGTGCGGTCAGCAATTCTTAGAGGCCCGACACTTGGAAATTTGCACTCTCTGATCTTGGATACTAGCCCAGCTCTTGCGCAATTTGCATAAATGTCTACTAGATTTTTCTTCCTTGTTTGCGACCGCAGGTGGAATTCTGCAGTCCGCAATTTCTTCTGCGACCGCAGAATTCCTTCTGCGGATCGTACATTGAGTGTTTCTGTGCTCTTTTATTGCCTTGTACTTGGACTACTCCTCTTTGAGTCGGATTTTATCTCGGGAGCCCAACATCTAGCATTCTTGCAATTTTGTACAATTTCATCAGTTTCAGGAGCATAATTCAATGATTTTAGACTAAAACAAAAGTTAAAAGGCGCTAATAAGTAGTGAAAATCCTTACTTATCAACACCCACTCAATTACAAGTCCAACCATACTAAATTCATCATATTGCAACTACAAATCTACCCCCAAATCACCAAATCTCATTCTTCAACCACATGGTTTAAAATCTCCAAATTTCACTTCAAATTCACATAATTTAGGTGTAATAATCAATAGGTAATCAATATTTTATCAACAAAAGTGATTAAACGTCACTTACATCTTCAATGGTAGCAAAATCCCTCTCAAAAATCACCCTTAGTGTCACGACCCTAAAATCTCACCCGTCGTGATGGCGCCTATCTCGATACTAGGCAAGCCGTTAATGTCACTAAACCACGATTTCTTTTAAGTTTAAAAATATAATATTTAATACAATACCAAAAATCTAGCAATTTCCGATACAACACTCCCAAAACCTGGTATCACTGAGTACATGAGCATCTAATATGAATACAAACCTGAAAAAAGTACGGTCTACAATAGTCTATGACCAAAATACAGTAATACAGAGATAGAGAAGGAGAGACAAGGTCTGCGAAATACGGCAGCTACCTCTGAATCTCCGAAAAATCAGTTGTACGAAAGAGTCAACACCCGCTATGTCCGGGAACACCTGGATCTGCACACGAATTGCAGGGTGTAGTATGAGTACAACCAACCCAGAAAGTAACAATAATAAATAAGGAACTGAAGATAGTAACGAGCTACACAGTTATGGTTCATTTCTAGCAATCCCAGCAAAGAATAAACATGCTATCAAATCTGGCAGTTTAATGTCAAATCAATATTTATACAGTTCATGTTCATGTAATCTGTATATCAACAATCTTTCAGAGATTTCATGACAATGACAGATAGAAACTAAATGCAACAACAAATAGAAATCAAGTACAACCTATCAGGACATCAATCACTCACTGGGCTCCAAGCCCTCATCACTCCCTGGGCTCCCAGCCCTCACTCAATGGGTACCCGCGCTCACTGGGAGTGTACAGACTCCGAAGGGGCTCCTACAGCCCAAGCGCTATAATCTACACGGACAACTCATGTGCCATAATATAAATATCTGGATCCTCAAGGCCAACTTACGTGCCATAGTATAATATAAGGATCCGCACGGCCAACTCACGTGCTATAGTATAATATCTGGATCCGTACGACCAACTCACGTGCTATAATATCAATATCTGGATCTGCACGGCCAACTCACGTGTTGTACGGACAACTCACGTGCTATAGTATCAATATCTCACAATCAGGCCCTCGACCTCACTCAGTCATAAATCTCTCCAGTCTTTCGGGCTCTCAATAACCATGAAATCAGCCCAAACAACAATGATATGATGCATCAATAATAATAACAGAGACTGAGATGAAATGTGCAAGTAAAACAAACTGAGACTGAGTACATATAGCATTTAGCAGGCAATTCAACAAGTGCACGACCTCTATGGGTCCCAACAATACTATCACATAGCCTAAACATGATTTCTAACATGATTTACAGTCAAATTTTATCAACACATAAAGAGCATATAGCTAACAACAAATTATTCAACTTTACAGTTTCCCGGGACGGACCAAGCCACAATCCCCTCGGTGCATGCCCACACGCCCGTCACCTAGCATGTGCGTCACCTCCAAAATAATTACATGATACCAAAATCCAGGGTTTCATACCCGCATGACTAGATTTAAAACTGTTACTTACCTCAGAGCGTGAAATTCTTTACTCTGCTATGCCTTTGCCTCGCAAATCGGCCTCAGAATGCCTCGAATCTAGTGACAAATAATTCGTTTTAGTCAATAAAATTTATTGGAATTAATTCCATAAGAAAATGCTAATTTTCCATAAATATCCGAATTTTAGCTCAAAAATTGTCCGTGGGGCCCACGTCTCCGAACTCAACAAATATTATAAAATTCGAAAGCCCATTCAACCACGAGTCTACCCATACCAATTTTACCAAATTCTGACCTCAACTCGACCCTCAAATCTACAAATCTTATTTCCAACTTTCTAAGTTCCAGTCTCCGATTTACACCTCAAAATCATGTAATCTAGTCAGATTATTCGATGATAATTCAATATTATGGAGTAGAAATGATCACAAGGGACTTACCTCTAGTTTTCCTTGAAAATATATCAAAAATCGCCTCTCCTCAAGCTCCAATATGTCAAGAATGGCGAATGGGACGAAGTCCCTGTTTTTATAATTCTACCCAGACAACCTCGGTTCTACCTCGATCTTGACCTTTGATCTTGGCCTTCGATCGAGGTCCTCGATCCTAGGCCTCGATCCTGGGCCTCGATCCTGGCCCTCGATCCTAGGCCTCCCCGATCCTGGGCCTCGATCGTGGCTTCGATCCTGATCCTCGATCATGGCCCTCGACCCTGGCGTTCGATCATGTCTTCGACCCTGCCTTCGACCATGGAACTCAACCTTGGGCTCGATCATGGCTTCGATCATGGCCCTCGACCCTGGGCTCGATCTGAGATCGATTCTGGCAGTTTCTGGGCTCGATTCTGAGAGATTTCTGGTCTCGAATCTGGCAAAAGAAATTTCCAACAGAAGGAAATTGCAGCAGCTGTTGTAGTTCGATTTTTGATCCGTTAACCATCTAAAACTCACCCGAGGCCCTCTAAACCTCAACCAAATATACCAACAAGTCCTAAAACATCATACGAACTTAGTCGAATCCTTAAATCACCTCAAACAACACTAAAACCATGAATTACGCCCCAATTCAAGAAATTTCTAATTTCTACAAATAACATCGGAACCTATCAAATCACGTCTGATTGACCTCAAATTTTGCACACAAGTCATAAATGACATAACATACCTATCAGAATTTTCAGAATCGGATTTCAACCCCGATATCAAAAAGTCAACCACTCGGTCAAACTTTCCAAAAAATCAACTTTCGGCATTTCAAGTCTAATTCCTCTACGGACCTCCAAAAATTCTTCCGGACACGCTCCTAAGTCTGAAATCACCATACGGAGCTATTGGAATTATCAGAATTTGAATCTGAGGTTGTTTACATATAGGGTCATATCCGGTCCACTGTTCTAACTTAATTTCTTTCAATTATGAGACTAAGTGTCTTATTTCACTCTGAATTCCTTCCGGACCCGAACCAACTAACCCGATAAGTTATAAATCAATTGCAAGACATAATTTGAGTAGTAAATGGGAAAATGGGGTTATAATATTCAAAATGACCGGTCGGGTCGTTACATTCTCCCCATCTTAAACAAACGTTCGTCCTCGAATGGGTTTAGAATAATACCTGGAGTCTCAAATAAGTGTGGATATTTGTTCTGCATCTCCTGCTCAGTCTCCCAAGTAGCTTCTCCGACTGGCTGGCCTCTCCACTTCACCTTCACTGATGCTATATTCTTTGACCTCAGCTTTCAAACCTGTCGGTCTAAAATAGCCACCGGCTCCACATCATAAGTCAAATTACCGTCCAGTTGTACTGTACTGAAATCCAGAATGTGAGACGGATCCCCAACATACTTTTGGAGCATGGATACATGGAACACGGGATGAACACTTGATAGACTAAGTGGCAAAGCAAGTTCATAAGCCACCTCCCCAATTTTCTTAAGTATCTCAAAAGGCCCAATATACCGAGGGCTCAACTTGCCCTTTTTCCTGAACCTCAACACACCCTTCATGGGTGAGATCTTGAGCAGAACCTTCTCCCCAAACATGTGAACAACATCACGAACCTTCCTGTCGGCATAACTCTTTTGTCTAGACTGTGCCGTGCAAAGCTGTTCCTGAATTACTTTGACCTTCTCTAAAGCATCCTGAACCAAGTCAGTACCCAATAGTCTAACCTCACCCGGCTCAAACCAACCCACCAGAGACCGACACCGTCTCCCATATAAAGCTTTATACGGAGCCATCTGAATGCTTGACTGGTAGCTATTATTGTAAGCAAACTCTGCGAGTGGCAGAAATTGATCCCATGAACCCCCAAAGTCAATGACACAAGCGCGTAGCATATCCTCCAATATCTGAATAGTGCGCTCGGACTGTCCGTCTATCTGAGGGTGAAATGTTATACTCAACTGAACCTGTGTGCCCAATTCTCATTGCACTGCCCACCAAAACTGTGAAGCAAACTATGTGCCCCGATCTGAAATAATGGACACTGGCACACCGTGTAGGCGAACAATCTCGCGAACATAAATCCCAGCCAACCACTCCGAAGAATAATTAGTACCGACTGGAATAAAATGCGCATATTTGGTCAACCGATCTACTATCACCCAAACAGCATCAAACTTTTTCAAAGTCCGTGGGAGTCCAACTACGAAGTCTATGGTAATACGCTCCCACTTCCACTCTGAAATGTCAAGTCTCTGTAGCAATCCGCCCGGTCTCTGGTGCTCGTACTTTACCTGTTGACAATTTAAACACCGAGATACAAACCCAACTATATCTTTCTTCATCCGCCTCCACCAATAGTGTCGTCTCAAATCCTTATACATCTTCGCGGAGCCTGGATGAATAGAGTACCGCGAACTGTGAGCTTCTTGGAGAATCAGCTCACGCAAACCATCTACATTAGGTACACATAGCCTGCCATGCATCTGAAATACACCGTCATCTCCAATAGTGACTTCCTTGGCATCACCGTGCTGAACCGTGTCCTTAAGAACAAGCAGATGTGGATCATCATACTGGCGCTCTCTGATGCGATCATATAAAGAAGATCGAGAAACCACACAGGCCAAAACTCGATACGGCTCGGAAATATCCAATCTAACAAACTGATTGACCAAGGCCTGAACATCCAAGGCTAAAGGCCTCTCTGCTACCGGTGAGTATGCTAAGTTGCCTAAACTCTCCGCCTTACGACTCAAGGCATCGGCCACTACATTGGCCTTTCCGGGATGATAAAGAATGGTGATATCATAATCCTTAAGCAACTCCAACCACCTTCGTTGCCGCAAGTTAAGATCCTTCTGTTTAAACAAATGTTGCAAACTCCGATGATCTGTATACACCTCACATTGGACACCGTACAAGTAATGCCGCCAAATTCTCAAGGCATGAACAATATCTGCTAACTCAAGATCGTAGACTGGATAATTCTTCTCATGTACCTTTAACTGTCTGGATGTATAGGCAATCACCCTATCGTCTTGCATAAGTACTGCGCCGAGACCAATCTGCGACGCGTCATAATACACAGTATAAGACTCTGAACCTGTAGGCAACACCAATACTGGAGTTGTAGTCAAAGTTGTCTTGAGCTTCTGAAAGCTCTCTTCACATTCATCTGACCACCTGAACGGAGCACCTTTCTGGGTCAATTTAGTCATAGGCAATGCAATAGACGAGAAACCCTCAACAAAACGATGATAATAACTAGCCAAGCCGAGAAAACTTCGAATCTCAGTAACTGAGGATGGTCTGGGCCAATTCTGAACTGCCTCTATTTTCTTCGGATCCACCTTAATACATTCACTGGACACTATATATCCCAAGAATGCCACCGAACTAAGCCAGAACTCACACTTAGAGAATTTGGCATAAAGTTTCTCTACTCTCAGCCTCTGTAATACAATACCCAAGTGTTGTGCATGCTCCTCCTGGCCACGTGAGTACACCAGAATATCATCAATTAATACCATGACAAATAAATCAAGATATGGCTAAAATACACTATTCATCAAATGCATAAATGCTGCTGGGGCATTGATTACCCCAAAAGACATCACAAGAAATTCATAATGGCCATAACGAGTCCTGAATGCCGTCTTTAGAATATCCGAATCCCAAATTTTTAATTGGTGATACCCAGACCTCAAATCAATTTTGGAGAATACCCTCGCTCCCTGAAGCTGATCAAATAAATCATCAATACGCGGCAATGGATATTTATTCTTGATTGTAACTTTGTTCAACTGCCTATAATCAATGCACATCCTTAGAGTACCATCTTTCTTTTTCACAAACAGAACTGGTGCACTCCAAGGTGACACACTAGGCCTAATAAACCCCTTTTCAAGGAGTTCCTAAGTTGCTCTTTCAATTCTTTTAACTCAGCTGGTGCCATACGATACGGAGGAATAGAAATGGGCTGAGTGCCCTGCACCAAGTCAATATCGAAATCAATATCCCTGTCGGGTGGCATACCCGGCAGGTCTGCAGGAAATACATCCGAAAAGTCTCGCACGACCAGTACTGAATCAATAATAGGAGCATCTGCATCAACATCTCTCACAAAGGCCAAATATGACAAGCATCACTTTCCAACCAGACGTTGGGCCTTCAAATAAGAAATTACCCTGCTAGGAACATGATCTAGAGAACCCCTCCATTCAACCTTTGGCAACCTCGGCATCGTCAACGTCACGATTTTTGCGTGACAGTCCAGAATAGAATGACATGGAGACAACCAATCCATACCCAAGATTACATCGAAATCAACCATACCGAGCAATAAGAGATCAACTCTAGTCTCCAGTTCCCCAATAGTTACCACACACGACCAATACACATGATCCACAGTAATAATATCGCCAACCGGTGTAGATACACAAATAGGTGAAACTAAGGACTCACAGGGCATATCCAGATAATTAGCAAAATATGATGATACATATGAATAAGTGGAACCAGGGTCAAATAATATAGATGCCTCCCTGTGGCACACTAAAACAATACCTGTGATTATTGCGTCTGAAGCAACAGTATCTGGCCTGGCAGGAAAAGCATAGAATCGAGCTTGCCCGCCACCTGATCGGCCTCCCCCTCTTGGATGGCCCCTAGCTGCCTGACCCCCACCTCGAGATAGCAGGGTGGGTGGTGTAACTGCTGGTACTGGTGCCGTCGGTTGAGAACTCTGCTGTGAAACCCCACTCAACAGCCTAGGACACTCTCTCTTGAAATGACCAAATTCTCTGCACTCGAAACAACCCTTCCTCTGATGGAACTGCTGCTCCTGATAACCCGAAGAATGCCCTGTAGAAGCCTGTGCAGATAAGGCATGATGAGAACTCTGCGCTGGTAGTGCACTGAATGAAGACTGGCCTGAGTG
Source organism: Nicotiana tabacum (assembly GCF_000715075.1). Lineage (NCBI taxonomy): Eukaryota > Viridiplantae > Streptophyta > Magnoliopsida > Solanales > Solanaceae > Nicotiana > Nicotiana tabacum. The sequence continues at coordinate 15,914,882 of NC_134098.1, forward strand.
AACAATATAAGAACCATGGCTAGCTGATGCACCACGATGAGCTGGACGACCCGTCTGAGCGTGTCTGTAAGAATGACCCCTACCTTGGTGAAACAGACCCCCTGAAGGAACACCGATGTAATCACCCGGACCACGAGGCCTCTTAGCCTCTCTCTCTCTCTCCACGTTCCTGGCTACGAATCATCTTTATTTGCCGAGCAATGTCCACTACCTCATCAAAAATAGAACCAGATACTCGTTCCCTAGTCATAAGTAACCGCAACTGATATGTGAGGCCATTAATGAACCTCATAATCCTCTCCCTATCAGTGGGAACCAACCAGACTGCGTGATGAGCCAACTTAGAAAATCTTATCTAGTACCGCGTCACGGAGATATCACCCTGGCGAAGCTGCACAAACTGTCTGCGCAGCTCTTCTCTGCGGGACTGAGGTACGAACTTCTCCAAAAAGACTACGGAGAACTGATGCCAAGTAAGGGGTGTTGCGCCAACAGGCCTACATCACTCGTAAGTCTCCCACCATCTGAGTGCAGACCCAGAAAACTAAAAAGTAGTGAATGAGACCCCACTGGTCTCCAGAATACCCGTTGTTCGAAGCATCCGTTGACACATATCCAGAAAATCCTGAGCATCCTCTGATTCAGTGCCGCTAAATGGTGGAGGTCGAAGCCTCTCAAATATCTCAAGTCTCCTCTGCTCATCATCTGCCATAACAGGAACTGCCGGGGCCTAAGCAGCTGCAACCGGTTGGGCTGGTAGTGCCCCGCTATCTGAAGTCCCTGTACTACCTGGTCTGGAGTACGGGCAACGGGGGTATGAGTACCTCCCCCGGCCTGAGAAGTGGCAAGTGCGGCCTGAGTCGAAACCACCTGAGCAAGACCAGTGCAGGCTGCCAATATCTGGGCCAAAGTCTCCTAAATGCCTGCAATCTCAATGGGCACAGCTGGTGCCTGAGCTGATCCTGTCGGCTCAACTATATCTGAAATCTGCTCCTGAGCTGGAATAACTGGTGGTACTACATGTGTTGTTCTAACTATGGTACGAGCTACACCTCGACCTCGACCTCTACCTCAGCCCCACCTCTACCACAGCCCCGGCCTCTCACGGCCCTAACTGGTGGCACTGGTGGCTGACCGTCTGATCCGGTAGTACGTGTCCTCACTATCTGTGAGAGAATAGAATAACAGAAATTTAGTATCCTGAATCAACAAATTCGCACGACAGAATACAAGAAAGAGAAATTTTCCTAAGGGTTCTGCAGCCTCTCGAAGATAAGTACAGACGTCTCTGTACCGATCCGCAATACTCTACTAAACCTGCTCATGACTCGTGAGACCTATGTAACCTAGGCTCTGATACCAACTTGTCACGACCCTAAAATCTCATCCGTCGTGATGGCGCCTATCTCGATACTAGGCAAGCCGTTAATGTCACTAAACCATGATTTCTTTTAAGTTTACAAATATAATATTTAATATAATACCAAAAATCTAGCAATTTCCGATACAACACTCCCAAAACCTGGTGTCACTGAGTACATGAGCATCTAATATGAATACAAACCTAAAAAAGTACGAAAGAGATAGGGAAGGAGAGACAAGGTCTGCAAAATACGGCAGCTACCTCTGAATCTCCGAAAAATCAGCTGTATGGAAGAATCAACACCCGCTATGACCGGGAACACCTGGATCTGCACACGAAGTACAGGGTATAGTATGAGTACAACCAACTCAACAAGTAACAATAATAAATAAGGAACTGAAAATAGTAACGAGCTACACAGTTATGGTTCATTTCTAGCAATCCCAGCAAAGAACAAACATGCTATCAAATCTGGAAGTTTAATGCCAAATCAATTTTTATATAGTTCCTGTTCATGTAATCCGTATATCAACAATCTTTCAGATATTTCACGACAATGACAGATAGCAACTAAATGCAACAACAAATGAAAATCAAGTACAACGTCTCAGGACATCAATCACTCATTGGGCTCCAAGCCATCATCACTCCCTGGGCTCCCAACCCTCACTCAATGGGTACCCGCACTCACTGGGGGTGTACAGACTCCGGAGGGGCTCCTACAGCCCAAACTCTATAATCTGCACGGACAACTCACGTGCCATAATATAAATATCTGCATCCGCACGACCAACTCACGGGATGCACGGCCAACTCACGTGCCATAGTATAATATAAGGATCCGCACGGCTGACTCACGTGCTATAGTATAATATAAGGATCCGCACGGCCAACTCACGTGCTATAGTATAATATAAAGATCCGCACGGCCAACTCACGTGCTGCATGGACAACTCATGTGCTATAGTATCAATATCTCACAATCAGGCCCTCGGCCTCACTCAGTCATAAATCTCTCCAGTCTCTCGGGCTCTCAATAATCATGAAATCATCCCAAACAACAATGATATGATGTAATAATAATAATAATAATAACAGAGACTGAGATGAAATGTTCAAGTAAAACAAACTTAGATTGAGTACATATAGCATTTAGCAGGCAATTCAACAAGTACGCGACCTCTGTGGGTCTCAACAGTACTATCACATAGCCTAAGCATGATTTCTAATATGATTTACATTCAAATTTTATCAGCACATAGAGAGCATATAGCTAACAACAAATTATTCAACTTTACAGTTTTCCGGGACGGACCAAGTCACAATCCCCTCGGTGCACGCCTACACGCCCGTCACCTAGCATGTACGTCACCTCCAAAATAATCACATGATACCAAATTCGGGGTTTCAAACCCTCAGGACTAGATTTAAAACTGTTACTTACCTCAGAGGGGGAAATTCTTTACTCTGCTATGTCTTTACCTCACAAATCGGCCTCCGAATGCCTCGAATTTAGTCACAAATAATTCGTTTCAGTCAATAAAATTTATTGGAATTAATTCCATAAGAAAATACTAATTTTCCATAAAAATTCGAAGTTTAGCTCAAAAATCGCTTGTGGGGCCCACGTCTCAGAACTCGACAAAAGTTATAAAATTCGAAATCACATTCAACCATGAGTCTACCCATACAAATTTCACCAAATTCTGACATCAACTCGACCCTCAAATCTACAAATCTTATTTCCAAATTTCTAAGTTCCGATCTCCGATTTACACCTCAAAATCATGTAATCTAGTCGGATTATTCGATGATAATTCAATATTATAGAGTAGAAATGATCACAAGGAACTTACCTCAAGTTTTTCTTGAAAATATATCAAAAATCGCCTCTCCTCAAGCTCCAATTTGTCAAAAATGGCGAATGGGACGAAGTACCTGTTTTTATAATTCTGCCCAGACAACCTCGGTTCTGCCTCGATCTTGGCCTTCGATCGAGGTCCTCGATCCTGGCCCTTGATCCTGGCCCTCGATCCTGGGCCTCGATCGTGGCTTCGATCTTGATCCTCGATCATGGCCCTCGACCCTGGCCTTCGAAAATGTCTTCGACCCTGCCTTCGACCGTGGCCCTCGACCCTGGGCTCGATCATGGCTTCGATCGTGGCCCTCGACCCTGGGCTCAATCTGGGCTCGATTCTGGCAGGTTCTGGGCTCGATTCTAAGAGAATTCTGGTCTCGAATCTGGCAGAAGAAATTTCCAACATAAGGAAATTGCAGCAGCTGTTGTAGTTCAATTTTTGATCCGTTAACCATCCGAAACTTACCCGAGGCCCTCTAGACCTCAACCAAATATACCAACAAGTCCTAAAATATCATACAAACTTAGTCGAATCCTTAAATCACCTCAAACAATACTAAAACCATGAATTACGCCCCAATTCAAGCCTATTGAACTTTGAAATTTCTAGTTTATACAAATAACGCCGGAACCTATCAAATCACGTCTGATTGACCTCAAATTTTGCACACAAGTCATAAATGACATAACATACCTATCAAAATTTTCAGAATCGTATTTCAACCCCGATATCAAAAAGTCAACCCCTCGGGCAAACTTCCCAAAAATTTAACTTTCGGCATTTCAAGTCTAATTCCTCTACGGACCTCCAACAATTCTTCCGGACACGCTCCTAAGACCAAAATCACCATACGGAGCTATTGGAATTATCAGAATTTGAATCTGAGGTCTCTTACACATAGGTCCATATCCGGTCCACTTTTCTAACTTAATTTCTTTCAATTATGAGACTAAGTGTCTCATTTCACTCTGAATTTCTTCCGGACCCGAACCAAATAACCCGATAAGTCATAAATCAATTGCAAGACATAATTTAAGCAGTAAATGGGGGAACGGGGTTATAATATTCAAAATGACCGGCCGAATCATTATACTTAGCCGAATTCGAAATCTCCCAAAATGAGAAAAATAAAGAAACCCTTCGAATATAACTCTGCTAGTGAAACCGCACCTACGGTCACTTAACTGCATATGCGGTCCCGCCGAAAAAGTGACCGCTTTTGCGGTCTTCCAAGCTTTCCCCCAATCTCGCATCTGCGCTCACTCGCCCGCATCTGCGGACACGCATATGCGGAAAGAGCCTCGTACCTGCGCTCCTCCCAGCTCCAGCCAAACACCACTTCTGCGGACTCACTCGCAGAAGCGAGTTCACTTCTGCGGAACACCTTCGCATCTGCGACCTTACGAACTTACTCGAAACCCCAACTCACATCAAACAATATCAAAATTATGAATTGCACTCCAATTCAAACCTAATAAAACTAATGAACTTCCAACTTTTAAAACCAATATCGAACCATATCAAATCAACTCCGAATAACCTCAAATTTTACACACTAGTCACAAATGATACAACGTACCTATTTCAACTTCTGGAACCAAAATCTGAACCCGGTATCAACAAAGTCAACTCTCGGTCAAACCTATCAACCTTCCAAATCTTCAAACTTTTCAACATTCGCCAAAAGCCTATACGAAGCTATCAGAACTCTCAAAACTCCATTCTGAAGTCGTCTACATAAAGGTAAAACTCCGATTAACTCTTTCAACTTAAGTCTTCTACCTTATGACTAAGTGTCATATTTTACTCCAAAACATTTTCTAAAACCAATTCCAAACACACCGGCAAGTCATATAACCACAAATGAACATAGAAGAAGCAATAAATAAGAGAACATGGCTACAATACACAAAACAACTGGCCTGGTTATTACATTAAAGTAAATGAATTGACAAACATACTAGATATATTCACTATTAACTACCGTGATAAAGTGTATTTATTACACAGTTTGTAATTGGAATTTTATGGTTATGTTACAACTTTAACTAAAGTAATTCAGCGATAAATGTGTGTTGGGTTAACGTAATTTAAGGCAATGGTTCTCTTTTAACTTGAAATGTAAAGTTACATAAGCATTAAAAAAGAGAGTAAATATCCAATAAAGAGTGCAACTATAAACACCATTATCAAGTTTCATAACATTACAATCCATCTGGGCAAGCATTCAAAATGAATTTGATTTTACAACACTTTAATTTATCAAATAAAATAGACACTACACAAAACCAAAGATCACTTCATCAATAATGCCGCAACTAATCCAACAAATAGTGCAAATGAAATCAAAATGAACATCTTCAGCTGCATAACTTTCATCTACCTTACTTTGGAAATTTCAATGATATTTTTAGCCTAGCAATACATAAACTTTTTCTATCAATTTATCCCTTTAAAGCTTGCAAACATCCGACAACATATACAACGTGTTGATTTTAACATCAGCAATATCCAATTTATACTTAAAATTATTGATTATTATCAATGTTTTATTCGAAATGGCTCGTCTTTCCATTCTCAATATCCACATGACTCGTGCTAACAAACACAACGAATAGTTATGCTAGAGAGAAGAAAAAACTAAATATTTTTAAAAAAGACAAACAATGAGTCACAAGCAAAATCGAAACTTACTTCAGATTTAGCACACTTATAAAATCTCCTTCCATTATTATTTAGAGTCGTTGAGGTAAAGTTATTGCCAATCTCTCCGCAATGGCACCTCCTCTTCGACATAATAGTAGCATCCGGCATTGAATCCACTTCTTAGGATTCCCTTAAATATTGAACTAAGAAGCACAACAAAGAGGGACGACCCAGTTTTGGAAGAACCCAATTATTAATAAGGAGAAAAAATGAATTAGGATTGAGTCTTTTAAGTGTTAATCGGGTCTTTTTAGGTGGATTTCAGAGTATTAGGTCTGATAAGTTTATAAAACAAACATGATGTAGTTGCTTTCACATGACACCTCTGTTAAGATGGAGATACTTTTGTCTATAATAAGAGGAAAGGGATATTTTTGCTCGATTAGTATGACGGAGAGTAGGGGTGTCAATGGTTCGGTTCGATCGATTATTTTATAAAATTTATATCATATCAATTTTTCAGTTATTCTATTATGTATAATCAAAATTAGACTTTTCGAAACTGTCCCAATCATGCCGGTTTCTCTTCGGTATCGGTACGGTTCGGTTAATTTTCGGTATATTTTAAAATATCATGTAAAACTCACTAGTAAAAGTAGAATGTCATAACATACATATATTTTATAGTACTTAGCAAAACTTTCTAGACAATTTTACTCTTTAAATGGTGATGAATTAAGAAAACATGAAAGATGGCGAGAGTTTAGATCCATCAACTACTCTACATCAATGTAAAAGAAACTAAGAAACGACAAAGAAAAGATAAATATGTGATGATCCAAAATGTCATCTTTAAATTTAATAAGTAATTCTGTGTTCTAAGACCTCGAAAAACACCATTTATCATTTCTCGACTTGCATGCGCAGTCCGTACAATTTTCCGAAAAGTTTTTATGTGAAAAATAGAATAAAATGTAAAATAGAGCTTTAAAAACTCAATTGAGTTGCCTTTAGTCAACATTTTGAGCAAACGGATCCGGATCAGTGTTTGACAATTTTGGTAGATCCGTATCGTGATTTGGGACTTGGGAGTATGCCCGGCATCGAATTCCGAGGTCCCTAACTCGAGATATGGAATTTTAATGAAAACTTAAAAGCTTGAAAGCTTAATGATTTTTAAGAAATTACTAATATTGGATTTATTGACCTCGAGTCCGTATTTTTATTCTGGAGCCCGGTGTAGGTCCACTATAATATTTATGACTTGTCTGCCAGATTTGGTGAGAATCGGAGTTGATTTGACGTGATTCGGACGTCCGATTGTAAAAATATATGTTTTAAAGTTTTTTTGGAAATTTCCTTTGATTTAGTGTTTGATTCGTAGTTCTTGGTGTTAGTTTGGCAATTTGATCGCGCGAGCAAGTTCGTATGATATTTTAGGACTTGTGTGCAAGTTTGGTTTGGACCCCCGAGGGCTCGGGTAAGTTTCGGATGGGCTACGGGATAATTTCGGACTTAGGAAATCTGATTTTCTGCAGACTTCAGGCTTCTGGTGTGTTCTTCTTCGCGTTCGCGAAGGTACTCTCGCGAACGCGAAGAGCAAATTGGTGCTGGCACATTTTGTGCTTCGCGTTCGTGATAGAGTGACCGCATTCACGAAGGTTTGAGGTTCAAAGCTTCGCGTTCGCGATCGAAGCCTCACGTTCGCGAAGGGAAAGAGGTTGGCCAGGATAATTGCCTTCGCGTGTTCGCGAAGGGCATCTCGCGTTCGCGAAAGCCAAGCTAGGTAAGCTTCGCATTCGCGAAGTAGCCCTCGCGTTCGCAAAGTGTAAAATGGAACTGCACAAATTTGTGCTTCGCGAACGCGAGGCACTGACCGCGTTCGCGAAGGGTAAAAGTCCCAGAAACAGAACTTAAGTTCTGAAAAATGGGATTCGTCCCATTTTCAATCATTTTTCATTTTTGAGCTCGGGTAAGGCGATTGTTAGGCGATTTTTACGGAAAAATATTTAGGTAAGTGTTCCTTATCCTAAATTGATTATATTTCATGATTTCATACTCATTTATATCATGAATCCGTGAATTTATGGAAGAAAAATCAGATTTTTATAAAATCTTCCAAAAATAAAAATTTAAGATTTGAAGGTCCATTTAATATCAGAATTGGATAATTTTTATATGGTTGGACTCGTCTCGGAATGGGTGTTCGGATTTCGTAAGTTTTTTTGAGATTTGAGACGTGGGTCCCACTGCCGAATATTTTAATGAATTTCGGATTTTTATCCGAAAAATTAATAAATTCATATGGAATTAATTCCTATGATTCGTATTGAGTATATCGAATTGTTTGTGAATAGATTTGAAGCTTTTGGAGACAAATTTAAAAGGAAAAGTTATGATTGAGTAATTGATTGGAATTTGCAAAGCGAGGTAAGTGTCGTGTTTAACCTTGACTTGAAGGAATAGAACCCTTAAATTATTTGTTATGTGAAATGCATGTGAACGACGTATAAGCGAGGTGACGAGTGTCTATACATCGTGAAATTAATTGTTTGCAAGCTTACTTGAAAATTCATAAATTGTTTTAAATCATAAATTAATTATTATAATAATTATTTCTCTCCTATTCATTGTCAAATATTAATTCTTGAATTCATGCATTAATTATTACATGCTATTTGAATTATGTGTTTTAATTGTTATTTTGATATTTAGCATCTTAAATATTAAACTGCCTATTTTCTCCCTAATTTCTATAATAATTTGCTATTTCTCATTGTTTGTTTCATAATTAAATCATAATTATTGTATGTTTGTTGTCTTATAATTTTATATTAATTGTTGCAATTATTGAGGAAATTTCTTCTATAAGAATTGGTAAATGGATATGTTGGAGGATCGGGTTGCACGCCGCAACGAAATTGATTGAAATGGAAATATTGGAAGATCGGGTTGCACACCGCAACAGACTTATTAAAAAGTCCATATTGGAGGATCGGGTTGCACTCCGCAACAGACTTATTAAAAAGTCCATTTTGGGGGATCGAATTGCACGCCGCAACAGATTTATTAAAAAGTGTATATATACTTGATTGAAATAATAAATATATGACAGACTCGATTAAAATGAATATATTGGAGGATGGGGTTGCACGCCGCAACAGAATCGAATGTGAATATATTATGAGAGCGGGTTGCACGCTGCAACAGAATTGAATATGAATATATTATGAGAGCGGGTTGCACGCTGCAACAGAATTGATGGAAATGATAATTGGTTATAACTACTGAATTGGCTTCAATTATTATAAATGAGTTACCTGATTTATTTCTATTATTGTTGTTGTTACTAATATTGCATACAGGTAATGTAAGTGACCCGCCTTAGCCTCGTCACTACTTCATCGAGGTTAGGCTCAGCACTTACCAATACATGGGGTCGGTTATACTGATACTACACTCTACACTTCTTGTGCAAATTTTGGAGTTTGTCCCAGCGGCGTACCATAGACTTGCTCAGATTTCAGCTACCAGAGGAAACTTCAGGTATAACTGCATGGCGTCCGCAGTTTTGAAGTCCTCATCTATTTTACTTTAGCTACGTGTTTATTTCCAGACAGCTTTATTTTATTCATACCTTTATTTGTATTTATTCTAGAAGCTCGTGCACTTGTGACACCAATTCTGGGATGGTATTTAGACACCGTTATTTTTATAGATTATTCACTATATTTCAAACTTTGCTTCCGCATTTATTTTTTTGATTATTAATAATTTAAAAATTGGTTAATATTATTCTAACGTTGGCTTGCCTAGCAAGTGAAATGTTAGGCGCCATCACGGTCCGAAGGTGGGAATTTCGGGTCGTGACAGTTGGTACCAGAGCACTAGGTTACATAGGTCTCACGAGTCACGATCAAGCTTAGTAGAGTCTGAAGGATCGGTACGGAGACGTCTGTACTTATCTCTCAGAGCCTATGAAGTTTAGGAACAATATCACTTCTTTCTTATTCTGTCGTGCGACTTTATTCTATCATCGATGATTGAACCATTCTACTCTTATTCTCTCGCAGATGGTGAGAACACATAATACCTCTACAGACGGTTAGGGACCAGAACCCACGGTAGCAACTATGGCCAGGGGTAGAGGTCAAGGTCGAGGTCGTGCTAGAGGCCGAGGCAGAGGCCGAGGTAGAGCTCAGTCTAGAGCGCGAGCAGCTGCACCTGTTGAAGAACCTCAGGTGGACCTTCAAGAGGAGGTTCCAGTTCAGAATGTACCAGTTGGACCAGTTCAGGTCCCGGAAGGATTCATAGCCACTCCAGTACTTCAGGACGCTCTAGTCCGTTTGGTAAGTCTTATGGAGGGCGTGGCCCAGAATGGTACATTTCCAGTCGCACCAGCCGTCTCACAGGCTAGGGGAGGAGCACAAACTCCCACTACTCCCGCTCTGGAGCAGATGACTCCTCAGAATCAGGCTCCAGCAGCCCCGCCAGTTGGGGTAGTTCAGCCAGTTATTGCGGCACAGACCGGTGATAGGCCCGCCATGTCTTTTGAGGCCTTATTGAGACTGGATAAGTTTACCAAGCTCTTTTCAGTTCACTTCAGTGGTACACCTTCTGAGGACCCATGGGATTATCTTGAACGTTGCCATGAGGTGCTGCGGAACATGGGTATAGTTGAGACCAATGGGGTTGATTTTGTTGTATTTCAGATGACGGGTTCTGCTAAGAGGTGGTGGAGAGATTATACATTGACCCGACCAGTCGGATCGCCTGCACTTACATGGGAGTAGTTCTCTCAGCTATTTCTGGAAAAGTTCCTCCATATCACACTGAGAGAGGAATTCCGCAAGCAATTTGAGTGTCTACAGCAGGGCAGTATGACTGTTACTCAGTATGAGTCCCGTTTTGTGGATTTGGACTGTCATGCTCTCCTTTTACTACCTACGGAGGGAGAGAGAGTGAGGAGGTTTATTGAGAGACTCACTCATCCTATCATACTTCAGATGGCCAAGGAGACCGGAAGTGAGATTTCTTTTCAGGCGGTTGCTAATGTCGCAAGGAGGATCGAGATAGTTCTTGCACATGAGAGAAGGCAGAGGTCCGATAAGAGGCCTCGTCAGTTCGGTGGTTTCAGTGGTGCCTCGTCTGGAGGCAGAGGTAATTTTGGTAGGGAACATCCTCCCAGACCATTTCATTCAGCACTTCATGTATCTTTCGGTGCTTCAGGGAGTCACGGTCCTATTATGCATTACTCTGGATAGCCAACATTCAACTCCTATCAGTGCATCACCACTCCAGAGTTACTATAACGGTTATCCGGCCCATTTGGGTCAGCTTCAGCTTCAGCAGCCACGGCATCATGATGGGTGTTATGAGTGTGGAAACATTGGTCACATCCGGAGGTATTGCCCAAGATTGGCGAGTAACATATCTCGGCAAGATTCTCGTGCCATCATACCGACACCTGTTGCTTCACCGCTTGCTCAGCCAGCTAGAGGTAGGGGTCAGGCAGCTAGAGGTGGAGGTCAGGCCATTAGAGGTGGAGGTCAGACCGTTAGAGGTAGAGGCCAGCCAGTCAGAGGCCGTCCCAGGGACGCAGTTCAGAGTGGTAGGGCCCAGTTCCGATTTTATGATTTTCCAGCTAGGCCTGAGGCCGAGTCATCTGATGCTGTGATCACAGGTATTATTCGAGTTTGCCATAGAGATGCTTCAGTTCTATTTGATCCAGGATCTACTTAATCCTATGTGTACTCCTATTTTGTTTCATGTTTGGTTGTGCCTTGTGATTCTCTAAGTGCATCTGTTTATGTATCTACACCGGTGGGAGACTCTGTTGTAGTAGATCATGTCTATCGTTCGTGTGTGGTTACTATTTGTAATCTTGAGACTAGTGTGGATCTTCTACTTCTTAATATGGTAGATTTTGATGTCATCTTGGGTATGGATTGGCTGTCATCTTATCATGCTATATTGGATTATCATGCCAATATAGTGACCCTAGCCATGTAGGGGTTACCTCGGTTAGATTAGAAAGGAACTCCTAGTCATTCTGCTAGCAGGGTTATTTCTTATATGAAAGCTCGGCGTATGGTAGAGAAAGGGTGTCTAGCCTATTTGGCTTATATTCGCGATCCCAGTGCTGATGTTCGTTCTATGGACTCAGTACCAGTTGTTCGTGAATTTCCAGAAGTATTTCCTACAGATTTGTCGGGGATGCCACCCGACAGAGATATTGACTTCTGTATTGATTTGGCTCCGGGCACTCAACCCATTTCTATTCCATCATACCCGTATGGCCCCGCCGGAGTTGAAAGAATTGAAAGAGCAGTTACAAGACTTGCTTGATCAGGGATTCATTAGACCTAGTGTCTTGCCCTGGGGTGCACCAGTATTATTTGTAAAGAAGAAAGATGGCTCTATGCGGATGTGTATAGACTAACGGCAGTTGAATAAGGCCACTATCAAAAACAAATACTTGATGCCAAGAATTGATGACTTATTTGATCAGCTTCAGGGTGCCAAGGTATTTTCGAAGATCGATTTGAGGTCTGGTTACCATCAATTGAAGATTAGGGCATCTGATGTCCATAAAATAACTTTTCGAACTCGGTATGTGCATTACGAATTCCTAGTGATATCATTTGGGTTGACAAATACCCCAGCAGCATTTATGGATTTGATGAATCGGGTGTTCAAGCCTTATTTGGATTCTTTTGTGGTTGTATTCATTGATGATATCTTGATTTACTCCAGCAGTCGAGAGGAACATGAGCAGCATCTTTGAAGTGTGCTTTACACTTTGAAGAATAATCAGTTATGTGCCAAGTTTTCAAAATGTGAGTTTTGATTAGACTCAGTTGCCTTTTTGGGGCATGTTGTATTGGCAGAATGCATAAAGGTGGATCCTAAGAAGATTGAGGCTGTTCAGAATTGGCCTAGACCTACTTCAGTTACAGAGATCCGGAGTTTCCTGGGTTTAGCAGGTTGTTATCGTCGGTTCATGGAAGGGTTTTCATCTATAGTAAGCCCATTGACCAGATTGACCCAGAAAGGTGTCCCATCCAGATGGTCAGACGAGTGTGAGATGAGCTTTCAGAAGCTCAAGACAGCTTTGACTATGGCGCCAGTATTGGCATTACCCACAGGTTCAGGATCGTATACGGTATATTGTGATGCATCTCATATTGGGCTTGGTGCAGTATTAATGCAAGATGGCAAGGTAATTGCATATGCGTTGCGGCAGTTGAAAGTTCACGAGAAGAATTATCATGTTCATGACTTAGAATTGACAGCCATTATTCATGTGCTGAAGATTTGGAGGCATTACCTATACGGTGTCTCGTGTTAGGTATTTACTGATCATCGTAGCTTTCAGTATCTGTTCAAACAAAAGGATCTTAATTTGAGGCAGAGAAGATGGTTGGAGTTGATGAAAGACTATGATATCACTATTTTGTATCACCCCAAAAAGGCCAATGTGGTGGCCGATGCTTTGAGTAGAAAGGTTGTGAGTATGGGCAGTCTTGCGTATATTCCGGTTGGTGAGAGGCCATTAGTTGCAGATGTTCAGACTTTGGCTAATCAGTTCGTGAGGTTAGATGTTTCATAACCCAGTCAGGTTTTTGCTTGCATAGTCGCTCGGTCTTCTTTATATGAGCACATTAGAGAGAGGTAGTATGATGATCCTTATTTACTTGTCCTTAAGGACACGGTGCGGCACGGTGATACCAAACGGGTTGTTGTGGGGGAAGATGAAGTTCTGCAAATGCAGAGTCGTATTTGTGTGCCTACTGTGGATGGGCTTTGTGAATTAATTCTTGAAGAGGAACACAGCTCCAGGTATTCTATTCATCCAGGTGCCGCTAAAATGTATCAAGATTTATGGCAACATTATTGGTGGAGGAGAATAAAGAAGGATATAATTGCATATGTAGCTCGGTGTCTGAATTGTCAACAAGTTAAGTACGAGCATCAGAGACCCGGTGGTTTGCTTCATAAGTTAGAAATTTTTGAGTGGAAGTAGGAGCGTATCACTATGGATTTTGTTGTTGGGCTCCTACGGACTCAGAGAAAATTTGACGCAGTTTGGGTCATTGTGGACAGGTTGACCAAGTCAGCACATTTCATTCCAGTGGCAGTTACCTATTCTTCAGAGAGGTTAGCTGAAATTTACATTCGTGAGATTGTCCGCCTACACGGTGTGCCCGTGTCTATTATTTCAGATCGAGGTATGCAATTTACCTCACACTTCTGGAGGGTTGTACAGCGTGAGTTAGGCACGCGGGTTGAGTTGAGTACAGCATTTCATCCATAGACAGACGGACAGTCAGAATGCACCATTCAGATATTGGAAGATATGCTTCGCGCTTGTGTTATAGACTTTGGAGGTTCTTGGGATCAGTTCTTTCCACTTGCGGAGTTTGCTTATAATAATAGCTACCAGTCGAGCATTCAGATGGCTCAATATGAGGCATTATACGGAAGGCGATGTCGTTCGCCAGTTGGCTGGTTTGAACCGGGAGAGGCTCGGTTGTTGGGTACCGATTTGGTACAGGATGCCTTGGATAAGGTCAAGATTATTCAGGATCGACTTCGCACAGCTCAGTCTAGGCAAAAGAGTTATACCGACCATAAAGTTCGTGATATTGCATTCATGGTTGGAGAAAGAATATTGCTCCGAGTTTCACCTATGAAAGGTGTAATGAGGTTCGGAAAGAAGGGCAAGTTGATCCCTAGGTATATCGGACCCTTTGAAATTCTTGAAAGGGTGGGTGAAGTAGCCTACGGGCTTGTATTACCACCTAGTTTATCAGCGGTTCATCCGATGTTCCATGTGTCTATGCTCCGAAAATATCATGGTGATCTGTCCCATGTGTTAGATTTTAGCTCAGTCCAATTGGATAAAGATTTGACTTACGAGGAGGAGCCGATGGCCACTCTAGCCCGGCAGGTACGACAGTTGAGGTCTAAGAGTTATCCTTCAGTTCGAGTGCAATGGAGAGGTCAGCTGGTAGAGGTATCTACCTGGGAGTCCGAGTCGGACATGCGGAGTAAATATCCACACTTATTCACCAGCTCGGTTATTTTTTTAACTCCGTTCGAGGACGAACATTTGTTTTAGAGGTGGAGAATGTGATGACCCAAAATGTCATCTTTAAATTTAACAAGTAATTATGTGTTCTAAGACCTCGAAAAGCACCATTTATCATTCCTCGACTTGCGTGCGTAGTCCGTACAATTTTTCGAAAGGTTTTTATGTGAAAAATAGATTAAAATATGAAATAGAGCTTTAAAAACTCAATTGAGTTGACTTTAGTCAACATTTTGAGCAAACGGATCTAGATCAGTGTTTTGACAATTCCTGTAGGTCCGTATCATGATTTGGGACTTGGGCGTATGCCCAGAATCGAATTCAGAGGTCCCTAACTCGAGATATGGAATTTTGATGAAAAATTAAAAGCTTGAAAACTTAATGATTTTTAAGAAATTACTGATATTGGATTTATTGACCTCGGGTCCGTATTTTGGTTCTGGAGCCCGGTGTAGGTCCATTATAATATTTATGACTTGTTTGCCGAATTTGGTGAGAATCGGAGTTGATTTGACGTGATTTGGACGTCCGGTTGTAAAAATATAAGTTTTAAAGTTTTCTTGGGAATTTTCTTTGATTTGGTGTCCGATTCGTAGTTCTTGGTGTTAGTTTGGCGATTTGATCGCGTGAGTAAGTTCGTATGATATTTTAGGACTTGTGTGCAAGTTTGGTTTGGAGCCCCGAGCGCTCGGGTAAGTTTCGGATGGGCTACGGGATGATTTCGGACTTGGGAAATCTGGTTTTCTGCAGACTTCAGGCTTCTGGTGTGTTCTTCTTCGCGTTCCTGAAGGTACTCTCGCGAACGCGAAGAGCAAATTGGGGCTGGTACGTTTTGTGATTCACGTTCGTGACAGAGTGACCGCGTTCGCGAAGGTTTGAGGTTCAAAGCTTCGCGTTCGCGATCGAAGCGTCGCGTTCGCGATCGAAGCCTCGCGTTCGCGAAGGGAAAAAGGCTGGCCAGGATAATTGCCTTCGCGTTCGCGAATGGCATCTCGCATTCGCGAAGGCCAAGCTAGGCAAGCTTCGCGTTCGCGAAGTAGCCCTCGCGTTCGTGAAGTGTAAAATGGGACTGCACAAATTTGTGCTTCGCGAATGCGAGGCACTGACCGCGTTCGCGAAAGGTAAAAGTCCCAGAAACAGAACTTAAGTTCTGGAAAATGGGATTCGTCCCATTTTCAACCCTTTTCCATTTTTGAGCTCGGGTAAGGCGATATTTGGGCGATTTTCAAGGGAAAACATTGGGGTAAGTGTTCCTTATCCTATATTGATTATATTTCATGATTTCATACTCATTTATATCATGAATCCGTGAATTTATGGAAAAAAAATCAGATTTTTATAAAATCTTCCAAAAACGAAAATTTAAGATTTGAAGGTCCATTTGACATCGGAATTGGATAATTTTTATATGGTTTGACTCGTCTCGGAATGGGTGTTCGGATTTCATAAGTTTTTTCGGGATTTGAGACGTGGGTCCCACTACCGAATATTTTAATAAATTTCGGATTTTTATCCGGAAAATTTATAAATTCATATGGAATTAATTCCTATGATTCGTATTGAGTATATCGAATTGTTTGTGAATAGATTTGAAGCTTTTGGAGACAAATTTAAAAGGAAAAGTTGTGATTGAGTAATTGATTGGAATTTGCAAAGCGAGGTAAGTGTCGTGTTTAACCTTGACTTGAAGGAATAGAACCCTTAAATTATTTGTTATGTGAAATGCATGTGAACGACGTATAGGCGAGGTGACGAGTGTCTATACGTCATGAAATTAATTGTTTGCCTGCTTACTTGAAAATTCATAAATTATTTATTATAATAATTGTTTCTATCCTATTCTTTGTCAAATATTAATTCTTGAATTCCTGCATTAATTGTTATATGCTATTTGAATTATGTGTTTTAATTGTTATTTGACATGTAGCATATTAAATATTAAACTGCCTATTTCTCCCTGATTTCTATAATAATTTGCTATTTGTCATTGTTTGTTTTATAATTAAATCATAATTATTGTATACTTGTTGTCTTATAATTTTATATTAATTGTTGTATTTATTGGGAAATTTCTTCTATAAGAATTGGTAAATGGATATGTTGGAGGATCGGGTTGCATGCCGCAACGAAATTGATTGAAATGGATATATTGGAGGATCGGGTTGCATGCCGCAACATACTTATTAAAAAGTCCATATTGGAGGATCGAGCTGCACGCCGCAATAGACTTATTAAAAAGTCTATATATACTTGATTGAAATAAATATATGACAGACTTTATTAAAATGAATGTATTGGAGGATCGGGTTGCACGCCGCAACAGAACCGAATGTGAATATATTGTGAGAGCGGGTTGCACGTTGCAACAGAATTGAATGTGAATATATTGTGAGAGCGGGTTGCACGCTGCAACAGAATTAATGGAAATGATAATTGGTTATAACTGCTGAGTTGGCTTCAGTTATTATAAATGAGTTACCTGATTTATTTCTATTATTGTTGTTATTACTAATTTTGCGTACCGGTAATGTAAGTGACCCGCCTTAGCCTCGTCACTACTTCGTCGAGATTAGGCTCAGCACTTACAAGTACATGGGGTCGGTTGTACTGATACTACACTCTGCACTTCTTATGCAGATTTTGGAGTTGGTCCCAGCGGCGTACCATAGACTTGCTCGAATTTTAGCTACCAGAGAAGACTTCAGGTATAACTGCATGGTGTCCGCAGTTCTGAAGTCCCCGTCTATTTTACTTTAGCTGTGTTTTTATTTTCAGATAATTTTATTTTATTCAGACCTTTATTTGTATTTATTCTAGAAGCTCGTGCACTTATGACACCAATTCTGGGATGGTATTTAGACACCGTTATTTTTATGAATACTTCACTATATTTCAAACTTTGCTTCCGCAATTATTTCTTTGATTATTAATAATTTAAAAATTATTTAAAAATTAGTTAATATTATTCTAACGCCTAGCAAGTAAAATGTTAGGCGCCATCACGGTCCGAAGGTAGAAATTTCGGATCATGACAAAATCACACGAGTAGAAAAATATTAACTAAGTTGGGATTCATGAATAAAGTGTATAGAAGATTAAATATTCAAAAATAGAAATCTAAATTATACGAAAGGAAACATATTCAATACATTGTAGTTTGCTACTCATAATCGCTAGAATACTTTGTGTCTTGCTAGTGAATATGTTAGAAATAATTTAGTTTCAGTAGGAGTAGCATATATATTAGGTTTGGGAATTAAGATTTTGATTTTGATTACTTGTTGGCTTGTAACAATTTTTTATAATTCCTAAGCCCAAGAGAAAATTTAATTATTATTTTTAAACGTAACATATATATTTTTCACATGTAAATTTATTCGGTACGGTTCGGTTTTTTCGGTTTATTTTCTTAAAATAAAAAATCCACCCTAATTATCGGTACGGTTGTAGATTTATATAAAAACCTACGATTTTATTAATAGAAACCTAAAAATCGGTTCGATGCGGTACGGTTCAGTCAATTTAGTCGGTTTTTAAATATTCATTGACACCCCTAACAGAGAGTAATTTTAAATAATACTTACTATTTACTGGTATAGGGGTATTTCTAACCCTTAGATTTAGGGTCAGTCACTTTAGCATGTAAGCCACTCCTTTCTAAAAAAAAGATATAAATTAAAATATTCTTTTAATTTTTTATATTTTTATAATCATGATGTTCGGACCTCCTAGCAATACAGGTCGAGGCGGAATCAGGATTTGAAACTTACGGGTTCAATATTTTAGTCCTTTTGAAATTACTGGTTTTAAATTAATAATTTATATATATTCAATGAATTTTTTAAGAATTTAGAGTTTGAATTAAAGCTACTAAGTTTCGCCGAACTTGTAACGTGTATTCTAGCTCAACCCCTAAATACTGGTAATGAATAACTCTGTCCACTAAGACTTGGACGGATGATCACCTAGAGCATGTTTGGAAAGCCACTTAGGAATTGGATTTTGGTGTAATTACACAGTTTGGTATGTTTGTCTCGCCAAGTAATTACTTGGTCAGAATGGAATTGGGTGTAATTGAAGAGGTGTAATTACACTCTCCAGTTCTCGGGGGGAAGATGATAATTGGTGCTAATTAAATTGTGTAATTACAAGGTTACTTTTTAATTTCATTCTTTTTTGTTTTTATTTTTTGACAAGAGTGGGTTGCTCTAGTGATAAGCACCTTCCACTTCCAACCAAGAGGTTGTGAGTTCGAGTCACCCCAAGAGCAAGGTGGGGGGAGTTCTTGGAGGGAAGGAGCCGAGTTTCTATCGGAAACAGTCTTTCTACCCCAGGGTAGGGGTAAGGTCTGCGTACACACTACCTTCCCCATACCCCACTAGTGGGATTATATACTGGATTGTTGTTGTTGTTTGTTTTTATTTTATTTATAATTTTTTATTTCCATTATTTTTATTTATTTTTACTTTTAATTTTTAATATTTTAAAATATATTTTCTTTGTACATTATTTATTTTTTATTTCTCTACCTTTACTTCTTGTGATTCCATTAATTTCTCATATATTTTATTTCTTATTTGTTTTATTTTCTTCATTTAGCTAACTGTGTTATTATTCTAGTTTTTCAATCTACACCTCATAATATTAGAAATAATGAATCATTAACAAACTTGGCATATAATGAGTGTTGTCATTAAAATAGAATTTCGTTGTTGAATGAGGTTATAAACTTATTATGTTTTCTAATCTTAAGTTGTATTGAAACTTATTTTTATTATTTAGAATTTGACATATGTTAAAAAAAATTAAATTTTGAAATTGTGTTATATTTATGGTTCCAATTTACTTGTTTTAGTAGTATTGGCTTGTTATTTCACAATCTTTTAGTTAGAATTGTTAGAATATTTTTTGTCAAACATTTGAATAATGTTATGATATTATATTTATAAATATTAATTTATTTTATCAAACACGCATTCCATGATGTTCTTACAAAATGTATGTTTTTAGTTTTTATAATTAATTAAACTAAATATTATTAATTTGGAAAATATATAAAAATTATTTTTACAATATTAGTTATAACATATGATTATATAAATTATTTTTACAATATTAGTTATAAATATATGATTACTAATTAGTGTATATTCAAGAAAAAATATGCATCTTAAATACCAAATCTAATATCATTTATACTTATAAAAAATTACCTATAGGCATATATTTATTATATTAACTTTTAAGTTTTGATAATTACTTAATTTAAAATTTTAATCTAACTGTGTAATTATACTTGTACAATCAAACAGTACGCTTGTAATTACACTGTAATTACATTATGACAAACAAATATGTCATTGTAATTACTAAATTATATAATTACACTAATTCTAATTATCGGGTGACTTTCCAAACGGACCCTCTTATTTTTTTCCCTAGAATCACATCGAATTAGAAGTCCAAAGTTGACGTGCATAAGGGCATTAAAGAATCAAGCAAGGTCCAAAGCTGACGTGCATAAGGGCGTACTTCATTCCATTGTTTTCAAATTTTAGCTGGCACGTTTCAGAGAATTTCGTAAGTAGCGTTCTGTAGATTACTTTTAGTCTCTATTAAAGTTAATTGCAATATAGGTAGGCCAACAATTTGATTAGTAGACCTAAATTTTCCATCTTTTATGCTTTTTTAAAAAAAGAAAAGAAAAAAGGAAAAACAAAAAGAGAAAATAGTTGGATGATACTTGCTTAAGTTATCCTGATGTCAAGACAACGTAAATTAAGGGCCCGTTTGTTCATAAATATTTTATTTAAAAATGTGTTTGTCCATGAAATTTTGCAAGTTTTGAAGAAAAAAAATCGAAAATGAGTTTTTCAAAAAATCACTTTTTCAAAATTTTCAGAAAAACTTTTTTCTCCACTCACAAAACTGCAACATTGTTTTCAAGTGAAATGCATGTCCAAGCATAATTTCAATTTTCAAATACCACTTTTCAACTTAACTCCAAATACTACTTTTTTAAAAAATTATAAATTTTATATCTAAAGGCCTACTTCATATTTCACTTGAAGAAGAATTTCGAAAATTTTTGAAAATTTGAAAAACTCCAAAAAGTTGTTTTACAAAATTTTCACTTCAAATCACTCGTAAAAATACAAAAACAACTCCAAATTATATTCATTCAAAACACAACTCTAATTTTCAAATACCATTTTCAGTTTGAATTTTTTTTTACTTTTTTTGCAATTATATTATGTCCAAATCGCCCACTAAGTGTTTATAATCTTCATCGAGTCATGAATCATGACTGGGAAAGTTGTAGTAAACCAAAAGAAAGACCAACTTTATCATAATAACTTTATTTAAGAATTTCAAGTATAACTGACAAAGAAAAAAGAACTATAAATTTCCATACATAATGTGAATTCATAAATCTTGATCATTACTTTTATTTTAGGTTGAAAACCATGGACCCAAATCCTTGACCTATTCTAAGGGGGGAAAATAGCTCCAACCTTTAAATCTTTTTACTATAAAAAGTCAAGCACATCTTTTGGGGTGCTGTGTCCTGACCTCTTCGTCGGCTCTTGTTAGTGTCACTATTCCTAGGCGTTCTCTATTTTCCAGAAGGAAAAGAGTCAAAAGTATATTATTCCTTCCGGTCAACTTTAATTAATTTTTTGATTATTTAATATATATTAATAAATTATTTTTTAAGATTAATTAACAATAAAATTAATTATATTAACCTTTATTATCTTTTAAATTTATTCATTAGAAATATAATAAATATTCAAGACACTTTACTCCAAGGACAATTTTAAAGAAAAAGAGTTAGTTGCTTCGTGATATATCTAGAAAAATTAAATATTACGACCCACAAAAAAAGTTAAAAAGTCAATTAAAGTGGACTGGAGGAAGTACTTTATGAGTGATTCATTTAAATCAGAGATAACGACAGATGAACTTAGGTAGAAATATCATTTTTAATGCTAACGTTTGTGTGGGCAGGGGCGGATCTATGTAGAGGGAAGGGGGTGGTACGCCACCCGGTCACTCCGATAGAATTTCATACTAGTATTGGTATTCCACTGATATTTCATGTAAAAATGATATAGAGTAAAATTGTGGCACCCTCAGTAACAAAGTTATGATAGGTGCCATGGTCCAAGTGGTTTCTCCCGGGCCCGAGACCTAGGTTTGAATCTCCTCTCACTCGGTTTTTTAACAAAGCCTTTTTTGCTTTTCCTTGTTCCCTCTTTTTCTAGATCTTCTCTTTCTCTTAATTTCTTATTTTCATCTTTGTATTCTCTCTTTATACGGTTCCATTTTTATTAGTTATTTAAATTATAAAAGTATATTTATTTCTATTTTTATTTTCTAAATCTCGAATTTTGAAATTTCAATATGTTTTAATCATTTTTCTTTTGATCTGGTTAATGTTATTTTTTTCTTCAAGGACCAACATTTTTAGTTTGGTTATCACGTGTGTATTTATACATCAAAAATCTTATGAAGTGAACCGAATTAATTGAAAAAGGAACGAACCGAACCGAACCGAGTTAATTCAAAATTGAGTGAACTAGCCAAATGTACACCCTAAAGACAGTGACACCCGTAACCATCAAATCTTGGATCCGCTTCTGTGTGTGGGTATTTGATTTGTTTAATGTCTGGTATTCCGCATTAGTACAGCTTGACTAATCTGATCCCGTTTATAACACATTAAAATGAGAAGCATTTCCTATCAGTATTTTTTCCATTATTAAGTTTCGAATTTGAGATTTTTAGTCAAGGGTGGATAAATCTCTTCTATCTCGGCACATCCATTGGTGGTTCATCTTTGAAGTTGAAAAAAATCAGTATGTGAAGTTGAAATTGAAAAAAAAATATTTAAGAATAAAAAATGTGTTTAAACATGAATTTGAATTCATTTGAAAAAACGTTGAGTTTTACGAGTGAAACTATTATTTCACTTGAAATATTCCTCAATTAATATTCCAATCTACATTTCAAATTTAAAGATAAAATTGTAACAAATATTTATTTGAAATAATATTCATTATCGAAAATAAATACCCAATATATGGGCTTGACATTTTTGTAAAAAGAATTTGGCGTTGGAGCTCATTTGACTAGGTAAAGTATTTGGTCGGGTCCATGACTTTCAACATAAAAGTAATTTACAAGATACACGAATTCACATAATATATGCAAATTTAATGCTTATATCTTTCTAGTTATTCTCGAATTTCTTAGATAATTAATATAATTATAATTATAATTATGAGTGAAGTTCCTAGAAATTATAAATAAATTTCTTCATTTTCTAAGGAATTAAAAATTAGAAATGGAAATTGAATTAGGATAACGTCTTTTTTCTTGAGTTGGAACTTGACTAGGAACTCTAGCCACTGAAGCCTGAAGGTCAGGTGCGGACCTAAAGCATTGACTACGGGTTTTCGGGAACCCAGTAATTTTTGTATAGACATTGTATTTATATTAAGAAATTCATAAAATATTTGTAAATATCTAACTGTGAACTCAGATATCATTGCATATTAATTTAAAATTACGATAGAAACCTATAAGTCTCAAATCCTGGATCCACATCTGCTGAAGGTTGAAACCGACTCCACAGAGGTAATAGACATGATTAGTGGAAATATCGTAACTATATGAGTTGGTGTGTTGAGTTTACTAGTTCTTGTTTTAAGTGAATAACGTGTTTTGAGTTTGATAATTTTTTCTAGTAAGAATCTTCTCATTGATTGCTTTTGTGATTTTTACTTTTTGATGTTATAAAATAGTGCTTGAATTAAGGTGAATATATGGTTAATTTTAGCTGACATGATAATTGCCACTAAAAGAAATCTTCACTCATAATTATTGTGTTTTTACGGACAATTTCGGTATTTTTACTGACAATAAAAAAAAACCTCAAAATATGTTGGATAACACATTTGTAAGGCAGCTTTCCATATTAATTGCCGCTAAATAAATGCTGCTAAAATTACCAGTATTTGGCATCAATGTTTTAAAAGGCGTGAGCGTAAGACGAGGTATTTTATAAATGTCTTAGCGGGACATAAGCCCCGAGGCAACGGGCATAAGCCCCGAGGCACGGGGCATAAGCACCATAGGTATTTAATTTTTAATATTTTATAAAATAATATAATTACAATAAATATTTATAGACATGTAAAATTACATAAAATTGAAGAAAACTATAAATATGTGATATATATATATATATATATATATATATATATAGAGAGAGAGAGAGAGAGAGAGAGAGATGCGCTCCATATATCCCCACAAAAAACTAGTTAAAACAATCTATTAGACGCTACTTAGAAGCACAAGTAACTTTAGTCGAAAAGAATAAAGTTTTCTAGATGGAGGAACAAAAAGGATGACTAACCTCCAATTTGAACTTTGAATTTGCTGCTATGAAGGAGAATGAAGTTCTCTTTGTATTTGTAAAAAATATTGAATATTTGTTGCTTTTGGGAGATATTAGCAGACTAGCGGACAAGATAAAAAAAATGGAAAAGACCATGATTCAGGGCTTCAATCAATAAAAAAGGTCTTGACTTTTTAATTTAATACATTTTAGTTCCTTTTTAAAACTTTTGAGTAATTACCAAGCTGACTTTTGAGAATTTGGGTATTATATGAAGGACTTATTCAACAAATTTTATTTTAATTTGAAAAAGTCTCTGGGGCTTACGCCTCAAACGCCCTGAATTGCTGGGCGTACGCCTCTTGAGACTTTCGCCCCACACCATCGTCTCAGGACGTTTTTGGTACGCCTCGCCCGAGAACTCGTCCCGAAAATACTTTTTAAAACATTTGTTTGGCATAAATGCCGCTAGAGGATTTAGGCATTTAGCAACCCTGAATTTAGTGGCATTTAAATTAGTTGTTGGTAAATATATGTACGACAATAAATATTGCCGCTAAAACAAAAACGTATTTTTTTTTTCCAGCTCCGCCTTTATACACTCACAATTGTGTAAGAGCAGATAAAGGAGCTATTTTTTGTAGATTTATAGCTTGTCTTGGCAACTTAAGTGCCAGATATGATATTGTCTCAGTTTGTAATGACTCGGCTACTTAATTTTTTTTTTATAAACTTTCCAGTGAATCTGGGTGTGTTGTATATATCTATAATAAAGGAGGGGGTATTGCCTTACCTCCATAGATTACAACACACGACAAAAACAGGACAACCTCTGTGATGGTACAAAGTATATCTAACTAACAAAAAAGTTTGCTTTGTCGTACCTAGTTCTAACACTAGGAACTTGAAATTTGTCCAAAAGAAAGAGTCATTTTGCTCCCCTTGGCATTTGATTAAAGGAGATGTAGATATTATCCTCCATAGCATTAGTTGCATACTTCGCCAAAAAGTCCGCCACTTGGTTAGCTTCCCTATAGCAATGAGTAGGAGTGATATTGGCATGGTTCATGTACTGTGAGATCTCCTCCATAGTTCTTCGCAATTTATAGCGTTGTGTATGGTTGTTCTTCAGCATGTTTGTCACTAAAAGAGAGTCAAGTTCAATTATAAAATCAGCGACCCTATTTTGTATGCACCATTTAATACCGAACAATGATGCTTGAGCTTCAGCTTCATTATGGCTATCACATTTAGCTGGGATAGCATAGGCCATACAGAAGTCACCTTGGTCATCTCTCAAAGTGCCACCGAGGCCAGCTTTACCATTACCTTGAATATAGCTTCCATCAGTACTTAACTTGAGTGTTCCCCGAGGAGGCTTCAACCAAGTGACAATGATGGCCACTTGAACCTGTTGTAGCTTTGTCATATCGTCACAGAATTTGACCCAGGGCAATATCAGTTTGCATTTAGGGAAAGCTCTATGCACTGGTGGTTGAATATTTCAAACAATATGTTGCTTCATTTTGTAATAGTTGAATCTTTTTTTATCCCCATATCTGCAAGAACATCTAGCCTTCCAAATTTTCCAACAAACGATGGTTGGAGTAATTTGAAGAATCTGTTTGTGGACTTCATTGCTGTATTTTTGTTTTCACCTGTGATTGAACCATCCTCTGATAGGCATTTGCACAAGCTTTATCCCCATCGGGTCACCAATAGTTTTTCAAATATATTTAGCTGCATCACTTTCTATAAAGACATATTGTATAGACTCATTAAAATGGTTAGTACAACATAAACATTTAGAAACAATATGCTTTCCAAAATTAAGAATGATTTTATCAAAAGGAAGTTTAGGTAACCATAATCTCCCTGCAAAGAATGATATTTTAAAAGGGATGCTAGTGTGCCATATCTTGTGCAGGAATGGATCCTTGTTTCTGTTGTTTCTGAGCAAATTGTAAGTGGTTTTGTTTGAGTACTTACCATTCTTCGTGAGGTCCCAAATGGGTTGGTCCGGAATGTTCTGGTCTTCAATGTTAATCTTCATGATATATTCCATAGTCTGTTCAGTGAAGATGCTTCCTAGTTTATTTCTGTTCCATTCTCCATTTTGAATATACTCATTGACCTGCACCTTAGGATTAGTATTGATATCTCCATATAAAGTTTCCAGAGGACCTTTACCTGTCCAATTATCCCACCACATGATGGAGTTTCCAGAGTTTATAAGCCACAGGATATGAGGTTCTGTGTTGTCTCTGATTTTTCTCAATTTTTGCCATTCATGTGAGTCCTTATCAGATTTTTTTTTTACTCACAAAATGAGACCTCAGACAGTATTTATGCTTCATGTAATCAGCCCACAAAGAAGGAGTTGTTCTAATTCTCCACCATCTTTTAGCAGCTAACATGTTATCAAAAGTTTTCATCCTCTTAATACCTATACCTCCCTCATTTAACGGATAGCATAGCGTCTTTCAGGATCTTCAATGAAAATTCTTTTTCTCACCAGAGAGACCCCAGAAGAAATTAGCAAAATATTTTTCAATGAGATTAAAAGTACCTTTGGGAGGGGACATAGCAAAAAGAGTATTGATAGGTAATGATTGTAGGACATTCTTAATTAAGACAATTCTACCTCTATAGGAAAGGTTTTTTCCCTGCCAACCATTCAATTTCTTAACTATTTTGTTTGCCAAGCGATCAAAATAAGCAATCTTCTTCCTACCTATATAAATTGGACAACTTAAGTAGCTAAAGGGGAAATTCTTATCTATGTAGCCCGTGATATTTCTAATACTATTAATTCTATTGGCACAAGTATTAGGAGCAGTTAAAAAAGAAACTCTTATCACTATTGACTTTTTGCCCAGAGCTATCTTCATACTTCCTAATGACATCCATAATGAGATTAGTAGAACTATTGTTATCACAGGTGAATATAACAATGTCATCTGCATATGCAAGATGAGTAATACAAGTACCATTGGAAGGCATAGAGAAGGGGGTATAAGAGCTATTTAGAAATAGATTATTCAAAGAGCATGTAAAAACCTATGCAGCAAGGATAAAAAGTATTGGTGATAATTGGTCACCCTATTTTAATCCTTGACTAGATGTGAAGAAACATTTTCTATTTCCATTAATAATCAAAGAATACCAAACACTAGAGAGAACGTTCATTATCAAATTAATCCAGTATTTTGTGAAACCAAGTCTCCTAAGCACAGTAGTGATAAAGTTCAAAGAAATTCTATCATATGCTTTAGCCATATCTAATTTTATAACAATATTACCACCATTATTGACCTGAGAAATAGATTGAACTATTTCTTGAGTTAACAATACATTTTCAGAAATAAGTCTTTCTTTAACAAAACCACTCTGGTTTGGAGAAATTAATCTTGTTAAGAGAGGATTTAGTCTAAGAGAGAATATTTTAGAAATAATCTTGTTAGTAAAATTAGATTGACTAATAGGTCTAAATTCATTAAAAGCGGTAGGGGCATCTGTTTTGGGAATTAGGACCAAACAAGTATGAGTATAAAATTTAGTAAGAGGAATACCTTTGAAGAAGTCCCACACAACAGCATTGATATCTTCCTTGATGATGCCCCAACAGTTTTGAAAAAATGTCCCATTGAATCCATCTGGCCCAGCAGTACTTGTCGTCGACAGCTCAAATACTGCATTTTTTATCTCCTCCTCACTAGGAATCTCATCCATCATGTTTCTATCTTCATTAGTGATCTTTTTGGTGATGCAATTTAGAATAGTAGGATCTATACTTGATGTTGGGAGGTTGAAAATTTTGTTGAAGTGTCTGATGGTTGGTTTTGCTATTTTCTCCTCTCCCTGAATCCATTTATCCTTATGAGTTTTGATCCTGTTCACTTGAAGCTTTTTTCTTCTTTCTCGAAGGATACCATGGAAGTACCTTGTATTTCTATCTCCTTCCTCAAACCATTTTATATTAGTTTTTTGAAGAAGAATGGAGTCTTGCAAATGAAGCCATCTCATGTACTCCGCGTGAGCCTTATTTGTTTCTTCTCTGTCATATTCGGAGTTATTGGTTAACTCGATTTCTTCAAGGCATTGGATCTTTTCTTCCTATTTAAGAACCTGTGTATGAATGTCCCCCATTTCTTCTCTAGACCACTAAGTTAGTCTTCTGCTCAAAAGTTTTAGCTTGGATTGAAGTCTCCACATATTGTTGCCATCAATGTTGGTACTCCAAACTTCCTTTACAATGTTATAAAAGTCTGCCTGCTTAGTCCAGAAATTAAGGAATTTAAAGTAGGAAGTATGCTTACCTATCTGATCAAAGGCTTTCATGAGTAAGGGGTTGTGGTCTGAACCCGTCCTCACCAAGTGTTTGACATTAGTACTATGGAATTTTTGACTCCACTTGTCGTTGATGAATATTCTGTCAAGTCTTTTTCAAATTCTCTTCCTTGGACACCTATTATTGCACCAAGTAAATTTAGGGCGAGTGTACCCTAAGTCAGTAGTGCCACACTTGTCCATACAATTATTGAATTCGAGGCTTCTGTGCATTCTATGAGGTTTGCCACATAGTTTTTCCTTTGGATCTAAGATGGCATTGAAGTCTCCTCCAATGCACCAAAGACCTTTAACATATAGACTTATATCCTCAAGATTGCACCAAAGATCCCTTCTTTCCGCTACAGTGCATTTACCATAAATGGATGTGATATTGATATGAGGATTTTCCGTACTGTTTACCCAAAAAATCGGATAACGTTAAATTTAGGTATGGTTCTAAGGATACGTAAATTTATTTGATACAAAATAACAATATAAATATTTTTACTATGAGGATGGGAATGATGAACATGGAAATTGAATAAGTTGAAACAAAACAAGCACAAAGAAATCTCAATGTATCTGAGAAAAGGATGTGTTTATTGCAGTGTATCTTGTCCCTATAGTTTACAAGGATCCTCCCTTTTATAATAGAGGGTCATTGTTTTATCTATAACAAAATAATAAAATAATACATATAGTGGAGGACCCATGATGATTTGTCTCTTCCTCGGTTCTCGTCAAGATTCTCTCCCTTGGTGCGGTTGTAACGGCTCTTGTCTGCGAGCTTGATATTGGCTCGAGCTCGGTATTGGATCGAGCCCCCGGTCTTGGTTCAAGCTCGATTCTGCTTTGGGGTATCGATATTCGGGGTGAGTGTTGGTCGGTCTAGGCATCTTCGATAATCTACGAATTGCCTCGTAGTTCGATTTGAATATGGGCTCGAATAATGATACCGAGTCTTGTCGTTGATCGGTCTTATAGCTCGAAGCTCGACGTCCCTACTTCGAACTTCGACCGAGCTTGTCATGCAGATACCCTTTGATCGAAACATCATCGTCTCGACCAGTCTTTATAACTGAGTCAATCGGTTTTGACCGTACACAAGTACCATCTTCAACATAAATAGTGATCTGTTGCTCATTACTAATGTTCTTCCAGAAATATCATATTATTCCATTGTCATTAGAGATATAATTTTGAAATCCCAAGAATTTTTTGTAGCCTTCAATCTTGTTTTTGTCTACCATAGGTTCCATGATTGCTGTAAAGATAATATTGATGATGTCTATAAGCTTTTTCAACCTATGAACACCCCTCTAATATTCCAGAAGATTATACTAATCATGAAACAATTTTAGGGAAGGTATCTGTCTGTTGTCTCCTCTTTTCCAAGGATGTGTTCTGACTTTCTTTTTCTTATTAGGTTGTCTTGCCCTGCTTCTGCCCCTTCCAGTAGGTATGTAATCCTCCTCTTCGAAATTTTTGTCTTCAAGACTGCCTTTTTCTTGTTGCTCAGTATCTCCTTAATTAACATATAATATTCTCTTATTGGCAAAAATATAAAAAATGTGTCCTTTTAAATATTTGATAATATATCTCTCTCTATATATATATATAAAAGAGGGACATGAAAGAATGATGTGGCATGTCTCAATAGTTAGGAATCATATTTATTTTTTTCTCCTTTTTTTGAATTTTTCTCCTATTTTAATTTTTACATCATTAATTAATTGAAAAGGAACCTCCCCACTAATTAAGGTTAATTGAAAAGGCAACTCCCCAAATTATAACTATAAATATTGGGATGAACAATCGATATAGAAGTGAAAACTTGATGTCCAATTAGTAAGACTGTTAAGCCATACCACAGGCCAGAAAAGAGGTTCTACTTAGCAGTTCGCGTGCATCAGAAAAAAAAACATTGCTATTCGCATAAAATTCCAGAAAATAGTAAGAAAAGATAGTGTTTCGAAACTAAAAAATAAGTAAGGAATTCAAAGAGAAAAAGACTTAGGGTGTGTTTGACACGAAAGAAAAAGAAAAAAAAATCTTTCTGATAACTATTCAACAAAAAATATTTTTGCTTTGAAAAATGTGTAGTACCAAAAGGGACAAATACAACTTTTTCAATGTTGAGCTACTTGCGGTAAATAGTATTTCCTCAAAGAAAAAAAAAATCCTAGCATATGATATCTGAATTTCAATGTTGTCACTTGTCATCTACAAAAGAATCATTAAAACAAATAGTTCTTTTTATAAAAAGTTTTAAAAAAATAAAAGAAATGGAAGTATGTTTTCCAACAACCCATTCAAGACCACGATTAGCAATTTGCCAAAAAGGCAGAAACCATCATTATTGTCATTGAAATCAAAATTTAAACAGCAAATCTCCTCGCTAATAAACTTTGGAAGTTTAATTAGGACTCTCTTTTTGGAATTCCACCAGAAGAACTAATTAAATGCGCCATTCAAAGACTGCAATCTGAAAGTTTTACAGTTGAAATTTGACTTTCATATCTCAAATAGTTGACTCTTATCCCCCCACAAAGCCTATAAATAAACTATCTCAAATACAAAAGTTTCAGCAAGAACAAGCTTTTAGATATACATAAAACTTTTTCTATTTCCTAAACCTACTTTTAATTTTTAACAATGGTTGCACACTTGTCCAAAATTCTTTCAAACTCCGAAAACGTTTTTGATTTTGTTGTCAATGAAGGGAATGGAGTTAAGGGTCTTTCTGATATGGGAATTCAAGCACTTCCTGATCAATATATTCAACCACTTGAAGAACGAATTACTACGAGCACTGTAATAACCGATGATTCTATCCCTATAATCGACGCCTCCAATTGGAATGATCCAAAGGTGGCTGATCAGATTTGCAAAGCAGCTCAAAACTGGGGTTTCTTTCAAGTTATAAATCATGGTGTTCCTATTGAAGTTCTTGATAACATAAAGGAGACAAGTCATCGTTTTTTTAGTTTACCAGCTGAGGAAAAGAAGAAGTATTCGAAAGAGAATTCGATTTCGAGTAACGTTAGGTATGGAACAAGCTTTACTCCTGAAGCTGAGAAGACTTTGGGGTGGAGAGATTACCTTTCTCTTGTTCATATTTCTGATGATGAAGCTGCTGAGTTTTGGCCTCCTCCATGCAAGTAAGCCTTCTTAATTCTTTTTTAAACATGAGATGAAATTCTACATGTAGAGTTTTAAGAAAATTACATGCACTGAAATTCTATATATCGACAGAGGTAAAAACAAATTACACTATCAAGTCGCATAAAAAATAACTACAAACTAATGTCCATAATCAAAAAGAAAAACAAAAGAAGCTTGTTCCTTTGCGATTAGTCTCGTTTAAACACGAGTTTAAAATTTATATGTTGAAGGCATAAAAAAAATTACACTATTAAATCACCTAAAAATAACTAAAAATCACCGTCCATAATAACTGAAACTATTAATCTTGAAAATATAACATGTTACTTGCTATACAACAGGTTAATATGCATTATGATCTCTAGAGCGTTCAGCGTAAACAACAAACAACAACCTAGTATAATCCCACTAGTGGGTCTGGGGAGGGTAGTTTGTACGCAGACCTTACCCATACCCTTGGGTAGAGAGGTTGTTTCCGATAGACCCTTGGCTCCCTCTCTCCACCTTGCTCTTGGGTGACTCAAACTCACAACCTCTTGGTTGGAATGGAGGGTGCTCACCATTGGAGCAATTCACTCTTGTCAGAGCATCAGCGTACATAAATTAAATTCTTTAACATACATTTTATACATTTTTTCTTGTGAAATTTTCATCTTAGACTTTCTCCTTTTCTTTTCTTAAAGAATTGTACGTAAAACATCCTATATATGAGTACTTACAATGAATTTTCTCTCTACTCTTTTAGGGAAGAAGCACTTGAATACTTGAAGAGGTGTGATACTGTTATAAGGAAGATTTTGAAGGTGCTAATGGGAGGATTGAATGTGAAAACAATTGATGAAGAGAAAGAGGATCTCTTAATGGGTTCAAAGAGGATAAACTTCAACTACTACCCAAAATGTCCCAACCCTGAGCTTTCTGTCGGGGTAGCACGTCACTCTGATATATCAACAATCACTTTTCTCCTTCAAGATGATATCGGTGGACTATACGTGAAAAAACTCGATAGTAATGCTTGGATTCACGTCCCTCCTATCAACGGAGCTCTAGTTATTAACATTGGCGATGCACTTCAAATAATGAGCAATGACAAATACAAGAGCGTTGAACATCGTGTGATTGCAAATGGGAGCAAAAATAGGGTTTCTGTGCCCATTTTCTTGCATCCAAAGCCTTCAAGTGTTATTGGTCCTATGCAAGAAGTGTTAGACAAAGGGGAGAAACCAATTTACAAGCAGATTTTGTATGCCGATTACACCAAGATTTTCTTCAGCAAAGGTCATGATGGAAAGGACACAATAGAATGTGCAAAGATATAGAGACATTATGTTCACATTTTCTACATATATATATATTGCTAATAGAGTGCATGTACTTATGCTTGAGATTAATTTTACAACATTTTTAATATTATTAGACTATATACTGAAAAGGCAAATATATGAATCTTGTACTGATCAGTTAAGAGGTAATTCTTCAGAATAATTGACGTTTTTCTAGGAACTCTAGTAATAGGTGTTGGAATAATTCTTCTTTTTGCTTTTGCTTTTTTCCTAAATAAACAACATAGAGTTGACTTCCGTAACGACTGACTTTTAGGACAGATTTCCATTCATTTTTTTTTACTTTTTCATTTTAAACGGAGGGGATATCGATGTCTACTTGGAGTCCATTACAGTCAACCAACTATCTCAAATTATCTACTAAAGTCACTTTTCTTTTGTTGTAACAGCAAAGTCATTTAACTATGTCTATAGCACTCAGAAGGCCACTTAACTAGAATTTTCAAATTTTGGATTGCCAAATACCTA
The DNA here is from genome assembly GCF_000715075.1 of Nicotiana tabacum. Lineage (NCBI taxonomy): Eukaryota > Viridiplantae > Streptophyta > Magnoliopsida > Solanales > Solanaceae > Nicotiana > Nicotiana tabacum. Next base: position 15,948,558 of record NC_134098.1, read on the forward strand.
TTTTACCCTCTAAATTATAAACATCTGTCTTCTTTTTGTTCATAATTGATATCAGAATTGAATTGGATACAATACCTAAAGTGGGATAGAAGCAATAAATTAACTCCATGAGATAGGAGAAGGACAAATATAGAAGGGGATATGTGGAATTCAATAATATTATGAAGATTCAACACAACTTCAAGCATAGGTAGCTTGAGTCTTTGTTAGAATCAAACAATCAGCTCACACCCAAAGAGAATTCAACTATAGTCAAATCCAAGCATCATAAGCGAAAATCCTACTAATTATATCATTTATAAGCAGGAGTTCTATTACAGAAGATGAAAGAAATATGTCAGCCCTCCATTATATTGAAAAGTCACCGTTTTTCTGGCGATTTTGTCAACGAAAGCATTTTGGGCTCGATTGGCTAATTTAACCCACCCTTTTTCTTTAATTGAGTTTTCTCTTAGTATTATTACGAAGATTAGACTACCATTTGGTAATATCCAAAACAAACGTAAAGAGATCGGATGGATAGGTTGTTTGCCCGTAAAACGGTACAGTTAAATTTATAACGTGCTTTATAGACAAGCGAATCAATTTTATCCCAAAAATGATAAATAAATTAAATAAAATGCAAAACTTAGCGTTGAAAACGATATAAGACAGCAAATAGCTTGGTCCCGGGAACAGAGCTTCCGAAGACAGCAATATGAATATCAATTAACAAGAAATGAAGTGTTATTGAGCTTTTGAATTGTATACAACATAAGTTTGTCGGAAAATTCATATCCCTTACAATGGTTGTTAAAGTCACTATTTATAGTTGCACCTAGGGAACAAGATCCTAGGATCAAGCGCCTCTTAAATGACAATTATGAGGGCCGTCGAAGAATATGTAACAGCGGGCTATGAATGCTAAAATTCTCTATAACGGAATGTGTATTTAATACTGCAGAATATTCTTCATTGAATGCTATCGGGTGGCAGACATTCGTTTGTCTTCATTAGCAATATTCCCTTCGGGGGCTTTCCGGTGCCAACCGAAGCTGCTGCTTCCGGTCTTGGTTTTCACCTGTCTCGCTTTCCGTCTGTATTCGGTTCCACGTACCTCCCATCAACGGGGCTCTAGTTATTAACATTGGTGACGCGCTTCAAATAATGAGCAATGACAAATACAAGAGCGTTGAACATCGTGTGATTGCAAATGGGAGCAAAAATAGGATTTTTGTGCCCATTTTCTTGCATCCAAAGCCTTCGAGTGTTATTGGTCCTCTTCAAGAAGTGTTAGACAAAGGGGAGAACCCAATTTACAAGCAAATTTTGTATGCTGATTACACCAAGATTTTCTTCAGCAAAGGTCATGATGGAAAGGACACAATAGAATGTGCAAAGATATAGAGACGTTATGTTCACATGGATGTGCAAAGATATAGAGACATTATGTTCACATTTTCTACATATATATATATTGCTAATAGAGTGCATGTACTTATGCTTGAGATTAATTTTATAACATTTTTAATATTATTAGACTATTTACTGAAAAGGCAAATATATGAATCTTGTACTGATCAGTTAAGAAGTAATTCTTCAGAATAATTGACGTTTTTCTAGGAACTCTAGTAATAAGTGTTGGAATAATTCTTCTTTTTGCTTTTGTTTTTTTCCTAAATAAACAACATAGACTTGACTTCCGTGACAACTGACTTTTAGGACAGATTCCCATTCATTTTTCTTTTACTTTTTCATTTTAAACGGAAGGGATATTGATGTCTACTTGGAGTCCATTACATAAATGGTCAACCAACTATTTCAAATTATCTACTAAAGTCACTTTTCTTTTGTTTGTAATAACAAAATTAATTAAATATGTCTATAGTACTCAGAAGGACACTCAACTCGATTTTTCAAACTTTGGATTGTCAAATACCTATTTTACCCTCTAAATTATAAATATTTGTCTTCTTTTTATTTATTTTTTTAACTTTTTAATATTATACTTTTTTCTTTTTAATTTATATTATGGACTTACCTATAGAATAAATATATTTTATTTATAAAATAAAAAATAAAAAAGGTTTGATTTGAATAATAATAATATAATTGAGCATAATTTTCAAGAATATATAATATATATTATAAAAATACTTTTATTTAAATAATTATTTTTATATTACGTGCATGGAATATATATTTTACAATCTTTATTTTGTTTCATTCTCAATTTTGTAAATAAATTTTTGAATTTTTGTTCTTGATATTAAAATTATTATTACGAACAAATTATTCTAATTAATTTTTTTACTATGCTCAATATTTTATTATTCCAGCATTATATATGCTTAAATACTTTTTATTTTTTAATTTATAAATAAAATTTATTTATTCTATAGGCAAGTTCATAATATAAATTATAAAGGAAAACATCATAATATTAAAAAGTTAAAAATAAAAATAAAAATAAAAATAAGACAAATGTTTATAATTTAGAGGTAAAATAGGTATTTGGTAATCCAAAGTTTGGAAAATCTAGTTGAGTGACATTCTGAGTATTATAGGCATAGTTAAGTGACTTTGTTGTTACAAATGATAGAAAAGTGACTTTAGTAGAGAATTTGGGATAGTTGAGTGACCATTTGAATAATGGACTCTGTGTACTTGGGACTGGGAGCTATTTTATTCTTTTTGTTCATAATTGATATCAGAATTGAATTGGATACAATATCTAAAGTGGGATAGAAGCAATAAATTAACTCCATGAGATAGGAGATGGACAAATATAGAAGGGGATATGTGGAATTCAATAATATTATGAAGATTCAACACAACTTCAAGCATAGGTAGCTTGAGTCTTTGTTAGAATCAAACAATCACCATACACCCAAAGAGAATTCAACTATAGTCAAATCCAAGCATCATAAGCGAAAATCCTACTAATTATATCATTTATAAGCAGGAGTTCTATTACAGAAGATGAAAGAAATATGTCAGCCCTCCATTATATTGAAAAGTCACCGTTTTTCTGGCGATTTTGTCAACGAAAGCATTTTGGGCTCGATTGGCTAATTTAACCCACCCTTTTTCTTTAATTGAGTTTTCTCTTAGTATTATTACGAAGATTAGACTACCATTTGGTAATATCCAAAACAAACGTAAAGAGATCGGATGGATAGGTTGTTTGCCCGTAAAACGGTACAGTTAAATTTATAACGTGCTTTATAGACAAGCGAATCGATTTTATCCCAAAAATGATAAATAAATTAAATAAAATGCAAGACTTAGCGTTGAAAACGATATAAGACAGCAAATAGCTTGGTCCCGGGAGCAGAGCTTCCGAAGACAGCAATACGAATATCAATTAACAAGAAATGAAGTGTTATTGAGCTTTTGAATAGTATACAACATAAGTTTGTCGGAAAATTCATATCCCTTACAATGGTTGTTGAAGTCACTATTTATAGTTGCACCTAGGGAACAAGGTCCTAGGATCAAGCGCCTCTTAAATGACAATTATGGGGGCCGTCAAAGAATATGTAACAGCAGGCTATGAATGCTAAAATTCTCTATAACGGACTGTGTATTTAATACTGCAGAATATTCTTCATTGAATGCTATCGGGTGGCAGGCATTCGTTTGTCTTCATTAGCAATATTCCCTTCGGGGGCTTCCTGGTGCCAACCGAAGCTGCTGCTCCCGGTCTTGATTTCCACCTGTCTCGCTTTCCGTCTGTCTTCGGTTTCACGTCCCTCCCATCAACGGGGCTCTAGTTATTAACATTGGTGACGCACTTCAAATAATGAGCAATGGCAAATACAAGAGCGTTGAACATCGTGTGATTGCAAATGGGAGCAAGAATACGGTTTCTGTGCCCATTTTCTTGCATCCAAAGTCTTCGAGTGTTATTGGTCTTCTTCAAGAAGTGCTGGAGAATGGGGAGAAACCAATTTACAAGCAGATTTTGTATGCTGATTACACCAAGATTTTCTTCAGCAAAGGTCATGATGGAAAGGACACAATAGAATGTGGAAAGGACACAATAGAATGTGCAAAGATATAGAGACATTATGTTCACATTTTCTACATATATATATATTGCTAATAGAGTGCATGTACTTATGCTTGAGATTAATTTTACAACATTTTTAATATTATTAGACTATATACTGAAAAGGCAAGTATATGAATCTTGTGCTGATCAGTTAAGAAGTAATTCTTCAGAATAATTGACCTTTTTCTAGGAACTCTAGTAATAAGTGTTGGAATAATTCTTCTTTTTTGCTTTTGTTTTTTTCCTAAATAAACAACATAGACTTGACTTCCGTGACGACTGACTTTTAGGACAGATTCCCATTCATTTTTCTTTCTTCACCTGATTTTCTTTTACGTTTTTATTTTGAATGGAGGGAATACCAATGTGTACTTGGGACTAGGAGCTACTTTATTCTTTTTGTTCACAAGTGATATCAGAATTGAATTGGATACAATACCCAAAATGGGATAGAAGCAATAAATTAACTCCATGAGATAGGAGAAGGACAAATATAGAAGGGGATATCGGGAATTCAATAAAATTATGAAGATTCAACACAACTTCATGTTGGGAATAAACCCCCAAAGAAATAATATCTGCATTTATTATACGATTATAATAAATGCAGATTATTAAAATACTGTAACCAACGGTAATAATAAGAGAAACAAGGACACCGATATTTTTACGTGAAAAACTCTTCTGAATAAGGAAAAAATCACGGCCCGAGAGTAGCAACTGATTTCACTATAGCAAGGATTTTACAATTTGTGGTACCGAATAAAATACTCCAAGACCACTAAACACTTCAAAGAAATAACCCCATTTTGATTTTTTCACCTCACTACAATACCGCTCAAACGCTCTATATTTTTCCTCAGAGAGTATTTTGCTTCTTACTCTGTAAATCACTCTTTTTCTCTTTGTTTTGGTGTGATTACAAGTGAAAGTAAAGGCACCTATTATAGTTGCAGAATGCCCATGATGATGTATGTAATGACATCAATACTACTGCAAAAGTCTGCCCAAATCTTTTCTAGTATTAATTGGTTGGCTTGAAGTTTTTAAAGCAAAAGAAAACTTCTCTTCTTTCACATATGGGTGATGGACCCAACAAATCTCCCCCTCCAGTCCCATGCACCTGAAGGAGGTAACACCGAAGTTTCTAGTTTGAGTGCATACCGACAAGTTCTTTGCATAGCTCGAACTTGTCTCTTGGTACCACCTTGGTCTGCATATCCGAACAATTCTCACTTGTATGGATCTTCTTGATCTGTATAGATCCATCCTCTATTCTTTCTCGAATCTAGTGATATCTCACATCGATATACTTCGTTCTTGTGTGATACATGGTGTTTTTGCTCAGGTCTATTGCACTTTGACTGTCACAATAGACGACATACTCCTTTTGATGCAATCCAAGCTCTTCAAAGAACTGTTTCAGCCAAACCATCTCCTTGCCAGCTTCAGTAGCGGCAATATACTCTGCTTCAGTTGTAGAGAGTGCAACACACTTCTGCAACTTCGACTTTCATGATATAGCCCCCCTGAAAAAGTGAACAGATATCCTGTAGTAGATTTACGATTATCAAGATCACCTGCCATATCAGCATCCGTGCAACCCTTCAAGAATGGATCTGATCTCCCAAAACACAAGCATTCATCTGAGGTTTCTTTTAGATACCTAAGTATGCACTTCACAGCTTCCCAATGTTCTTTTCCGGGATTATCAAGAAACCTGCTAACAATACCGACAGCATGAGCAATATCAGGTCTGGGACATACCATTACATATATCAGGCTCCCGACGGGAGAGGAATATGGAACTTTAGCCATACTTTCTTTATCTTCCTTTGTTGTAGGACACATTGTCTTGCTCAACTTCATATGACCAGCAAGAGGCGTGCTTATGGTTTAGCACTCATCATGTTGAAGCGTTTAAGTATACGTTTAATATACTTATACTGTGACAGCAACAACTTACTATTTGTCCTATCTCGGACAATTTCCATTCATAGAATTTGTCGTGCTGGACCCAAGTCTTTCATGTCAAATGACTTGGACAAATCTTCCTTCAACTTGGCAATCAACTTCTTGTTTTGTCCTACAATCAGTATGTCATCCACATATAACAACAAAATGATAAAGTTATTGTTAGAGAATTTCTTATAGTATACACATGGATCTGAAAAAGTCTTTGTGTACGTTTGACTTCTCATGAATGAGTCAAACTTCTTGTACCACTACCTAGGCGCTTGTTTCAGTCCATAAAGACTCTTTTTCAACTTTCACACCATGTGTTTCTTCGCCTTTACTTCAAAACCTTCTGGCTGCTCCATATAGATCTCTTCTTCCAAATCTCCATGTAGAAACACGGTTTTCATGTCCAACTGCTCTACTTCAAGATCTAGGCTAGTTGTCAAGCTCAAGATTGTTTGAATAGAAGTCATTTTGACAACAAGTGAGACAATTTCATCAAAATCAATACTTTTCTTCTGTTCGAAACCTTTTACCACCAATCGAGCTTTGTGTCTGACCAGCTTGTCGTTTCCATATTTCTTGAGCTTAATGACCCACTTGCACTTGAGCGGTCTTTTGCCTTTTGGAAGTTCAACCAGTTCGTATATATCATTCTTCTGTAAAGAATTCATCTCTTTTTGCATGGCTTCTATCCACTGGATTTGTTCCGGATGAGATAACACCTCTTTGAAATTCTCTAGCTCCCCCTCATCAGTGACGAGGATATACTCCAAAGAAGGATACCTTGTGCACTCTACCTTCTCTCTTTCAGATCTTCTCAAAGGTTGTTGTCCTTCTTGTTGTTGTTGTTGTTGTTGTTGTTGTTGTTGTTGCTCTCCTTCTTCCTCTTGTGAAATAGGGTGCCCCCTGCTCAGCAACCTCTTCATATACACCTTCCGTATGCCATTCTTCACCTGTGGAAGGATTACGTACATGTGTAGTAGGAGTAGTAACAAAGTTAGTAATTTTACCATTATCATTTTTGGTCTTTGTTGATTGATCACTATCAATCCCGACCACATCTTCTCTGAAGATCACATCTCTGCTTCTGATGATCTTTTTCCTTTTTGGGTCCCATAATCTGTAGTCGAACTCTTCATCTCCATAACCGATGAAGATTCAGGGAATAACTTTGACATCCAGCTTCGTTCTCTGCTCCTTCGGCGCATGTGCAAAAGCTTTACATCCAAACACTTTCATATGGGAGTAGGACTCCTCTTTGTTGGTCTAAACTTTCTCTGGAATGTCACACTCTAATGGAAATGATGGACTTCTGTTAATCAAGTAACATGTTGTGCGAGCTGCTTCACCCCAAAATGACTTAAGTAGTTTTGCCATTTTGAGCATACTTCTCACCTTTTCGACAATGGTGTGATTCATTCTTTCAGCTACACCATTGTGTTGTGGGGTTCCAGGAACTGTCTTCTTATGTCTGATTTCATGGCCTGAGTAGTAGTCTTCAAACTCCTTTGAAGTATACTCTCCTCCATTGTCTATCTTGAGACGCTTTAATTTTTGACTTGTCTCCATTTCCACCAGAGCATGAAATTTCTAAAATACTTGAAATACCTGGTCTTTGGTTCTCAATAAATAAACCCACAAATTTTCGTAAAGCATCATCAATAAATGTGAGAAAATATTTGTTACCTCCCATTCATTCTACATCCATTGGACCACAAACATCAGAATATACTAAATCAAGTATATTCGATTTTCTTCCATGAGTTGATTGAAACGATACCCTGTGTTGTTTTTCAAATAAACAATAATCACAAGAATTCACAATTGTACCTTTTGCAAATGAGATGAATGACTTTTTGGATAGGATCTGCAGTCCCTTCTCACTCATATGGCCCAATCTCTGGTACCATAAATCTGCAGGCGCATCATCTACATCCGCATATAATCCATCTTTACATATTTCAGTGGTTGTCCTGTACATTGTGTAGGGAGAAACTCCTTTAGCAATCACCAATGATCCCTTGGTGAGTCTCCATTTTCTATTGGCGAAGTGATTCTCGTACCCGTCTCGATCTAGAGCGATCCCTGAAATCAAATTCATTCGCAAATCTGGTACGTGTCGCACATCTTTTAAAACTAATGTGCATCCGATATTTGTCATGATACAAATGTCGCCAATCCCCACAATCTTTGAGTGACTGGTATTTTTAATCTTGACCATTCTAAAGTCTCATGCTTTGTACCTACAGAAGAATTCTCTTACCGGTGTGGCATGGTAGGAAGTTGCTGTGTCAACCACCTATTCTGACTATTGGCTTGCTATGTGCATGCATTCCTCCTCCTCGTGAACGAAGAGAACCACCGAATCATCGTTATGCACTGCAGCAGTTGTGTTGTCATCATTCTTCTGGCCACTGCTCTCCCCTCGACCTTTCTTTGGGCACTCTCTTTTGAAGTGTCTGGGTTGACCGCAACTATAGCAATTCTTACCCTTTGATCGGTTCCTGGACTTTCCACGAGCTTTGGATTTATCACGGCTACTCTATACTCTAGAAAAACTTCTTCCTTTGTTTTCCATGATAAGAGCCTACCCTTGATTTCCGGGCTTCTTCATCATCTTATCATTGAGTAGGATGGCTGATGTAACCTCCTTTAAATCGATGGTATCTCTACCATATAGGATGGTTGTTGCCAAATTATCATAGGAAGATGGCAACGAGTTTAGAAGCATGATAGCCTTATCTACTTCAGTGATTGTTTCACCAAGGTTTTCCAGCTGCGTGATTAATCCATTGAACATATTTAAATGGGACAAAAAAAATTGTACATTCACTCATATGGATGGCATAAAGCTGTTTTCTCAAAAATAACTTGTTTGTTAAGGATTTGGATAGACTTTTTAGTCTTTTCCAAATACCACATGCACTATTTTCATCCCCGACATTATTGAGTGCTTCATCGGACAAGTGCAGTCTGATTGCACTAGCCGCCTTCTTAACCATGTCTGCCCAATTCTCGGCTTTTATGGTTTTCGGCTTTGCCTCTTTACCATCTAGTGCAATATCTAACCCTTGTTGGATGAGTAGGTCATTCATCATTCTTTTCCATATGGAGAAACCGTCATTACCGTTGAATCTTGTTACTTCATATTTTACTCCTGACATTTGTTTTTCTCACGTATGGGTTCAGGAAAAGGTATTTTTGTGAATGAGCAGAACTTGTGCTCTGATACCAATTGTTGGGAATAAATTCCCACAAAAATAATATTAAACGGTATACGACTATAATAAATACGGATTACTAAAATACTGTAACCATCGATAATAATAAGAGAAACAAGGACACCGAGATTTTTACGTGAAAAACCCTTCTGAATAAGGGAAAAACCATTGCCCGATAGGAGCAACTGATTTCACTATAGCAAGGATTTTACAATTTGTGGTACCGAGTAAAATACTTCAAGACCACTAAACACTCAAAAGAAATAACCCTCTTTTAATTTTTTTCATCTCACTACAATACCGCTCAAACGCTCTATATTTTTTTTGAGAGAGTATTTTGCTTGTTACTCTGTAAATCACTCTCTTTCTCTTTGTTTTGGTGTGATTACAAATAAAAGTAGAGGCACCTATTTATAGTTGCAGAATGCCCATGATGATATATGTAATGACATCAACACTACTGCAAAAGTCTGCCCAAATCTTTACTAGTATTAATTGGTTGGCTTGAAATTTTCAAAGCAAAAGAAAACTTCTCCTCTTTCGGGTATGGGAGGGACCCAACACTTCAAGCATAGGTAGCTTCAGTCTTTGTTAGAATCTTACAATCACCTCAAACTAAAAGATAATTCAACCAGTCAAATCCAAGCATCATAAGCAAAAAATCCTACTAACTATATCATTTTTAAGTAGGAGTTCTATTACAAAAGATGAAAAGAAATACATTAGCCCTCCATTCTATAGAAAAGTCACAATTTTTCTGTTTACCATTTTGGGTTGGATTGGCTAATCTAACCCACCCTCTTTCATTGAGTTTTCTCTTATTATTATTAGGAATATTAGACTACGAATTGGTAATATTCAAAACAAACGTAAAGAGATAAGATGGATAGGTGACAATTAGCAATGAACATGAGCTCCCTAAAGAGGAAACACTACCAAGGATCTTTACATAAAAAAGAAACAGAAATCTAGTAGCACAAGCAGCGCAACAACTGATCACTCCCCAAAGAACTCCCAGACTAACGAACTTCGATACTAAACTAAATTCAAAACCAAGCTAATTTAAAATGTTGAAACTAAAATCCCTAACGAATAAGCTCGTGTACGCAGTACACATGGAAAAACAGCCAACATGGGTGTATTAGCCATTAGCTTGATTAAAGAAGATACGCTTACAAATACACCCACTATGGGTGCGTTATCGATGAATCTGGAAGAGAAAAATTGAAGGCCTTAAAATTATGTCCGAAACATAAGAGTATGTGATCGCTCATACTTTTGGTTTTGGTTCAAGTGAGATTCCAAATCCAAGGAAGGCATGCGCGAGTAGCAGTATTTTTAAAAGTAAAACAACAATAACAACCCAGTAAAATCTCACAAGTGGGGTCTGGGGAGGGTAGAGTGTACGCAGACCTTACCCTCTACCCTGAGGAAGTAGAGAGACTGTTTCCAATAGACCCTCGGTTCAAAAAGATGAAAAAAGACAATATATCAGTACCATCAACAGAAACCATAGAAATAATAACAGCGTCGTAAGGACCAGAAAATAGATAAAAAAATAATAACAATAATAAGTAAATAAGGCTCGGTACTAAGAAAAACGGAAGAATAGCATGAACATAATATTAACCACTAGCAGTCTAAGACACAACCCTATCAAGCTAGCCTCACCCTCGGTACGATGTAGAAAAATGCTCAACTGCCTCCTAACCTATAACCTTAATGCTCGGCATCCACACCTTCCTATCAAGGGTTATGTCCTCAGAAATCTGAAGCCACGATGTGTCCTACCTGATCACCTCTCCCCATACTTCTTAGGCAACCCTCTACCTCTTCTCGTATCCGCCAAAGCCAACCGCTCATGCCTCCTTACCGGAACAAAAGGTGCGAAGTGAAATGCATTCTTCATTGAAGTGAAATGTACAATTCATGATAGTTAAAAAATACCAAACATATATGAATTTAGTATGATAATTATCGGTTCGAATTAAAACTAATTTTAGCATCAAATATACAGTAGATGAATATCCAATTACTCAACATTGAGATTCAAAGAACCAATCGCTTCTCGTTGGGATCTCTTTAATCGTTATTATTGAAAAATGCATAACTTCACCTATGAAGCGATAACCCATAACCTCGTAGTTGAACATACTAGTGTTTGGAAAGGCCGTCGCACAAAGCACTTTATCCAACTCCAACTGAATATTTTCTAAAGCTCAATTGGAATGATCTTCACCCATCCATGTTACTTTTTGTCACGCCCCAACCTTGTTGAGGCGGACAGACACTCAGTGCCTTAACTTGACTGAGCATACTAACCTGTAAGACTAATGTACCTATACTGAATCACAAAACACATGAAAACCTGCTAATAGAGGAAATATGACAACAACAATTATTTCCAACTCAAAAGAGATATATACATTTAGGGTTCCTAACACATGCCAAAAATCCAACACATGAGTACTGACTTAACACATCTACGTAACCGACAATACAAACTACATAAGTCTGTAGAGCCTCTACGAGTATCTGACAATAGTACTACTGTCGGGACAGAATCCCGACCTACCCATAGAGTTTATACATATGTACATCTTAAAATGACTAGAATCGACGAGACTTAAGGTAGAAATGGAGCTCATCGAACAAAGTGTTGAATGCCTGTAACTGCCTACTGGGGAGGCCAGCCAACTTGAGTATTTGAACCTGCAGCATAAATACAGCGCTCCCGCTGAAAGGAACATGAGTACGGATTGAATTTTACTCGTATGTAAGGCAAACCAAATAATAATGAAGGAACAAAGGCTCATAACAAAGGCAACTGATGAAATGTAATCGACCAAATACATCATAAAGCTACGAAACAACCTACATGAATACATATCAAATCTTACCATTCTTATGTTAGAAACGTCTTGCTGAGTTATGTTGAATCATATTACTTGTCAACTTTGGATTGTTACATAATTAATATGTTCTTTTAGTTTTGAAATATAGTGAGCCACATAGGGCATATAACATGTGAAAACTTTCCCGTGTGAGGCACGACTTTCTGATATCGTATATATATAGACCTCAACGGACTCCATTTGAGGCACGGACTTGTCATATCCCCCGTTTATCATAGGTAAAAGGTAAATAGTAAAGTTCTTAGTAAATAGTTTATGAACTATTGTGTTTTCTTCTTTGTACCTTTGACGTACTTATTAGTGGTGACAGTCACAGTGATCGATCGTTTTAACATCTTGACTAAAAATCTAAATTCTAGATTAGGGCCTTACTCTTTTGAGGTTCCCTCTTTCACCTCCTCTAATATATTATTTTGTACGCCCTGGCTCTATTCTGACAGCACTAGCTGACATCGAAATCTCAATCTCTTTTCCATGAGCCATCAATATTCATTTGAAAATTCTTATTCACTAAAGTCATACGTGTTAACTATATCAGTCCCAATCCATTCTCGACTTATCTTTCCATTTGAAAAATTATGACACTTTTGGGCTATTAGCCCAAACAACTTGTATTATAACTTGAACCTTGAGTTGTATTCTCGTCACTTCTATATCTTCCACAACATGTAATTAATACGATCGAGAATCCGTACTCTCACTTCAGGCACAAACGCACGATATGGAGTATGAAGAAAGTGAAACACCCTAGATATCATTGTAGCTTCCCCGATATAAGTGTGGCCGGAAACATACTGATAAGAGGGACTCTACTTGACACGACTCTATAGACTTCCTAGGACTCAACTTAGAACCTAGTGCTCTGATACCAAGTTTGTCACGACCCAAAATCACGTGACCGGCACCCAGCACACTACCCAACCCGAGCGAACCAAACCATGTGATGCACCCAAATCATATGCATGAAAACCAATTTAACTGTGAAAGCTCCTTGAAAATCATATACATTTTCAAGTTAAATGATAAAATATTTTTCAATTTAAAATCATATTGGCGTCTTTCATGATAATAACAATAAGACTAAGTAAAATAAATATACTTTCATGTATGTTGTGTACAACCCCATTATTACAACCTTTCACAACTATCTATGGAGCCTCTATACCAAGAATAGAACCAACGGTTGGAGTAATTCCAACAAAATAAAATAAGAAAGAACATGATAGCTACCACGAGATAAAAGTGGTGCTTCATAATACCTCGAAAAGAGAGTCATCCTAGCCTGACCGCGTGCCACGTATCATACATCATCCTAAAACATGTAAAGTAAGCAGGGCCCTGGAGGGGGGCTCTAAGGGCTGAGTACACCACAACGGTACTCAATAAGTGTCATAGACTCTCTCTAACTTAAGTTCTTGGGACAAACTTTATAAAAATAATGCACCAATATTTGATATAAAACGATAAGAAATTTTATCAACTCATGACCCTTGTTATTTTAAATAACAACCAAGTGAAATGTTACCCACAATATAAACTTTTAAAATATTTATATCAATTCAAGATTTTGGATAAAAAATCATGCAAAATCATTCCATTTGCTTTAAGTCATCTAAATCACTTTCGGCTCCTTAGGCCTAAACATAAGAAAATCATCCTTACCTTTCACTGGGAGTACTATACCATCACCGACATAAGAAGGTCAACTAGGTTATTTACCTAGCGGCAAGTATCATATATCCTACTTGCTCAGGTTGTCTCATCGTAGTGTCGTACGAATGGAATCAACCATGCTAATAATAGCACAAAATAGTACTCTCTCGAGGGAGAGCACTCTGTCATAGTCTATACCACAAAGTGGCCATCTACGCCTACACCGATACGTGTAGTTTCATGACAACGAACACGATATACATGGAGAAAGTGCTTCATAAAAGTGTCATTTTGCCAACAAGATTTAAAATAAAATTTTATAATACAGCATGACACTACATATGCAACATAATATTTTAATACATGGAGACATCCGTACTTATTTTCCCCCACAGTCACGAAAGCATATTTGCAAACAACTTAAGTATTAACTTGAAATATGCTTTTGAAGAAAGTCCCTCAAGAAGAGTAAGTTTTAATCAACTTACCTCGCTTTCGCTTTATTAACATTCACAAGCTTTCAATCCTCCCCCATCATTCCAATGTTGATTAAAATACTCAACATCACCATCAAGTCAATATCTACAATTAGATATCCTAATTACATCAAAATATGACCTAAGATATTGATCAACATCCATATATGGCTCATAAGTTGGCTACAAGCCTCCAACAACTCAAATCGCCAAATAGTTTTACATGCTAGACCATTCAACTTCATTCTTATGTTTTAATACCAATTCGAAGTTATTAATGATACTACATCAATTGCACATTGCCACCAAGTTACTATTCATCGTCTTCCATAATCAACACTTGCAAAATATACAATTCGGGTGATTACTTAGTTAATCACTTCCATCTTTTGCTAACAAATAATTCCATAGGTTCATTGTATTCATAAATTTCATCGCCAAGAAAAGTACCATTCATGCCATGAACTAGAATTTTATAATCCAATCTTTCAACCATTAAAACTTGTAACAAATGCTTCAAATACTTCTAACTACTCATAATAAATGAGTTTGAAGCATTGAAATTACCTCTAGTAGCTCAATCTTGAAAAATCATAACTTTGGTAATTTTAGTGTCCTTGAGGATTTGATGATAAAATCTAGCATTTGGATACAAGAATGATGTTAGAACTCATGTATATTGAGTAAGAATCAACCCAAAACAACATTAACAACTTACCTTGGTTTATTGGACTTGATTTGCGCTTAAAATCGCCCCTTCACCTCAAGAACCCTAACCCCCAATACTCAAAATACTCTCTCCCCCGACTTGATATTTATAGGCCCAGATTTCTGGGTTTCGGACGCGGCCTTGGATGCTATGGCAGCACTTTACTGCCAGCCACTTTCGGACGCGGCCCCGGATGCTTCGCATCCGCAGACTCCTCTGCCAGTCTTTGGTAATTTGGTCATAATGTCTTATAGAAATGTCTAAATGACAAACGGTTTGAAGCGTTAAAAACTAGACTTTAAGATATTTCATTTGATAGGTTGTCAATCATATAAATCCTTATATATATATATATATATATATATATATATAGATAGATAGATATATTCGTCCAAAGTTTGGTCTTGTGCGTGCTCATTTGGAACTTTAGTCTATCATATAATTTCCAACTTGACTTAGACTTAAGGCTCTCATTAGACCCCACATCACTTATAATATACCTCGTACACTTATTATCATATCCAAATTAATATCCATCATATTAATAATCCTCGTCCGCACATAAAAAAAATAATTAGCACACATCAACTTTTTTAAATGCGTTTAAGTATTTCTTAATTTTTCGGGGTTCTACACTTACCTTGGAAGTAATTAAAAGATGAAATACAGAGAGTATTTGCTCTATATTCAGCCAAGAAAATATGCCCAAATGAATTCCTAAATCATATTTTTTTTCCTTCCTTACACCACAAGAGAACTTCACTTCTTAGAGAACTTGATGATGGAGAGGGATATTAAGGCTTTTCCTTGCTTACACCCCAAGAGAACTTTACCTCTTAGAGATTTTGATGATGGAGATGGATATTAGGGCTGCCAGGTCTAAATACTATTGAGAAAGATGAAAAATAATGATCTAAAAGTCGGGTTTTGTGGTTATATATAGGTTACCCTAGGAGGTGCCACGTGTCCACTGCTAGCACTTGGAAACTACTTACAGGTCCGTAGTAAAACGTGCATAACTTTTTGTCCCGAAGTCTAATTAATGATCGATCTATTTGCAGCATTGGAAACTAGACTCGAATAACTTTAGTTTGATAAGTAGATTACCACATAATATGTCACAACCTAAAATCCCATCTTAAGGATCGTGATGATTACTAAAGAGTCGAGACAAAGCTGTGAAAACTTCAAGGTATACCTGATATTCTGCTCGCAGGCCTCGGAGTCACCTTCTAATGTTCCCTTACTACTGTTTATTTTTAATCCAAATAATGTTGTATTTTGAGATTTTTTGTGTACTCTCTATAGAGCTTATGACTCTGTATTACCGGATTTTGGGATGTATGACTGTTGTATTCACTTTATGGCTATGTTATGGCATTTTCTAGCTTTTATTAAATGGTTAAGTTGCTTTATTCCGTTTTATCACATCATGTGTTAGGCTTACATAGTCTTAGAGACTATGTACCATCACGATCCTTAAGGTGGGATTTTGGGTCGTGATAAGCTGGTACCAAAGCTCTAGGTTCATAGATTCTACGAGTCATAAAAAATTTAATAGAGTCTTGCGAATCGATACAAAGACGTTTGTACTTATCTTCGAAAGATTACAAAACTATTAAAAAATTTCACTTCTTTCATTTCTTATCATGCAGATTTATTGATTTCAGAAATTGAGCCTTTG
This sequence comes from Nicotiana tabacum, assembly GCF_000715075.1. Lineage (NCBI taxonomy): Eukaryota > Viridiplantae > Streptophyta > Magnoliopsida > Solanales > Solanaceae > Nicotiana > Nicotiana tabacum. The sequence goes on from NC_134098.1 coordinate 15,965,214, forward strand.
TCTTTTATTCTCTCACATATGGTGAGGACATGGGCTTCAGTTACTAATGATGCTGCCCCCAGTGCCATTGTTAGTAGAGGCCGAGGCAGAGCACGTGCTGCATCGAGGGGCCATGCTAGGTCCGTGATTAAGGAGCCATCAGTAGCTCCGGTTGGGGAGCAGGCACCTGAGGCACATGTTGCTACCCCTCGACTTCAAGAGACTTTAGCACACTTCCTTAGAATGTTTGGTACCTTGGCTCAGGCAGAATTAATCCTAGTTGTACTAGCTACTTCTCAGGCTGGGGGAGAAACTTAGACTCCCACTTCCCGTACTCCAGAACAGCGGGTTCATACTGATCAGGCTCCGGGTATTATGTCGGTGTAGCCTATGATTGTGGTTCAGCTCGCGATTAGGCTAGTGGCATCAAAAGAGGAGTAGATTAGGTTAGAGAGGTTCAAGAAGTACCATCATCCTACTTTCAGTGGCGCAACTTCTGAGGATGCACAGGGTTTTCTAGACCTGTGTCAGCGTATTCTGAGAAAGCATAGTGGAGTTGAGCGGGGTTGACCTTACCACTTTCCAGTTGATAGGACCAGCATATAGATGGTGGCAGGCATATAAAGAGAGTAGGCCAGCTGGCGCAGCACCACTTACTTGGGCTCAGTTCACTGATCTCTTTTTGAAGGAGTTCTTTCCACAAACCCTCAGGGATGCGTTGTTTACAGAGTTCGAGCAGTTGCGCCCGAGGTATATGACTGTGTCCGAGTATTCTATGAGGTTTGCTGACTTATGTCTTCATGCACCTGCTTTAGTTTCCACTATTAGGGAGAGAGTCCGTAGATTTACTGAGGGGGTTATGGTCTCAGATTTAGGATGGCACGGGAGTTGGAGATTGATACTCCATTTCATCAGGTTGTAGAGATTGCTATGAGGTTAAAGTGTATCTGTGGTCAGTAGAGGGAGGATAGGAAGGCCAATAGGCCTCGAGGCTTTGGAGGGTTTAGCGGTTCCCATTCTTCAGCTACAAATCGTCATGGCGAAGCTTTTTTCAGTCGACCAGTTCAGTCTGTACTTCAGGTTACTTGTAGTTATCTAGTTAGTCAGGGACCTCGGAGTACTTGTTTTGGACAGCTATCTTCCAATCCACCTCCTACACGAGGTTCCTACAGCGGTTATTCTAGCTGACTGGGTCAGACTCAGTACGAGCAACCACACCTGCAGAGAAGTTATTTTGAGTGTGATGATACTAGGCATATGGTGAGAGGTTGTCACATGATTCGGAGGGGTAGACCTCCGTAGGGTACTCGGGCTATAATTTCTGCTCCAGTTGCTACTCTATCTACACAACCAGCTAGGGGTGGAGGATAGACAGGTAGAGCACATCCTAGAGGGGGAGGCCAGGGACATTGTTATGTTTTCCCCCTTAAGATTGAAGCAATCGCATCATATGTTGTCATTACAGGTATTGTTCTAGTCTGTCATTGAGATGCATCAGTTTTATTTGATCTGGGTTTCACTTATTCATATGTGTCATCCTATTTTGCTTTATATTATGATATGTCTCGTGATTCTTTGAGTACCCATGTTTATGTGTTTATGCTTGTTGGGGATTCTATTGTGGTAGACCGGGTCTATTGTTATAGTTTGGTCACTATTGGGAGGTATGAGACTAGGGTTGATCTTCTATTACTCAATATTATGGATTTGATGTGATTTTGGGCATGGATTAGTTATCACCATATCACACTATTCTCTATTGTCACGCTAAGACCGTGACATTGGTTATGTCGGGGTTGCCGAGGTTGGAATGGAGAGGCTTCTTAGATCATGTTCCTAGTAAGGTGGTGTCTTTTCTAAAGGCACAATGGATGGTTGAGAAGAGGTTCTTGGCATACTTAGCCTTTATGAGGGATGTTAGTGCTAATACTCATATCGTTGAGTCAGTTCCGGTAGTAAGAGAGTTTCCAGATGTGTTTTCAGTAGACTTGCAAGGCATGACACCGATAGGGATATTGATTTTGGTATTGACTTGGTGCCAGGCACTCAACCTATATTTATTCCATTATATTGCGTGGCACTAGTGGAGTTGAAGGAACTAAAGGAACAACTTTAGGATTTGCTTGATAAGGGTTTATCTGACCGATTGTTTCAACTTGGAGTGCTCCAGTTCTATTTCTGAAGAAGAAAGACGGTTCTACGAGGATGTGTATTGATTACAGGCAGCTGAACAAGGTTACTATCAAGAACAAGTACCCACTATCGCGTATTAATGATTTATTTTATCTTCTTTAGGGTGCTAAGGTATTCTCGAAGACTAATTTGAGATCGCGGTACCATCAGCTGAAGATCCAGGCTTCAGATATTCCAAAGACGGCTTTTATGACTCGCTATGGTCACTATGAGTTTTTGGTAATATCTTTTAGGCTGACCAATGCCCCAACAACCTTCATGCAGTTGATGAACAATGTATTTCAGTTGTATCTTGATACCTTCGTCATTATGTTTATTGATGATATATTGGTGTATTCTCGCAGCCGAGAGGAGCATGAGCAACACTTGAGGATCGTGCTCCAGATATTTAGGGAGACAAAGGTATATGCTAAATTCTCCAAGTATGAGTTTTGGCTTGATTCGGTGGCATTCTTGGGCCACGTGATGTCCAGTGAGGGGATTGAGGTAGATCCGAAGAATATTAAGATAGTTTAGAGTTGACCCTGACCTTCTATCGCTATTGAGATCTGGAGTTTCCTTGGGCTGGCTGGGTATTATTGTCGTTTTGTTGAGGGACTTTCATCGATAGCAGCCCCATTGACTAGTAGAAGGGTGCCCATTCAGGTAGTCTGACAAGTGTGAGGAGAGCTTTCAAAAGCTCAAGGCTGCCTTAACCATAGCTCTAGTTCTGATTTTGCCTTCAACATCAGGTTCATATAACAGTCTATTATGATGCTTCATGGATTGGCATTGGATGTGTATTGATGCAGGAGGGGTAGAGTGATTGCTTATGCTTCACGTCAGTTGAAGTCCCATGAGAAGAACTACCAAATACATGATTTAGAGTTGGTAGCCATTGTTCACGCACTTAAGATTTGAAGGCACTATCTTTATGGCTTATCATGCATGTGAGGTGTTCACATATTACATGAGTCTACAACACTTATTAAAACAAAAGAATCTGAACTTGAGGCAACTGAGGTGGTTAGAGCTACTAAAGGACTATGATATCACCATTCTTTATTATCCCGGGAAGGCCAATGTGGTGGCCAATGCTTTGAGTAGGAAGGTTGAGAGCATGGGTAGTCTTGCTTTTATCACAACTGGGAAGAGACTATTAGATTTGGATGTTCAGGCTTTGTCCAACAAGTTTGTGAGGTTGGATGTTTCGGAGCCTAGTCGAGTTCTTGCTTGCATGGTTTCATGATCTTCTTTGTTTGAGGGCATCAAGGCACGTCAGTATGATGATCCCCACTTGCTTGTTCTTAAGGACACGGTGCAACTTGGTGATGCCAAGGAGGTGACTATTGGTGATAATGGGGTGTTGAGACTTTAGGGCCGGATTTGTGTGCCCAATATTGATGGGTTACGGGAGCTAATTCTTGAAAAGGCCCATAATTTGCGGTATTTCATTCATTCAGATGCCACAAAGATGTACCATGATTTGAGGCAGCACTACTGGTAGAGACGAATGAAGAAAGATATTGTGGAGTATGTGGCTCGGTGTTTGAACTATCAACAGGTTAAGTATGAGCATCAGAGACCGGGTGGTTTACTTCAGATACTTGATATTCCAGAGTGGAAGTGGGAGCGTATCGTCATGGATTTTGTGGTTGGGCTACCATAGACCTTGAGGAGATTAGACATTGTGTGGGTCATTGTGGGCAGACTAACCAAGTCTGCATACTTCATTCCAGTCTTGACTACCTACTCTTCAAAGCAGCTAGCTCGGATTTATCTTTGTGAGATTGTTTGCCTTCATGGTGTTCCGGTGTCTATCATCTCGGATCGAGGCACGCAGTTCACATCATATTTTTAGAGAGTCGTGCAGAGTGAGTTAGGCACACAGGTCGAGCTGAGACGACATTTCATCCACAGATGGACGAGCAGTGCACTATTCAGATTTTGGAGGACATATTACGTGCATGTGTTATTGATTTAGTGGGCTCATTGGATCAGTTTCTACTGCTAGCAGAGTTATCCCACAACAATAGCTATCAGTCGAGCATCCAGATAGCTCCTTACGAGGCCTTATATGGGAGGCGATGTCGTTCTCTGGTTGGTTGGTTTGAGCCTAGGAGGCTAGGTTGTAAGGAACTTATTTGGTCCATGATGTCTTGGAGAAGGTGAAGTTGATTCATGGGCAGCTTCGTACATCGCAGTCCAGGCAAAAGAGTTATGCTGATAGGAGGGCTCGTGATGTGGCATTCATGGTTGGTAAGAGGATCCTACTCAGAGTTTCGCCCATGAAGAGTGTGATGAGATTCGGGAAGAAGGGAAAGTTGAACCCTCAGTATATTGGTCCATTTGAGGTTCTGGAGAGGGTTGGTAAGGTGGCCTAGAAACTTGCATTGCCACCCAGCTTATCAAGAGTTCACCAGTGTTCCATATTTCCATACTTCGGAAGTATTATAGTGATCTGCCACATGTGTTAGATTTTAGCTTGGCGCAATTGGACAAGGATTTTGACCTATGTTGAGGAGCCGGTGGCTATTTTGGACAGGCATGTACAAAAGTTGAAGTCGAAGAATATTACATCGGTGAAGGTTCAGTGGAGAGGCTAGCCGGTCGATGAGGCTACTTGGGAGACCGAGCATGAGATGCAGACCAATATCCACACCTTTGTGGCACTTCGGGGGTGTCTCTATATTTGTTCGAGGACGAATGTTTGTTTAAGAGGGGGAGAGTGTAATGACTCGGTTGGTCATTTTGAGTATTTTAACCCTATTTCCCATATTTAATGCTTTACAGATTTGTAATTATAGTTACGTGACTTGCGGGGATGATTGGTTTGATTTCGGGAGAGTTTTGGATTGATTTGGGACACTTAGTTCCTTGGTGGGAGGATTAAGGTGAAAGAGTTGATCGGAGTTTGACTTTTGTATAGACGACTCCGAAACTATATTTGTATAGTTCCAATAGATTCGTATAGTGATTTTAGATTTAGGCGTATGTCCAAAATTAGATTTGGATATTCCTAGGTTGATTTGGTTATATTTGGCGAAAGCTGAAAAGTTGAAGGTTTGGAAGCTTGATAGGTTTGACCGAGAGTTGAATTTGATGTTATCGGGTTTGGATTATGATTTCAGAAGTGGGAATATGTCCGTTGTATTATTTAGGATTTGCATGCAAAATTTGAGGTCATTTTGAGTTGTTTAGACATGTTCGGTGTAAGTTTTGAATTTGAAATTTGGATTAGTTCCTTAGGCTGAATTGAGGTGCGATATGTGGCTTCGATGTTGTTTTGGGTGATTTGAGGCCTCGAGTAGGTTCATATTATGTTTTGAAATTGGTTGGTACAATTGGATGGGGTACCGGAGGCCTCAGGTGTGTTTCGGATGGGTTTTAGATTATTCTCCCTTGTTTTGGACTGTTGATGCATGTGTCTGGTTTTGTTCATTGCAATCGCGACAACGGAGTCGCGTTCGCGGAAGGTATTCTACTGGTAGGTGAGTTTTGTTCTCCACATTCGCGATAGTGTGGTTGCGTTCATGTAGCATGGGAAGTATTAGTCTTCACATTCGCGCCTTGGGCTCCACGTTCGCATAGAAGGAGAGATCGAAGGGGCCAATCAGGCTTTTAGTCTTCGCGTTCGCGGGAGAAGGAGAGTGTTCGTGTAGGCACAATTGAGTTAGGTATCGTGTTCGCGACTGGTCTGTCACATTCGCGAAGATGGGGTAGCAGCTACGTGAGTTTGTTCTTCGTGAATGTGATTCCGCGATCGTGATGTGTACACCTGGGCAAACCACTTAAGTACTCTATTTCTAGGGTTTTGGTTATTTTATCACATTTTGAGTTATAGAGCTCGGATTTTGGCGATTTTGGAGGGTATTTTCATGATTTAAATTGGGGTAAGTATTTTTTTTTACTTGGATTTGTTTATTGTTCATGATTCCAACCTTGATTTTAGAGATTGATTGATGAATCTAAGTGAAGAAATTGAGGATTTTACTAAAAAAAAATCTAAAGTAAAATTGATGAGTTGAAGGTCGATATGAGGCAGGAATTGGATGAAACACATAAATTTGGACTCGTATCGGAATGGGTATTCGGAATTTATGGGTTTGGTAGGGTTCCGGGGTGCGGGCCTAGGGTTGGCTTTTTGGATTGACTTTGCATAATTGAACCAAGATCTTAGTTTTATCATTTGAGCTTGTTTTCTATGGATTTTATTGATAACTTTGTGGGGGAGGGGGGATTTTCCCTCAGGATTTGACCTAATTTGCATTATTTGTACTATGTGAAATAACGTGTACATAAGGTGACAAGTGTGTACGCGGGTGTATGTGTGGTAATTGACCGGATTAGACCTTAGACTATTAATATGCCTTTAATTGGGATTGTTTGTTATGTGAAACATGTTTTATTGTTGTTCACTACCCGTACTCTTATATTGTTGTTATGATTTTGTATATATTGTTGTTGAGTCGTGGGCTATATCTTGTGTGATTTTGGTATTATTGGTTTAGTGATATTGTGGCACTTGGGCACGTGTTATGCGGGTTGATTGAATGTGATGCGCATGTGGCGATATAAGGGTGGCATTCCATTGTTAATGTGCATGCGACGAGATAAGAGTGGCTATTTATGTGCATGCGGTGACATAAGGATGGTATTCTATTGATGATGTGTATGGGGCGACATAAGGGTGGCTTGTAGGGGGTGTTATGAGATATACCAGGTTTAATTCTTGTTATTGTTCATGTGTTGGGAAAATGAGGGTTGATGTTTTGATCAAACTTTTGTTTTCATTAAATGACTTTTCCTTGAGTTTTATGAGTTGTTGGTGGAATTTGATAGGTTATTACGTGCCCCGATCCCGTTGATATTATGTTGGCAAAGGCGGATTACTCTACATTGAGTTGTTGTTGCATATTCTTCGAGGTGGTTAATATTTGTTCTGAATGCTTTCCGTTGTCTGTTTTATGGTGATATCTTTCAAAGGTTATTTTGACTAGTGAGTGTTTGGACTTGAACCTCATCACTACTCCACTGAGGTTAGTCTTGATACTTTATGGGTACCGATTATGGTGTACGCATACTACGCTTCAGCATATATTTTTCAGGTACCTCGGATCGTGCTGGTCACTAAAGAGTCGAGACAGAGCTGTGGAGACTTCAAGGTATACTTGTTGTTCCGCTCGCAGGTCGCAGAGTCACCTTCTATTGTTCCCTTACTACTATTTATTTTCACTCCAAACAATATTATATTTTGAGATTTTTTGTGTATTCTATGTAGAGCTTATGATTCCGTATTACCGGGTTTTGGGATGTATGACTGTTATATTCACTTTAGGATTATGTTATGGCATTTTCCAGCTTTTATTAAATGGTTAAGTTGCTTTATTTTGTTTGATCACATCATGTGTTAGGCTTACCTAGTCTTAGAGATTAAGTGTCGTCATGATCCTTAAGGTGGAATTTTGGGTCATGGCATAATACCATATATACAGGGAGTTATGCTTATATATGAAGTAGGACCTTATACGAGTCTAATTCACCAACTTAATTCCAACAAAGCTTTTTGTCTGACTCTCGAATCACGACTTACTATACTTCGAACCTTGATGCATATCTTGAATATAACTCAATTTCTTTAGGACTTGGGTCTACTTACATATGTCGAATGGTTCAAATCTTAGTTTGAAAGTACGGGCTATTACAACGATCACTAATAGATAAGGTGAGATGCAAAGAATTTGAACTAAGAGATCAATTTGGATGTCGAAACAACATAAACGCAACGTATGTGGAAATTCTTCCTTAGTTATTCACACCCAAAACTTTTTGGGTCGGATGAGAAGAAAACCAAAGTTTCTTATGTATAATACTGGTAAAGATTAATTTTAGTTGTAACATAAACTATTTATATCCTGTTGTCGTAAAAATATATAAAATTTATATGTTTTTTGTATATAATATATAGAAATATATATAAATAAAAAATATTTTTTTGACTATTATTTTTAAAATAACTATATAATGTCATTATCCCTATCTACGACATGTTAAGTTGCTGAAATAATTTTTTTAACAAATAAAGTTATATCATATTAAAACATTTGAATTAACAAGTTAGACCGACTTGTCAACGATCAAGTGCCGCTTCACAATTTGACAAGACTCAAAACTCAAAATTCTGTTTACCAACGGGTAATCGCTGAACCCACACGACCACAAGTCTCGAGCGTCCAGGCATAGCGATTAACAGTGAAGAGAACGGCACTTGTCTCGTCAGTCTGAGCCTTCCGATTGAATATAATAAACTCCCTAATTACAGTCGAACCACTCATCCATTATAATCTATAGGAAAACATACATACATTCATGGCAACAATTATGAACATACGAGGGAATGGTTGACATTATCTAAAGATTGTGTTAAGAAATCAGTGAGAAATAAGGAGAACAAGAAGAAAACTCCCACTTGAAGGAGGGAAACGTAACTTCTCCAGAGAGAATAAAACTTCCACGCAGCAGTTTCCTGCGCTTTACCTTTATGAGATCTGATACTACTACTAATACTTTTGCAGCGAACTTCAATCTGCAATTGGAATATGAGAATATCTTCTTCCTGAACACCAGCACTATACACCTACTTACTACTACATATGAATTCCTTAATTAATATACAGATGCTATCGTTCTTTCAAATTAAAGCCTTTCGATGCTTCTTGATCTTCTTCTTCTTCATTATAAGCGGTTTCGTTGCCCGATAGAGATCGACCACTGACCGGAACTTCCTAATTTTCTTCATAGACGAATCCGATCGGCCGTTTGCTGTTTCGTATTCAGAAGAGTACGTTTCTGCCGTACTGTTGCCCACGCTTATTTCTCCTTCTTCTTCAATTAGGCTGCAGCCATGAGAATCGCCGCTGAGTTGAATTAGCTGCAGAGCTGCCTCCATCTCCGGCGAGGACTCAGATACTGTCGATTTCACCATTGGATTTACGTATGTATACTCGTTGGGATCAATTGTATTTAGCTCTGTTAATTGTTGGAGGAAAAAGGATATATATATATATATATATATATATATATATATATATATATATATATATATATATATATATAAGGAAGAATCAGAAATCCTATTTCTTTTAGGAGAAGGATTTGCTGCAGGGGTAATATAGGAATTGCGGCACCGCGTTTCTTAAGAGAACTTCTCACATAATGTCATAATTTAACCGCCTTTGCCATTTATCCATTTATTATAATAAAAAACTTACACCTTCTTACGTGCCATTCAATTTAAACATACTTTAGTACTTTATTTATTCTCCGAACTTTCTAGATGTATTTTAGAAGTAATGAGATTAATTTTATAAATAAGTATTTATATGTTTGAATAAAAATAATAAAATTGAATAAGCGAAGCAGTTGATATGTTTAATAAAAGATTTAATAAAATTACTAACATATTTTTAAAGACTAGTCTTAGAATACGAGTATTGCGTGTGTAACTCATCTCAATCAATCTAATTTTTTTTTTATGTTATATTATTTTAATTATAAAGGTAAAATTTAAAAAGTATAATTAAGTTTCTAAAATGGTTAATTGTTAATCTTATTTAGTTATTCAATAAAGGAAGAAAATCTATATCATCTCAATCAATATGTAACTTAAGATTAATTTCAATTTTATAATTTAGTTATTTAAGTTTCACAAGTTATCATATTACTTTTTAAGTTTCAGCAAGAAAAAATAACTTTTGAAGATTTAAAGTTTTAACGTAAAACTCTTTTTAAAGAAGTATGATTCCCAACAGATTTAATATCCGGACTAAAAATTATGTTATATCTTTTCTTTGATGTTTCTTGGGCAATAGTTTTAAATTGTGCATGAACTCGAAGTAACAAAATCATTGGCCATTGCTATAAGGGAAGGATTCTTTTCACGTTCCATTACAAACCAGAGTACATATAGAATTCATATTCCATTATTATTAAATTTCGACTGATGAAGTTTTAAAAATAAATTATAGGTGCTTTATATAGTTCAAATAAATTAAAGTATATAAGGTAAAATCTTAATGACGTTAAATTAATAAATATTAGGACTCCCTACTTAATTCAAATAAGGAAAAGTTTATAACCAAAATTTTAGCTGATTATAGAATATTTAGGAAAAAGATTTTATTTATAATATTGTTCAATATGAAATCTATTAAAAACTGATATAAAATTGGACAACCAACATAGAGATAAAGTCTAATGCGAGTATAACAAAATAGTGAAAAACAAATAGATTGACAAAAGGTTGAAGAACACAATCTAATGCAAAAAGGCAACTTTATAACCAAGGTTCACAATCAAGAAGACTAAAATAAAGATGGATTGGTTGAATACGTGGCAAAATTTAACTACTATTAATATAAATGCAGTAAATAGAAATACAAAGTTTACAAATATATCGAAGAAAATTCAATTACTAATACAATTACATGAATGCAAAATTAACTACTAATATAAAAAAATTTTGCTCGTCAAAGAGAACTAGAAGCCTTTAATTCTGTAACTGTTGTCTGAACAAGACAGAATTTTGATGATGAAAAGCTAGAACTATAGCTTCATTTATAGAAGTATTTGGGTATATAAAATTATATAAAAATTTATTAACAAATAAAGACTCTTAAACCAAAAAAGAAGTTCAAAGAGTTCATTTTTACCAAATATATTTATAAAACAATTACTTGTAAAACGTTATACCAAAACTTTTCTAGTGTGTTTCAAAATTTCATTAACTTAAAAAACTTTTCAACTAAAATACTTCTAAATCTGAATGTGTTTGAAAGTACCGATACTTTCCTAGTGTGTATAAATTAGTCAAAATTTTATTAAATGAAAGAGCCCTCATAAATCTAAAAGGAGAAATTTAATAATGCCCTAAATTAAAATGGAGTTGAACATAAACTTTTCTACTTTGTAATTAACGAAAAGCTCTCCTAATGTATGTGCTTAAAATTCTAAAACCAAAAGGAATAATTAATGTTATAAATATTAGAAAAATATTAAATGACTATTCATAAATAGTAGGTAATTAATTAAATGACTATTTCTAATAATTTAAAAATAATAAAATAACTATTTTATACCGTGTGAATCCTATTTTAAAATGATAAAAAAAATAAATCACATTTCGCTAAGATATTTAAATGAAAAATGCCGAAGTTGCAAAAATGAAATAAAAAGGAACTTAGGAGTCTACTTTGAGAAGGGCATTTGGTGGAACACAAAAAAGTATTAAGAAATTTGATCAAATTAGTATCTATGAACGTGCGTTTTACGATAATAATGGCACGTGATAATTTAAATATTTATTTATATGAAAAAAATAAAGTTTAATTAATGAGAGAAATTTTATGTATAATAATACAACAATCATCTAAATGTCGAAAAATATTATTACAGCATAATACATGAATTTAAAATAAAAGGACATCACCAAAAATTACTCAAATGATCAATTTTGTCATGTTCGTTAGATAATTATATATTATAGTTTAAAAGTATTTAATGTGATGGTATCTTAACGAACACTTCTTTGTGGATAATATTTTTCTGTATTTGTTTCTTCCTAATGCGTTGGTTGCTCTGCCTTAACCAAAACTCTTGTTATCGATCTTGATACACCTCTTGAAAGTGCAACATACAATTGTTCGTGCAAGAAAATATATTGTGGTAAATATAGTCCAATATTTAGGATGTTTGTCCTTATGTTTTATTTATTATATTTGCAAAACATAAACATACTAAAAATTATTTTCACATACATTTAAAAAGATATTCCTTAGTTTCGGAAGACGAAAGTTGAATTGAGGGATAAGAATATACTTAGAAGCACATTAACCAGTATCATAATTTTTGCATGTATGACGTTATTGTCAAAACTTCTATATACCATTTGTGTGCTATTACATAAGCTACTCGACGTATTTAAGTTTTTCAGTAGCATGACAAGCATATTTTTCTTCAAAATCAACTGATATACAATGAAAGATCAATTTTAACTTAGTCTATTATATATACAGTGCCACTAATATACGTAAGAAATAAGAAACTTGACAATAAACACGTATGGTAGAAGGCCATTTGGTATTAAAGTATTTAAGTATTCTTCTTGGTAGTAATTATTGGTATCATTTTATGCTGAGTCAAAAACTGAAAAATATTTTGTTTTTACTATAAAATTTTGCAATCAACCTTTTACTTAGTTGATCACCTTATTCATTTTTGTTAGCTAAGATTCTATCATGCGATTTGCACAAATTGTATTTTAATCTAATGATATAAATATTTCTCTTATTAAATGCGCTATTATTACCCATTGGGATTGATAAACAAGTTGTTAGGAAGAACCAAATCATCTTTTATTGGATGCTCTTCTTCGTTTCCGACACGAAGCAAGAAGACACTGATTAATGAATATATTCTTACTTTATATTTCCTGCCAGTTGAATCTTTTTCGTTTGAGGCCAGAAGTATAACTTTGGCAAGCTAGCTTTTATAGTCTCCGCTTTTGTCGATTTTGGAGCTACTGGTAATACTTGACAGAAATCACCTCCCAAACTATTAATTTTTCATCAAACTATTCATTAATATCCAATATATCTCTAGAACTTCAGTCAACTATTTCGATCGTTTGACACTTAGCCATAAGTGCTTCATCCCATATTATCAAATTTTCTTTCCTTATAAATTTAGCATAATTTCTATGTTTTGATATATTTGTAATGGTTATTTAAGTTGTTTTAAGAGGTATATCAAATCTAAAGTGGGTGGTCTCACAATAAAATCGTTATTGGTACACCGCTTGCTATTATTGCTAATAATGTCATGCCTCTTAATATGATATTTGTAAGTAATGTATGACACATAAATATTATTTCGATTCCGCCGGAGGCATCTACAAAGAATAATCCCGTTATACCAGAGTCGGCTCTTTATAATATAGTATTAAAAACTTGTTCTTGTTTAGGATTTAGCTTTGATTGTGTTTCCTCAGACACTTGCATATCATTTTGATTCTTAATAATATACTAACCTTTATACTTTGAGTTCTAACGCTCTTTTTATGGAATATATTTATGTACCCTAAGATATTTTTTAAAACTTGAATAAGAATTTTACTCATATGATGAGTTTAAAAAAATAATTGAATGGGATTCTCTTGCTAAATAATTAATTAAAGATTTAATTATTTGGTTTTAACATAAAAAATAATTGGTTCTATGTTGATTTAGATCTTAATATTAGTTCATCTCTTGTTTTGAATATTTAATTTTAATTATAATTTTATCCACCATAAATTTTATTTTCAAAGAGTAAAAGATTGATATGACATGTCACTTTTAGATCTTTATGTTTGTAGAATCATTAGTGGTATTGACTCTTGTCACACCTCCTTTTTCCCGAACGGGATAAGGAATAAGGGAGTTTTTCCAATTAAAGTGACATTAATCGAAATGGAATTATCTATTAAAATCAGAGTCGCCACTTGGAATAATTTATGGTGTCCCAAGTCACCGATTTATTTTAAATCCCAAATCGAGGAAATTGACTCTTATTCATGGTCTGCGAACACAGAAGACCGGGCAAGGAATTCTGTTAACCCGGAAGAAGGTGTGAGGCACTCCCGAGTTCCGTGGTTTTAGCACGGTCGCTCAACTATTAATAATTGGCCTAATTATCTGATTTATTACATGTTTTAAAATCTATTGTGCATTTTATCTTCTAACCGCTTTTAATTATTTATGGCATTTGTTTGAACAAGTCGCAATGTCGCAACTCGTTTGTTTTGTACACATTGCAAACCGCGTCACGTGAAACGCACCCGCTATTTATAACATGTTAATTTTTATTATTATTTGAAGTTATGGTCGGGTCACATAAAATGCACACCCGAATTGGGGATTACGTATCATGACTATGCCACGGGAACCGCACCCATAGTCACGACGATTTATTAATCGTGCCTAAAGCAAGCTACAATGTTCATTGATTATTTTCCTAAAGCTAATTTGAGATTATTAAGAGGCCATGATTTATGGATAAGGAATTAAGGGGAAGACGTAAACAAATGGACCATATGCCATCCTTTTTCGATGTCACCCCTATGACCCCTTCATTTTCAGCAAAACATACTTTACAATAACTGCAGAACAACCAATTATCAAAATTAAAGCAACCCCACCTCCCAAAATAAAATCTTTTACCCAATAAACCTCTTCATTTTATGAAAACACTACTTCCCAATTTTCAGTTAATACAATCACTTATCAAAATAAAAACAACCAACTTTAAACAAGAACATTAGTCTCATACGCCACCAGTCATTCAAAGAACCAAAGGAAAACTAAGAAAATAGGTAATATAGACAGAGTACAAAAATGTACAGCCATTAAAAACAAAGTTAAGAAATGGACCTTTATATTGATGAATAAAACTGAAAATTTGTAACTCAATTGGAATAACAAAGCAACAATCATTGGACTGCAACGCCGAAATTGCGAACCGAAACCTCGAATCGGCATCGGAAAACTCGAAACCCAAACGCGACCTCAATCAAACTCCATGAGCCGAGATCAAAATAGAGGCAAATATTTTTTGTGTAGTTTCGCTTGAAATAATATCAACAGAGGGAGAAGCGAGAGGAGTTGAGCGAGAATATTGATTAAACCGATGCAGAGATGAGAGTCGATTCCAAAACCATCTTTCTGTTATCTTTTATCGTTTCCTCTTTGTTCTTTTTTTTTTTAAAAAAACCTTTGTTCCAAAGAAACCCCTTTTTGTCCGTTCCTCCAACTCATTCAACACATTTTGGCCTTTTATCAAATGATATGAGACCAATTCTTTTCCAGCAACAACATTCCAAATCTTTGCGTCCGTTTTCTTTTCTGTTTTCTCTGTGTGTCGGTAGTGTGTTGTTGGTTTTTTTAGAATGGAAGGGTGATGGCAGAAGTTTTTTTTTTCTTGGAAGGGAGAGGGTGGTCCGCCGTTCTTAGCTTAGGAATTTAGGTTTTTTTTTATTATAAAAGGGTTGTGGGTTAGGGAATGGGTAAATGGGCTGAAGGGAGGAGTGGGCTGTCAGAAATTGGGCTCAAGTTTGTGCCAAATTTGCCTTTAAAGGTGGCCCTTTAACTCTACAAAGCTAAAATATTAATTTCTTTTCCTAAAATATCATACCATAAAAATGTAAAATCAATCCTAATTAATTAAAATATCTATATTATGACATGAAACTATTTTTGTATTTTCAAACATATGTTTAAAAATTAAAACTAAAAGTTGACTGAAATCCTATTAAAAATAAAAATAAATAATTTTTTTTTGAAATATTCCTTTTAAAAGTTACGCGGGTCAAAAATTACATGCTTACAGCTGCCCCTCTTTGCTTGGAAACACGAAGAGTTTTCGGAGCAAAGAACAATAAGCAACGTAATTGATTTATGACCCGACGCTTATTCAAAACGAAACAAAGACGGATAAAAGATTGTGACCGAGCCCTGGTATCTGAGCTACCTACATATCTTTGGCTTTAAAGGAATCAGGTCACGTGTAGTTCAGAAGTGAATGCAGTGCTGGAGTGTGTGGAGAGGATGACAGAGTCGAGTGAGGTGCCGTTCCGTCGAGGTTCCGGTCCGCGGCCTGTTATTACATCAAAATCAAAAAATAAAAAAGACTAACTAAGCATGTCAGCTATGAGTTACAAGATTCCTATATATAAGTCTTCTGAAGCTTGATCTTGAGTCTTGAATGGTTCTTCATGCGGACTTTTGACTTAAACCTTGATGTTTGCTAGCTGCAGGTGCTAGGTCTCTCTTCTTCAGCTTTTCGGATCAAGACGGGACATGCAAAGCTTGTGACTTCAGCCATGTCTTGAGCAGTTCACATCTTTCATCGGCTTCTGCATTTTGGATTCACCCTTTTCCTTTTATTCTAGATTGAGACTTCTTCCTTTGGTTATCTCGGACTGTCAGCTCGCATTCTCGAGGCGAACTTTTGCTACTTCTAACTTGGATTGGATTCTTAAGTGACTTCCCTCGTTCTCCAGGTGGGCGCCTGATGACTTTAAACTGAAATGAATTCCCTCGTTCTCCAGGTGGGCGCCTGATGACCTAAAAACTTGAAATATATTCCCTCATTCTCCAGGTGGGCGCCTGATGACCTAAAAACTTAAAATATATTCCCTCATTCTCCAGGTGGGCGCCTGATGACTTAAAAAACTTTGAAATAAATTCCCTCATTCTCCAGGTGGGCGCCTGATGACCTAAAAACTTGAAATATATTCCCTCATTCTCCAGGTGGGCGCCTGATGACTTAAAAACTTGAAATAAATTCCCTCGTTCTCCAGGTGGGCGCCTGATGACCTAAAAACTTGAAATATATTCCCTCATTCTCCAGGTGGGCGCCTGATGACTTAAAAAACTTTGAAATAAATTCCCTCATTCTCCAGGTGGGCACCTGATGACCTAAAAACTTGAAATATATTCCCTCATTCTCCAGGTGGGCGCCTGATGACTTAAAAACTTGAAATAAATTCCCTCGTTCTCCAGGTGGGCGCCTGATGACCTAAAAACTTGAAATATATTCCCTCATTCTCCAGGTGGGCGCCTGATGACTTAAAAAACTTTGAAATAAATTTCCTCATTCTCCAGGTGGGCGCCTGATGACCTAAAAACTTGAAATATATTCCCTCCCTCATTCTCCAGGTGGGCGCCTGATAACCTAAAAACTTGAAATATATTCCCTCATTCTCCAGGTGGGCGCCTGATAACTTAAAAACTTGAAATAAATTCTCTCGTTCTTCAGGTGGGCGCCTGATGACCTAAAAACTTGAAATAAATTCCCTCATTCTCCAGGTGGGCACCTGATGTTGACTTAAAGCTAAAATGAATTCCCTCATTCTCCAGGTGGGCGCCTGATGCTGACTTAAAACTTGAAATAAATTCCCTCATTTTCCAGGTGGGTGCCTGCTGACTTAGAAACTGAAATGAATTCCCTCGTTCTCCAGGTGGGTGCCTGCAATTATGACAACACAGACAAAACAGAGAAAAGTTTTTGCCCCAGTTTGTACCAGGAACATTCATTGATTGTTAGTTGCATCCCATTATCCAGGAGGGTCCTGAAAAGTTGAAATTAACTCCCATTGTCCAGGAGGGTCCCGGAAACTTAAAACTGAACTTATCTGGAACATGCTTTCTCATGGAGGGTTCTTGGCAAAGCAAACAAGATTTCTTGCCCCTGCTTGAAACAAAGAAAATTTTGTCAGTTTGAAACTGTGGCGGTTAGTTTGTGGCATCCTTGCTGAAGGTGTCTGCTTCTGTCACTATCCCGCTTCACAAAGAATTGTTTGACCTTTCAATCGGACCTCGACCACAAAACCTCTGAATGACTTGAATCCCTTACACTCAACTCGCCGTATGGTACTTTCATTCTGACAACTGTCGAACCTTTGCATTTCCTACAAATTCACGAATCACTTGACCACCTGAACTTCAGTTACCCCCGCACTGCTAATTCTACATCATGTCACTTGGGATGTGCCTGGCCGAATTTCGCTTAGTGCAAATAAAAAGTTGGTAGTGGGCTTTGAAGTCCTTTCTTGCTTGCTTAACAACAGACTAATTTGACTGAGACTTAGAAGAATAGACCCAAAAGAAACGAAGCGAAGTGACTTCGAGAATTAGGAATAAAACAAAAGAAAGAAAAAAAAAGCGATGACTATTTGAAGAAAAATGGAAAAGAGACTTATCTGAATGAAGCAACTGGCTCCAATGATCATGACATGCATTTCGGACTGATCAGCCTAATCCATCCAACTAATCACATTTCAGTTCATGCCATGTCTTCATACTTCAAAACCGGGTTTTCCATAATTCAATTTCTTTGTAAAGTCATGAACCTGATTCAGCTTGTAATGCCCCGAGGGGTTTTCACCAGCAAACCTCTCTCATTTGCTCCTCTCTCAACTCATTGTCGCCTTACAGTGCCCGTAAGGGTTTTCACCAATAAGACTCTCTCATTTGAATTTTCTCTCGACTCACCATCGCCCTATGGTGCCCGTGAGGGTTTTCACCAATAAGACTCTCTCATTTGAATTTTCTCTTGACTCACCATCGCCCTATGGTGCCCGTGAGGGTTTTCACCAATAAGACTCTCTCATTTATTCATTTTTCCTTGTGCCCATGAACCAAGGTGTTACCCGTGATGTAAATCGCACCTCCATCTCATTTGGCTTGGCATCCTCAAAGTTGATCAGAAGGTCTTTCTTTGGACTGTAGTGTAGGGTTTGGACAGGGTTAGAAAGAAAGGGTAGCATGCGGGCTCAAAATAATTCAAGATGAAGGGGTTCAAAATTACAACTTTTGGAATCAGATCTTTTTACAAAACTAAAACTTCTGCCCCAGTTTCTTCGAATTTGGGGAATTTTGGACTTTTATTTTGAGGGGACCGAACCGTGTAAGGTTGCCTACGTATCCTTAAAAGGAATCAGGTCGAACGTAGTTCGAACACCTGACCTGATATTGTTTTTTTTTCATCTTTCTTTCTTTTTCTTTGTCTTTTTTTTTCAAAACAAGTTGCCCCAGCTTTTTTTCTAGGGGCATGGACCTTTGACTGTTCTTTTCTTATTCTTTTTTTTCATTTGAACTTTCTAAGAGTCTCCCCAGTTTGTACTCTTGGGACATGAACTTTTCTTTTTATTTTCTCTTCTTTTTTTTTTCTTAGACTTTTGACTCTAAACTTGATTCCAAAAGAGGGTGATCAAAGAAAATAACACAGGCTCAAAAGGGGTAACAAAGGGTATAAAGTGTTTAGGTAGCACAAAAAGGGCCTCCCAGCCTCGAGAACGCCAAACATATTATCTTTTGCGGCCACAACATTGATGACCATGTTTGTCTTCTTGGTTTGTCGTGGTCGAAAGACACTTTTCATCCCTTAATGTCAAACTTTCCAACAAACTTCAATTGATTCTTTCCCAAACCCGATCTTCATAATGATTTGAATGTAAAACTTACTCGAGCTTAATTTCAAAGTGTTTCGACTCTTTGTTCACCCTCAAAAATATCTTCTTCTTTTTTTCGGTTATCCGATTCAAGATTAAATCAATTTTCTAAGATCTGGCCAAAAGTTCCGCATACATGTCATGTCACTAAAACTAGCGGCGAAAGAACTAAGCATAGAATGAAACGAGGACAAACTGTATTTCATTGAATAACGGATAGAAGGATTTGACGATAAGACAAACAAACTGAAATCCGAGTTACGACCCTAAAATAACCCGGCTAATGAAAATAGCAACAAAACGAACAGACAAGACTCACACAGACAAAATAGAGGGATAGAAGGGTTCGACTCAATAAAACAAATAAAATCTGGATCACACCCTGGAATAACCCAGGTAATAGAAAAAACATCAAAACAAGCTACCAAGATTCATTCCTAGTGAGGAGGGAATGACTTTTCAATTGCTAAGCTTGACATTTAGCCACAAATTTGTTCATCAGAATCACCATGGTCTTCTCCAATTACAGCCGGCAAGTTCCCGAGAGGATTCTCATACTCCATGTCACCACACATCATCCCCACAAAGTGTGCATCATCATGTGCATATAAAGGATTCTGCGTGATATTCTGGGTGTCATTATCTTGGATCACAATCAGTTTTTCCTGGATCATCCTTTCTATTTCTCTTTTCAAATCCCGACAACTTTCAACATTGTGCCCCTGGGTATTGGAATGGTATTCACACCTTTTAGAAGGGTCAAAGCTTCTTGCACGTGGGTCCATATGATTTGGAGGAATAGGTGCAATCATGTCATAATGCTTTAATTTCTCAAACACACTTGCATAGGACTCTCCTATTGGTGTAAAATTATCTTTCAACCTTTGTTCCCCTCTATACCCCTGGCTCCGTTGTGGGTTATAGGGTATTTGAAAATTTTGTGGAGACTGGTGGAGATTTTGCGGTGCTGGTGCTCGCTTTCTGGGGTGTCTTGGTGGCTGGACAACATACTGAAATGGAGCAATAGAGTATTGTGGGTTCTGAGGTGGATAGTAGTGCTCAGGGGAATCATCGGAAACCTGATGAGGCTGCTCATACCTTCGAGATGTTCTCCTAGGACCTCTTCTCGACCTTATTGTCATCATAGTTTCTTCATCCTTCTCATTCGTGTCACTAAAATTATCAGATTCAATCTTTACAGCCTGAGTTGCAGATTTGAGAACTGCTTGACTTATAATTTTGCCTGTCTTAAGGCCATTCTCAACCATTTCCCCAATTTTGATTGCTTCCAAGAAGGATTTGCCAACTGCGGACATCATGTTTTGAAAATAATCTGGCTCTTGAGCCTGAAGGAAGACAGTGATTAGCTCGTGGTCATCCATGGGTGGCATAACTCTAGCTGCTTGCTCTCTCCATTTAATGGCATATTCCCTGAAGCTTTCAGTCGATTTCTTCTTCAAGTTAGAAAGGGAATTGCGGTCTGGGGCGATGTCGATATTGTACTGGAATTGTCTGACGAAGGCCCGGGCCATGTCATCCCAGACATGCCAGTGAGAGGTGTCTTGATCAATAAACCATTCAGAGGCCACCCCTGTCAAGCTTTCCCCAAAATAAGCCATTAGCAATTCTTCATTTCTTCCCGCACCTCTTAGCTGATTGCAATACCTTTTCAAGTGAGCTATGGGGTCGCCGTGTCCATCATACTTTTCAAATTTGGGGATCTTGAAACCAAGTCGCAAACGAACATCGGGGAACATACATAGATCCTTGAAGGCAACACTCTTCTTACCTGCCAACCCTTGCATATTTTTCAACTGCTGTTCTAAGCTTTTCATTCTTTGGGTCATTTCTTCCTATGCCATCTTACGGGCAGGATTCTCAATCTTTGCAGGAAGATCAAATAGGTACGAGTGGTACTCAGGAGAATGGTATTGTTCTTGCTGGGTAGCAAATTATGACTCATGACTTTTCTTTTGTACCACTGTTGGCTGTGGGATAGTGAAAACGGGCATAACAGCAGTGATTGTCTGATTGGTTGTCAATGGCACACTTTGGGAGCGCGCAACAGAAGTTCCAGCTGTAGTCGTACAGTTGGGATGAAGACTGAACCCAAATGGATAGGATCGATCAGACAATGAGACATGAGTGGTAGTAGTCGAGATGGGTGTGAGTTTTGGGAAAACATAAGAAAGGGGTGGTCCTTGACCATTGGCCGATGCTTGACATATTTCAGTCGTTTGCTGTTTCAGTATTCTATTTTCCTCAATCATAGTAGACTTATGTAGAACCCTCTGACCCTGAGTCTCTTGAGCACTTGTAACAGCTTCGATGCCAGTTGTCAATGGCATTTTTTCCTTGGATATTGTGTTGCCAACTTACCACAAACTGACCACCTCAAACTTTTCTATGATTCGAAACAAGAGACACGTTAGAATGGACTCAGTCGGTCCTTATTATCATCATCATTTTTATTTTATTTTTTCATTTATTTATTTTTTTGGTCGATCGAACCTGATGTGGGTTGCCTACATATCATGTGGGAACATGAATCAGATCATGCATAGTTCGGGAGGATCAGAAATAAGGTAAATAAACTAACTCTTTTTTGGATTTTGATTTTTTCTTTTTAATTTCCGAAAGAAAGACTTATAAAGAAGAAAGAAAATATTTTTGGAATTTGATTATTTTTTCTAATTTTTCCGATAGAAGGACTTCTATATAAGAAAGAAAAATATTTTTTGGCTTTTAATGTTTTTTTTTTTTTTTGGATTTTTTGGGAGAAAGACTTTCTAAAAAAAAGGTAGAAAATATTTTTTTTGGATTTTAATTTCATTTGTTTTCTTTTTCTAATGAAAGACTCCTACAAATAAAATATTTTTTTTTGGTTTAAAATTATTTTTTAATCTTTTATTTGTTTGGGTTTTTTTTTTTAAAAAGACTCCTAAAAGAAGGAATTAAAGGAAATATTTTTGGATTTTTAAAAATGGGGTCTCAAAGAAAGACTTTCTAAAGAAGGAAATAAAGGAAAATATTTTTAGATTTTTGAAAATTGGGGTCTAAAAGAAAGACTTTCTAAAGAGGAGATAAAGGAAAATATTTTTGGATTTTTTTTGAAAATTGTGGTCTAAAAGAAAGACTTTTTAAAGAGGAGGTAAAGAAAAATATTTTTTGGATTTTTTTTGAAAATTATGGTCTAAAAGAAAGACTTTCTAAAGAGGAGGTAAAGAAAAATATTTTTGGATTTTTTGAAAATTATGGTCTGGAACCGATGAGGTTTGCCTACGTATCTCACATCCGGTGAGAATCAGACCCGCGTAGTTCTGCCAATTTTGACTCGTGGAAAAATAGGACTTATATTTTTCAAAGACTCATCCTTTTCTTCTCTCTTTTTTTTTTAAAAAACAATTCGGTAGAGTTTCAGGATATTTTGAACACTGGTATTTTTTGGATGTTTCTCTATCCTACCTCACTTCTTGATTTTGCTTGATTTCCTTTCCCTATTCTAAAAGCCGGTCAACATACAAGTCGAAACCGATAAATGCACAAGTAACATGTAAAAATGCATCAGAATGGTCTTTTAAATTGGGTACACCTGTCCTAGACAGACCCAACCCCTGTGTTGAGTCTCCAAAGTCAAATGCACGTAATGCAAACAAACGTACCTACTAGGGATCCGGCATGAGGCTATGTTATTCTAGGCTTAAAACCCTGGGTGTATGGTTCTAGACCTGGCTTACCCGAGCGGACAACTCGAGCCGAGGGGGGGCAACGTACCGGTAACCAAAAGGCCATCCGGCTTTGTAATTGATCCGATCCTCGTTCTAAATTAGGATATGACACTAACAGAAAAGAAGTCACGCCAGCGTGCACTTCCCAGAAGATTTAGAAGAGTCAGAGAGAGGAAAGGTTTCGTAGCAGTTTATATACAATTCACACAATATCAAAGCGGTAAAAAAAAAAAAAAGCGGCATTTAGCACATTAGGCTCAAACACGTAAAAATTAGACAATCGTGAAAGCCAATCATAATAGCTATTCTAAGATCGAATTCAGAACCCTGAACCAGAGATTCTGGGTTCGATCCCCAGCAGAGTCGCCAGAGCTGTCACACCTCCTTTTTCCCGAACGGGATAAGGGATAAGGGAGTTTTTCCAATTAAAGTGACATTAATCGAAATGGAATTATCTATTAAAATCAGAGTCGCCACTTGGAATAATTTATGGTGTCCCAAGTCACCGGTTTATTTTAAATCCCAAATCGAGAAAATTGACTCTTATTCATGGTCTGCGAACACAGAAGACCGGGTAAGGAATTCTGTTAACCCGGAAGAAGGTGTGAGGCACTCCCGAGTTCCGTGGTTTTAGCACGGTCGCTCAACTATTAATAATTGGCCTAATTATCTGATGTATTACATGTTTTAAAATCTATTGTGCATTTTATCTTCTAACCGCTTTTAATTATTTATGGCATTTGTTTGAACAAGTCGCAATGTCGCAACTCGTTTGTTTTGTACACATTGCAAACCGCGTCACATGAAATGCACCCGCTATTTATAACATGTTAATTTTTATTATTATTTGAAGTTATGGTCGGGTCACATAAAATGCACACCCGAATTGGGGATTACGTATCATGACTATGCCACGGGAACCGCACCCATAGTCACGACGATTTATTACTCGTGCCTAAAGCAAGCTACAATGTTCATTGATTATTTTCCTAAAGCTAATTTGAGATTATTAAGAGGCCATGATTTATGGATAAGGAATTAAGGGGAAGACGTAAACAAATGGACCATATGCCATCCTTTTTCGATGTCACCCCTATGACCCCTTCATTTTCAGCAAAACATACTTTACAATAACTGCAGAACAACCAATTATCAAAATTAAAGCAACCCCACCTCCCAAAATAAAATCTTTTAGCCAATAAACCTCTTCATTTTATGAAAACACTACTTCCCAATTTTCAGTTAATACAATCACTTATCAAAATAAAAACAACCAACTTTAAACAAGAACATTAGTCTCATACGCCACCAGTCATTCAAAGAACCAAAGGAAAACTAAGAAAATAGGTAATATAGACAGAGTACAAAAATGTACAGCCATTAAAAACAAAGTTAAGAAATGGACCTTTATATTGATGAATAAAACTGAAAATTTGTAACTCAATTGGAATAACAAAGCAACAATCATTGGACTGCAACGCCGAAATTGCGAACCGAAACCTCGAATCGGCATCGGAAAACTCGAAACCCAAACGCGACCTCAATCAAACTCCATGAGCCGAGATCAAAATAGAGGCAAATATTTTTTGTGTAGTTTCGCTTGAAATAATATCAACAGAGGGAGAAGCGAGAGGAGTTGAGCGAGAATATTGATTAAACCGATGCAGAGATGAGAGTCGATTCCAAAACCATCTTTCTGTTATCTTTTATCGTTTCCTCTTTGTTTTTTTTTTTTTAAAACCTTTGTTCCAAAGAAACCCCTTTTTGTCCGTTCCTCCAACTCATTCAACACATTTTGGCCTTTTATCAAATGATATGAGACCAATTCTTTTCCAGCAACAACATTCCAAATCTTTGCGTCCGTTTTCTTTTCTGTTTTCTTGGTCCGCCGTTCTTAGCTTAGGAATTTAGGTTTTTTTTTTATTATAAAAGGGTTGTGGGTTAGGGAATGGGTAAATGGGCTGAAGGGAGGAGTGGGCTGTCAGAAATTGGGCTCAAGTTTGGGCCAAATTTGCCTTTAAAGGTGGCCCTTTAACTCTACAAAGCTAAAATATTAATTTCTTTTCCTAAAATATCATACCATAAAAATGTAAAATCAATCCTAATTAATTAAAATATCTATATTATGACATGAAACTATTTTTGTATTTTCAAACATATGTTTAAAAATTAAAACTAAAAGTTGACTGAAATCCTATTAAAAATAAAAATAAACAATTTTTTTGAAATATTCCTTTTAAAAGTTACGCGGGTCAAAAATTACATGCTTACAACTCTTACCAACCATTTTCTCCTCTTTTTTACACATTTATATTCTTAAATATTTTTTTATAATATAAAAATATATTATCGTGGTGTTATTTTTTTTTTCTGAATCTCAACTCTTTATGTATTCCATTTAATATTACTTTTATATTTTCTTCGTATTGGACATTATGTAGTGGTAGTGTATTATCAATACTGAGGATTCTTATGAAATTGATTTTACTAAACCTTCCTACATATTTTTAATAAAAATTTAATAGACAAGATTTATTAATTTTAAAATTTTAAATATTAAAAATTACCATGGAAAGTATTGTAGTCCAAAAAATAGATTATTGCAGTTATGTCCTTTCCCTATGAGTTACTCCGTTTAATATTTTAAAGCTATTTTGATATATTAATATTGTATTTATGCTTTTATAATAATATAGGCTTTCATTTTCTAAATGAATTTGGACAATATAATATATTCTCAAATTAAATTAGTAATATGACACTATAATTCGTTTTCAAATTAAATTGGCAATAGAATGTTTTAAGAAGTATACCCTAAAAGCAATAGAATTGCATGACTAAAGATATTTACTTTTTTAATTTTATATGCATTAAAAAGTGCGAAAGTAATTATACTAATAGGATTCCTAAAGGTAATCATATAGGATTTAAATTGATTACCTTTAAATTGGAAAATATATTATTTGAGTAGACTAAAAATATATTCCCATTTAAATTGATTACCTTTATACTAATAGATTTTCTATTAGCATAATTACTTTCGGGATATGGACATATTTTTAGCCATGTAATCTTATTACTTTTAGGATATATTTCTTAAAATTTTGGGAAAATGCATAAATACCCCCGACCTATACCCGGATTTTCAACTACACACTTTATCTTTGCGGGAATCCTATTACCCCCCTAAATATTTTTTAAATGGAATAAATATCACCCTAAAACTAGACAACCAAACTTTTGGCAAGTGGTGAACTACACGCGCTACCACATGTATATTTAGTACTTTTTTTTATTCTTTCTTCTTTTTCTTATTCTTTTTTCTTTTTTCTTATTATTTTATTATTTTTTGTTATTTCATTCTCTTTGTTTTTGTTTTGTTCACCGTCAGCATAAAATGGTGGTCGTCGGAATTTTAAGGACACTATTTTTTCCGGCAAAAAAGAATTTTCCGGCGACAGATTTTTATCCTGATCTGAGTATGTTTTCACGCAAACCATATATATATATATATATATATATATATATATATATATATATATATATATATATATATATATTTTTTTTTTTTTTTTTCGTCGGCATATTTTAATAGAATTCCTAATAGTAATTATATAATATATTTATACTCGGAAAGTAATCAAACTAATAGGATTATAAGACTAATATCTAAAATTTCGGTTATGTCCTTTCATTATGAGTTATTATGCTTAATATTATAAGATTATTTTTGTAAACCGATATTATTTTTATGCTTTTATAATAATATAGATAGATTGATAAAAAAACACTTATAAGTTAAAAAGTCACACATTAAAAATGATCAACTTATGACATTTCGTTAAAATTGATTTATAAATACCTTTTGTATATATCAAGCATGTAGATAAGTGAAAAAAAGTGCAGAAATAAATTAAAAATGAGCACCCGACTATTCTTTAATCAGGTCAACTGGGCATAAAAACACATTTTTCGAAAACGGGTTATAGCTTACTGATTTGGGATAATCAGATTCAGAATTTTCAGTTGATACATGTCATCACGCTTACAGCATTCTCTTGCTTCGTATCGAAGACGACTCCCAAATCAAAACTCGCTTCGCATCCTTCGATTCTGAGATCATCCGCTGCAAATTATACCTTTCATCTCTCCATTTCACAGGTTTTCTCTCTAGATTCAATTGCCGTTCGTTTCTTCATAGTGTTGAACGTGTTCGAGTTTCGGATCTTTATTGAAGTGTTCGTTTTGAAATCCTAACGGACTGTTTTGACATGGAATTTTGGAGTTTATGTTTTTTCGCTTGGATTCGTAATAATTGATTAATTAACTATATTTTTGATAGATTCGGTGTTGCAGACTTGCAGGTGTGAAAATTTGATTTGGATTTGTCTGGATTAGGTCAAGATGGTTTCGTTCGAAATGAATGATCGGAAAAGTAAGTCAATCAATTGTGGCTTGTGAATCAAATTGTCTTTGTTCTCATTTCATGAGCTTTGAGGATTAGTATTACTGACCTATATCGAAATGTGGAATGCAAGAACCTGTGTTTATGAGTTTTGATTTTTTTTTTTTTTTTTTTTTTTTATAATGGTATCTCCTCGTGGAACTATGACCAATTTGATGTCGTGGTCTAGCCTCCATTTGAAATGGTAACGGAGATCTGAAATTTAAATTTGATGATTTCAACTTTTAAAGTTCTTTGCACTCAACTTATTTTTGAAATTATGGGTTCACAACATCATAGTTGTTAAAGTTTAATGGCTTTTTCACACATATATATTCATGTTCTGTGTCGAAAATACTGGGTTGTGTTGAACCTGTAGCTAATAAGCTGGTGTAGATTATGATATGTTGTATCCAGTTTAGTTTTGTATAATACAGGAAATCATGATCATATTTGTCTTAGCTCGAGGGAGCGTAAAGATTTAAACTGTATAGTTTGGTGTAGTTGTTACATTTTATTTTTCCTGGCACTGGCTTCCTACGCTTTTAGGTGGAAATTTTTCCTTAATTAGAATGAATAATTCTGGCAGAGTTCCTATTTAGGTTAGTGCAACGTTAGCAATTTTCACGTATCTTTTAGCAAACACTCCCTCCGTATTTGACTGAAGTCGAAGTTTAAGATATTTTTTGAACTTGTATGATTTATTATTAGAAATGAAAGAAAAGATTAAACATCACATCAAAACTTAAAAATTGATTTGTTAAATAATTTTTGAATCTAGGAACTTGTGAGAGTTGCATAAATGAATATTATTTGTAGAATAGTGTTACACTTGTGGACATCCCAATAAGAAAAAAAGTGTTATACATTGGGATAGAGGGTGTATGATGTTTCTGCTACTTGGTGCATATCTAGAGATAGAAAGATGGTAACATAAAGATGGAAGCATATTGTTTTTCTATTAAATTGTTATATCTACTAAACTTGGGATGCTTGTTGAAACAGAGATTGGGCTAGGATTGACGGGATTCGGGGTGTTTTTCTCCTTCTTGGGGATCATTTTGTTCTTCGATAAGGGACTAATTGCCATGGGAAATGTAAGTACAATTATGCTGCCACAATCACTCTATCTTAAATTTTCCTTTTAGTTCATCAACTTTTCTTTGCTTTCTACTTATGCCTCCCAGTTGACGCACTGTTATTTTACTGAATCAGATCCTCTTCTTCTCAGGGGTGGCACTAACAATTGGTCTCAAGTCATCGTTGCAATTTTTTATGAAACGGAGCAACTATAAGGTTTACTTTCTTTTATGTGTTTTTTCCTTTCTGCTTCTCACCCCCTCCTTCCTCTTATTCTCTCTCGAAATAGATATTTTGGTGATATATCTTTTGTGTTTCTATTACTTAATCTTTTTTGTTCTTTATATCGGTTCCTTGTTCCATAGGGAACAGCTTCATTTGGTGCTGGCTTTTTCTTTGTTGTCATTGGTTGGCCTATATTGGGAATGATTCTTGAAGCTTATGGATTCATTGTACTCTTCAGGTATATTGAATTCGTGTTTCTTTGAATGTTGTAATTTCTTTTATTATTCCTTTGGTTGCTGAATTGCTGATGAGTTGTTGTGTGCAGTGGTTTCTGGCCAACACTGTCAGTATTCCTGCAAAAGATACCTATTCTAGGTTGGATCTTCCAGCAGCCCTTTGTCAGATCGGTATGTTTGCTAATCATATATATCTAATTGCATTACTATCTCTTTCTCTATTTGGGGTGTGTGTCAAGGAATTTGTTAACTAGTTTCCGCTCAATAAGCAGTTTTGTCTAAAGTCTAAGGTGGCGCTTGGACTAGCAAACTTTTATCCCTTTTTTTCTTTGGTTTGTTTTCGTTTTGCTTTTATTTTTGTCTTCGTTTTTATGATTGTTTGAATGGGGCTTTGGGGGTAATTGTTCTTAATAGCTTTATGTTGTGAGTTGTTGGGCAAGGCACCTGCTACACCAATTTTTTGTTTTTGGTGTTGATTACTGCTGTAGTAGATCATCATTGAATTACACACTGAAAATTCAGCAACTACTCCTAACCCTACTAACTTTTGTTATATCATGATATTCTATGTAATAAATGAAAGAAATTAGACGAATAATACAGTAAATTTTCTGCCCTTTCCACCCAATATTTAGCAAATTACTTCAATATTTATTGTCCACCACTCTTAAAATTGACTTGCTCACACCCAATATCTTCATTGCACTAGCATTTCTCAATCTTGCAGTCTATAGTTGTCACCATCCAAATCCACCATCCGGTCGTGACGATGCC
Organism: Nicotiana tabacum; assembly: GCF_000715075.1. NCBI lineage: Eukaryota > Viridiplantae > Streptophyta > Magnoliopsida > Solanales > Solanaceae > Nicotiana > Nicotiana tabacum. The sequence goes on from NC_134098.1 coordinate 15,994,899, forward strand.
TAACTCACTTGCTCGGCAAGCCAAGCATAACAATACCGATTCAAGATAATGAATACGAAACAATACAAGTCTAAAAGCCAAATATCATAAATAAAGACTGTGCCGATACAATAAATCCCCCAGAACTAGTAATACAGAGTCATGAGCTCTACAATAGGAGTACGAGCATGATAATATAAAAGTACTGTCTGAACACAATAACAGTAATAGTAATGGAAAGAGACCAAGATTTGCGATCGGGATGCAGATCTACCTCGTCTCTTAGCGACTCCACACTGATCCAACACAACTCTAAGCTAGGTCCCACACCTAGATCTGCACAATTAAGCGCAGAGTGTAGTATAAGTACAACTGACTACATATATTCCGTAAGTATCATGATTGACCTCTGAGAAATAGTCCAAAGAATCACCAATGATACTCATGAGATAAAATATGCACAAGACATGAATACATGCGAATACGCAATAACAATATCAGAATCTATGTATAACTGTAGGTCAAGCTCATGGTGCACATACAGAAGAGATACACAGACATCAAACATGATAATAATTCAGCATATAGAGGAGATATGCGAAAAAGGCAAGTCAAATTGCATAGAGAAAGACATATAGAGAAGATATGCATTGTGTACTATTTCATCAACAGAAACGACATATGCATAAAAGGCATGTATACAAGTACAAAGCTAGCATATGGAGGAGATATGCAGTAAAATCATGTATACATCCAAGGAATTCTGCATATAAAGAAGATATACAAAACCCAAACACTATCAGTTTCCACAACCACGTGTACGTCATCAAGGAGAAACATAAGAGGACGACCCTAGGTGGATTGATCCTTATCCACATGCTGCACGGACAGCTCACGTGCCATAACAACCGCACTGACACCTCACGTGCCAAAATTAACAACCCGCACGAACAACTCATGTGTTGTCTAACCAGTCCAGAACACATAAAGCATATACAAGAATACATGTATACAGTCAATGAACATCAAATCAAGTGCTCCTGGACTGATAAAATAACATGCTAAAGTGTATGCATGTGCGAAGTGTACAATTACGACTCAGATTAGGCGGATACGCCTCAAAAGTAGTAGTTATCATGTCTGAATAGGAGGTTAACCTACACATAATCTCTAACATGACTTACGAAGTCACGTAATCTTCAACATGTAAAGTATGAGAGTAAGAATCACAAATATTCAAAACAAGGTATAACATAGCTTAAAAACTACCCCGAACATGAATAAAACCCGGTGCACACATATGAGCTCAACCCCTCGCATGTACATCACCCTTAGCACGTAGCCAACATCAATAATTCAGGCAACTAGTGCCTCAACCAAGTTTAGGCAAGATACATACCTCAAACAAGCCAAATCAATACTCCAAAACACCTTTTTATACGAATCGACCTCCACACGACTCGAATCTAGCAAAAAACAACTCAATAACATCATAAAGCCAAAGGAAACAACCTCAAACAATAAAGCTTCGATCTTTGTACAAATGCACAAAGTCAACCCGGGCCCGCATGTCAGAACCCGACAAAACTCACAAATCCTGAATACCCATTCCAATACAAGTCCAAATATACAAGTTTCATCCAAAATCGACTCCAAATCGGGGTTCAAATCTCAATTATTCGCTTTCCAAAAGTTCCCCCCCCCCCCCCCAAATTTCACTTTAATATCCAAGCTTATAGGTGTAGAAATCTATGAAAAATCATGATATAAAATCAAATCCAAGTAAAAATTGCTTACCTCTAAAATAGAAGTGAATTTGCTCTCCAAATCTCCACCTCTCGAAGTCTAGGGTTCAAAATATGAGAGAATGGGCAAAATCCCGAAATTATATGTTATACACTTCGCGATCGCGGGACCACCTTCCCGATCGTAAAGGCCAAATTCATGCCTAGTTACTTTCTTTCTTCGCGAACGCGACACACCTATCGCGAACGCGGAGCACTGGCCTGCTTAGCCTACGCGAACGCAAGCCTAGTTCCGCGAACGCGAAGGCACTTCCACTGCCAGACGCTACACCAACGCGAACGCGGCCCTTGCACGCGAACGCGATGCCTATGATCCCATCTCTTCGCGAACGTGACACCTCCAACACGAACGCGAAGAGTAAAAGTCCCCCAGCCAGCTCCCTTTCTCTGCGATCGCGAGACAAGCTCCGCAATCACGAAGCATTGCTACGCATCAGGAAACTAGCAATCCAAAACCAAGAAGAAATTATTCGAAACCACCCGGAAACACACCCGAGCCTCCCCGGACCCTGTCCAATCATTCCAACAAGTCCCGATACCTTATCCAAACTTGTCCGAATGCTCCAAACACTACGACTAACATCAAAACCAAGAATCAACGGCCAAAACACATGTTAAGTTCCTCTTAAGTTCATTAACTTCAAACTTCGAACCAAGCGTCTGATTCAAGCCTAACCAGTCCAGATTAAATCCAAAATTTTGCACACAAGTCCCAAATGACAAAATGAACCTATTCCAACTTTCGGAACAACAATCCGAGCCCGGTATCATCAAAGTCAACTCCCGGTCAAACTTAGGAATTCTCTAAACTTCCAAATTGCCAACTTTCAGCAAATTGAGCCAAACCAACCTAGGAATCTCCAAATTCAAATTTGAACATACGCCAAAGTACGAAATCACCATACGAACCTATTGGAACCGTCAAAATACGAATCCGAGGTCGTTAACACAAAAGTCACACCTTGGTCAACTCTTACAACTTAAGCTTCCAAAATGAGACTAAGTGTCCCAATTCACTCCAAAACCTTCCCGAAACCAATCCCGACCATCCCCGCAAATCGCCAAACATCAAATACATATATGTGCAAATATCAAATAGGGGAACGAGACTAAAATACACAAAATGACCGGTCGGGTCGTTGCAGTATTCCCCACCATTTTTATAGAGATAGATAAGTTCATAACTGTAATTACTCCTTGTTTGATCATTTGGTCAATAACAATGTGTAGAAGGAATATTTTCCAAAAAGACAATTTATTTTTCTTATGTCCTTGAAAGTACATGTATGTGAGAGTTGGTGATTCTAATTTCATGCTCCGAATCACTTCTAGTACATGAAAATTATGCCTTTGCAAGCTTCCACCTCCATCTTTTCCTGCATCATCTGATCATCTTTGTAACATAGAAGTGATTTATTTTCCTTTCTTTTATCAAATTTGCTGCTATGGTAAAAACATTCTGCACCGTTTATCGTTTTTGTTTTCCTTTTCAATCTTCCATTTTAAAAGAAGGAACCACCTTTCTGGTAGACCACCATTAAGTTGCCAATGGTCATGATCTTGTCATCCAACTCGAGTGGCTAATGGTTATGTTATACATGAGAGATTTCTATTTAAGTTTAAATCTTGTGTGATATTGGATCTTAATCCCACATGAATTGATTCCATAGGAATATGTTTGTTAGTGTGCCAAATGTTTGTGTATTACATTGGCGTAATTACGATCTATGAACTTGGCCACAACAGTTGATCAAACAATTAATCAACTGTGCCTCAATCTAAAGCTAGTTGGGAAGTTACATAAATCTTCTATATCCATTCCGATTTATTGGGGTATATTTCATTCCAACACTAGATAAATTGTCTTTAAGAAAAGTGATATGGTTTTCTAAGACTAGAGGCTCTCTATATCTCACACTATTGCTATGCTAACATATGAGTCTAGCCAGATTAAATACTCCTAACAAGCACCATACTCCTAACAAGCACCAGGCCTAATGAAAATGTAACAACAGTCAACAGAACCTCACTTAATTGCAATTAGTTGTTATGGTGTATATTGATCTTTTGCTTTGTGTTTCTTCTTAATTAGTCCACATTTATTACGAAATATTGTAGGTCATTTGCACATCTTTACTCTGTATGATTTTAGAGTTACTTTGTTTGTCTTTTAGCATGTGCAATCTGTGTCACACCTAGAGGAGTTTATGGTAGGTGGATGTCTACATAGTCAAACCGTAGCAATTTTCTCTTATTGTGTCATACTATTTGATTGTTCTCTCATTGTGTCATTTATGTGTGCTACTTGATCTCTTTGTTAAACGTAACAATTTCTAATTTTGTTTAATCATGTTCACCGGACACCTTTCTTAACAGTCTCATTTTTATGGCACTCATTTGTAGATATCTAGGACCAGCATTCACGCCCATATAACATTGTTGTTCTCATGTCCATTCCATAGACTTCCTTTTTTGACTTTTTTCAAGCATCTTCTTATCAAATAATATTCCTGTGACACTCTTCTATTTCGACCATCTTAATTTTGTTCTATTGTTACATCTTTATCTATCCATGTCATTTCCTTGGAATACTGAAATCTATACCTAAATTTTCTGCATTTAAACACCATCCACTTCACACTTATTATTTTGAGTGATAAACTTGCAATACATATATTCTATGTACTTTTACTTATCTTATAACCTGGTTGGCCAAGCTTCTCCAAGGCCAAAAGCACTTTTTTTCTTTAAAAAGGTATTTATTTTCAAAGTTGAGATGTTTGGCCAAGCTTTTAAGAAGAAAAAAAGTACTTTTGAGTAGAAGCAAATGCGGTTTTGAGAAGCAGAAAAAAGTAGTTTCTTCCCAAAAACACTTTTTTGAAAAGCGCTTTTGAGAAAAATACACTTAGAAGCACTTTTTAAAGCTTGGCCAAACACTAATTGTTGCTCAAAAGTACTTTTCAAATTGATTAGCCAAACACAAACTGTTTTTCACCAAAAATACTTTTTTTTAAAAAAACACTTTTAAAAATAAGTTGATTTTAGAAGCTTGGCCAAACACGCTATTAGTACCCTTACTCTTTAGCGTGCTTATTCATATTTCTAACTTTCGGTTGACCTCCTTGCTAATTTCATGAATTAACATATTATCATTTGCAAATTTCCTGGATCACGGAACATCATCCTGTATACTATTGGTTAGCTTATCCAATGGTTTACGGGAACTCCTCTGTAACTCTTTTTACTGCTCTTGAACTTGTGATCACTCCCTTGTACATATCTTTCATTGGAAAATATAAGAAGTGGATATAAGCCCAATCTTTAGGTAGGGTAAGACTTCGAGGAAGTCCAACCCACAGGACCAAGGGAGCCGCAAAGTACATACCTGAGGGGGCAGACTCCGAGATGTCGTAGGCCATGATGTCCCAATCTTTAGGTAGGGTAAGATAGGACAGGGGCCTGTACCCGAAATATAAGAAGTGTATACATGGGTTGATATGGTGTCAAAGGGTTAAAATATTAGATCAACCTGATAATCTATCTATTATGTATTATTCACTTGTAAACATTTTACCCATGGTTTCACATTAAGCTATTATCACTTAGCTAGCTAGATCTTTTATTTGCCAAGGCTAATTGATTTCAATATTACAACAACTTAAAAAAGCAAAAGCCCCATGAAATTGAAAAATTCATCACCTTTATAAATATAATGAACTTTTTTGATAGACAAATTTTGCAAAGCTCACATAGGTGGAGTTTGAGATTAATATTGCCGACCCAACTTGTTTGTATTGAGCGCAATGGATATAGAGGATTCATATAACTGATCCAACTATTTTGAGATGGAGATGTAGTTGGATGGATTAAAATAAGATTTAGGCAAAATTTGAACTAACTTTATGCTGTTCTCACTCCTAGTGTTTAACCTTTTTCTTTAGAAATTAGTTTGGATAGGATTGGAAAAAAAATGAGACAAATCAAGGATTTTATTAGAGAGGTGAAAAGAGGACCAAGTCTTGCAGTTCTTTCCCGATGATATTGAAGTTATTTCAAGGAAAGAGGAAAAAAGGGACTTGATGGCCTCATTTTTCTGTAATTCTTGGTTGCTGGTCAGTGGCCATTAACTATGAGTGACGAAAACCTTACTGTCGGATATTCTGCACAGTACTCATTGTAGTAACCTAGATATGTGAAGTCCTTCGTTAGGAGCTGATGTAGCCACCTCCCCCTCACCCTATTGCACTTCTCCTTCCTGAACCCTAGTTCCCCTCTCTCTATTGCCATTTCCCCTCCCCTGTATCGTGTTCCCCTGAATCTCAAAAGTAGTGTTTGCCGTAATCCCTTGCTCCTATATCCAACCTGTACGCGTCCTTATCTTTGCAATAAGGGGTTGGGGACGAAGGGTGTGCTGTGACAGGCAGAACTGGGTTACACAGAGCAGAGTAAGCCACGTAGGCGGAGAATTGCACGTGGCGGGGGAAAAGATAGCTATATGAGGGGAGAAAAAGACAAAAATGCTATGAGGTGGTGCTACACTGCAGAATTTGGTTCGTTGGATAAAGGTGGCAGTGGAGAGGAAGGAGAGAACACAGAAGTGAAAACACTGAGGAGTCGGCACGTGGCTTGTTGGGCTCCTGGGAGATCAGGTGGTGGTGTGGTGGATTAATGTTTAAGAGAAACCACATTTCTTTCTCCTAGTTGGTACTAAAATTTGTTCTGCACCCAAACCGTTTCTTGCACATGTTTTACAAGCTTGTCATTGGACTGCCCATGCTACCAACTTGAGATGTTATTTTCCACAATTGAGATAGACTGAATGTTAGACCAGACCAAATATTAAGCAACAGGGTCTAAAATTGTTTCACTCAACTTATTCAGGCAGTGTCCTATGAATCAATATAAATAGGCAATTGATATGACCTGACTTAGTGAGATCCGGTAAAGATCCATATTGGGCGACTTCTTCTTGGTCTTGTCTTAAGACTTGATTCCTTCTCTAACCCTATTTAGAGATGAGCACAGAAGCCGTTTTACGAGTTAGGAGTAACTATTTACACATCTACTTGTAAAGTTTGCCAAGGCTCTCCCTGATTTCTTTGTTTTACCCGGAAATAGAAAATAGGGGCGTTCCCCTCTTCATTGATCACTATCATCTTATCTGAGACCTTTCTGTTTTAATAAAATAAATTAAACATTTATGTCTAGTTATTAGATACTGATATGAAGTTGGGTGAAGGTGTGAGATGCTATATAAGGTCATAGACTGCTATGGGGTTATCAACCTTGTTAAGTAACTTCTGATTTTCTAATCCTTGTGCATCTGTTGACAATTGCATACTGCAATTCTTGTTCAGTTTCTTTTACCTGAGATTGTTTATTCTTCTCTGCAGTTCTTTGACCGCTATCGCGGGAAACGTGTCCCTGTGTAATCTCAGTTCAATGGTGCAAAATTAAGCGACATTGAGTAACCCCACTTGTACGTCTGTAAAAACTGTGTTCTCAAGATTTACGTCTAGTCGTCTAGAAGGGTGTTGGCAGTATAGTTTGTTTGAAGTTTATGATATGAGCCTTGTTGTGTTCTCCTGGTGAATTTTTTTTTTATTTTTTAACTATATCTTAGTTTCTAGAGCAACATAAATTTTTTCTGGTTGAGTTCTATCATTCCGATTTTTTCTTCTCAATTTATTGATTTACTACTACTATTAGAAGTTGCATTATGCAATCCAGATTTATGGAATGTTCCGTGTTTCTCATTTTACTAATGACCAATGAACGATCCTTTCCCTCTCTCCTTTCCCCTTCTCTCTTTTTAACCTTTTTCCATGTAACTACTACCTGTTCTGTTTTGGTTAATTTTTTTGAACTTGTTTTTCTTGTGTGGCACCAGTAGGTTGGTCAAATAGATGTTTGTTAGTCGGTCATAGTGTTACCAATTAATCTATTTATCTAACTAGCAATTTCGTTATAATTCGATAAAGGAAAAGAACATATGGTATACACCCACGTACGTCGATTGAGTATTTTTTTTCCGAGCATTAACACATACTCCCTCCGTTTCAATTCATGTGTATAACTTTTCTTTTTAATCTCTTTAAAAAAGAATACTTCTTTCTGTATTTAGTAATTGTTTACACAAATGTTATGGCATATTTAAAACTACAAGATTCAAGGGCATTTTGGTACATTATACATATCCTTACTTTAAGACTATAAGATTTAAAAGTCTTCCTTATTTTTTTTAAATTATGTGTCCAATCAAACTAAGACACATGCTTAACTAATATGTCCCAGTTTAACATGCTTCGACAAGTTATATATCTCGAACAAAATCTTTTAGATGAGTTGATTGAAGTTAGACCAGTTAATTGGATGAGATGCATATTCATAGGGTGATTTCACACTTCTAGCTGTTGTCAATTTTTTTAAAACAAAATATAGAAGAAACGCACTGAAATGTGACTCATACGAGTTGCCCCTCCAACTTTGAGATCTGAAACGTCGTCCGTTTTCTCAATGTCTATTAATAACACTACTAAGCCTGAGTTAGAGTGAAGTATAACAACTAACATACCCAATAATATCCCACACTGTTGGGGTCTGGGGAGGGTAGTGTGTATGCAGACCTTATCCCTACCTTGTGAGGATAGAGAGGCTGTTTTCAATAGATCCTCGGCTCAGGAAAGCATAAGCACCACATTAATGAAAATATACACAAGAAGGAACAGTACCAAAAAGCCATATAAAAGCAGAATAAAAACAACAAGACAGTAAGGTGATCAACAATGAAAGAAAACAACGGTTAGTCATAAAAACCTACTACCAACAGAAAGCGAGACTGCGTGCCAATACTACTGTTATGAACACTCTAGACTACCTACTCTACTACCATAATCCTCGACCTCCATATCTTTCTATCAAGGGTCATGTCCTCGGTCAGCTGAAGTTGTGCCATGTCTTTCTTAATCACCTCTCCCCACCTCTTCTTTGGCCAATCTCTACCTCTCCGTAGGCCCTCCAATGTCAACCTCTCACACCTCCTCACCGGTGCGTCTGTGCTCCTTCTCCTCACATGACCAAACCACCTAAGCCGCGCTTCCCGCATCTTGTCCTCAATAGGGGACCACACCCAACTTGTCGCGAATAACCTCATTTCTGATCCTATCTAACCTAGTGTGCCCGCACATCCATTTCAACATCCTCATCTCTGCTACCTTCATCTTCTGGAGATGAGCGATCTTGACTGGCCAACACTCAGCCCCATACAATATCGTTGGTCTGACCACCACGAACTTACCCTTAAGTTTCGGTGGCACCTTCTTGTCACACAAAACACCGGAAGCGAGTCTCCATTTCATCCATCCAGCCCCAATACAATGTGTGACATCTCCATCAATCTCCCCATCCCGCCCCAATTGTTAATTGAAGTATAACAATTAAAACTATATTAGCTTGTAACTGGGAACTAATAAAATTTCCGTATCATAACAAAAATTGAAGTGATACTGTTGATCAAAGACTGAATAAAATAAACGTTTAAATTACAAATTAATTTAATAACAGTAGTGCGTGTACCTGCTTGTGTATATCTAGACTATTTTATTCGGTGCATATTACCTCTCACCAACACGAAAAATTGTCTACCAAAGGGTTTAGGTAGATAAATCACCTACTCGAACTAGTAGGGTTTAAAGTTTTCAATTCTAAACTCTTGAAAACAGTAGAAAACTTCGAATTTTAGCACACACAAGTAACACCTACTAGATTTATCAACGAAGAAGAGAAGAAGAGAGGATGGGGAATAAGTGTGATGAATAAGTACTTTTTGCACTTCGTTACGTTCTGCCAAAGTTATTACTAAAAAAGTCAAATCAGGCTGGACCGTGTTAAGTACAATAAAATGTTTTTTTTTCCTTTTTACCAATTACTATTCTGAATGGCCAGTGCCAAATTCCCATTACCTAGAGCTAAGTGTTACAGTGTGACTTTCACGGCCTCAATTCTTTCAAAGGAAAATGCAAATAAAAATAAAAAATAAAAAAATATAGTAAAATAAAAGAAAGCTCCATAAAATGGCAAGTGTCACCTACTGTAACCCATTATGCCACATATGAAATAGAGCCAAGAAAATGACAAAAAAGAATAGAAGAAATAAAAGAAAAAGAAAATGAGACATAATGATCATACAATTCAATTTCTGATTAATTCCACCCATGAACAATATATTTGAGGAAGTTATCATATAGTAGGATCAGTCATTGAGAGTTTTAGCCATTAAACATACTGCAATTTCAACAACTCCTTTCTACCAACCCCGAGTACTGAAACTTGAGTAAAACATGCCAAGGCTCTGCTCCTTTTGTTTTGCTAATAATATAAACTTCATAATGTCAGCAACTTCTAGCAAAATATAAATATCAAAAACTTTAACTCGAGGCCTACAATCACATAGGCAAAGAATATAAGTCTTATAAATTGGCAGTAATGTTTTTACGATAGTATAATTTAACATATTATAGCAATTTATTGACTTTTAAAAAAAAAAAATCAAATTCAACTTACCGTTGATGCATATATTTATATGTAATTATCTTATAATTGGTGATTTTGTAAATAGTTTTTACACTGTCAGTGCATTGAAATTAAACTCAAAAGGCAAATTACTTTGGCACCAGTACAAGGCCAAGTATTTGCAATTGAATAATCAATGCAACTTGAGCATTATCATGAAAAGGAAAGCATGAGAATTGCAACCAAAGTAGGCTTACAATAGAATGCAATCTTGAAAACTCATATATATAGCATTCAATACCACTTGAAGTTATCCATCTATTCTTCTACTTCTCCTTACAAATTATAAGCTCAATAACTGAAGTTATAATAATCAAAAACTATGGCTCCATCATTGTCAACACTCCTTAGTTCCAACACATGGAATGTCAAGAATTTTGTTGTAAATGAAGGCCATGGAGTGAAAGGTCTTGCAGATATGGGAATTCAGACTCTACCTAAGCAATATATTCAACCACTCGAAGAACGAATTTACGTGAGCAATGTTAAGTTGGCTGAAGAACTATCTATACCAGTCATTGATATGTCAAACTTCAATGATCCAAAAGCGGCGAATTCGATATGCAATGCAGCAGAGGAATGGGGCTTTTTTCAGATTGTCAATCATGGAATTCCAATTCAAGTATTTGAGAATGTTAAGGATGCTACACATAGGTTCTTTGCTTTGCCTGCTGAAGAAAAGAGAAAGTACTCAAAAGATTACTCTTCTACAAATAATGTTCGTTTTGGGACAAGCTTTACTCCTCAAGCTGAAAAGGCTTTAGAGTGGAAAGATTACCTTAGCCTCTTCTATGTTTCTGATGAAGAAGCTGCTGATTTTTGGCCTCCTGCTTGCAGGTTTCATTCTCTTTTAATTTTCATGTTTTTCTCGACTTCAAGTTAAAAAACAGGTTAATTTCACATACAATCATCCAACTTTAAATTAACCTAAATAGCCGCTCATCCAACCACTTAAACTAAAATAGACGACATATGTATAATATATGTATAAGCGATGTATAATATGTATATCATCGTGTATATCAATATATAATCTATGTATCCAGCCGGTATATAATCGATATACCGGCTAGGAAAAGTAAGAAATGAATCCAGCTGACTATTTATATAAAGATCCCTTATAAAAACCATCTTTTGTTATATTAAAGTAAATTAACTTAATCCGCTATAATAGTAAAGTCACAAAAATAATATTTGTCATATTGGATTAATTGAAGTTTACCAACTACTCCCTCCGGTCCATAATAAGTAATTTTTTGGCGTCCAAAATATCTGATTTTTTCAGATTTCAAGAATGAATTAATTATTTTTTCCTACATTTCCCTGGGAGTAAATAGTGTTGGAGTATGTGTTAGGGGTGTTTATGTGAAGAGATAGTAAAGATTAATATGGTCAATTTCATTGCTAATTAATGTTATAGTGAGTAAAGTTCAATTATTTTAATGCGACAAATATTTGTTTAGCGACTTTATTGTTACAGTGGATAAAATTTAGAGAACCAATGTGAAATTAACTTGTTAAGAAACATATTCAAAAGAAAACCTATCTAATTATTGTTTGATCTCAGAGATGAAGCACTTCAATTCATGAAAAAGGCAGAGCTTGTGATCAAAAGATTGATGGAAGCATTAATGAAAGGACTAAATGTGAAAGAGATTGATGAAGCTAAAGAATCACTTCTAATGGGTTCAAAGAGGATCAACCTTAACTACTATCCTAAATGTCCGAATCCTGAACTTACTGTCGGGGTAGGGCGTCACTCTGATGTCTCAACTTTAACCATTTTGCTTCAGGACAATATCGGAGGACTTTACGTGCGAAAACTAGACAATGATAGTACTTGGCTTTCTGTCCCTCCGATTAATGGAGCGCTTGTTATTAATGTTGGCGATGCGCTTCAAATTCTGAGCAATGGTCGATACAAGAGTATCGAACATCGTGTTGTTGCTAATGGAAGCAACAACAGAGTTTCAGTGCCAATTTTTGTGAATCCTAAGCCAAATGATGTTATTGGTCCTTTACAAGAAGTGTTGGAAAGTGGTGAAAAGCCAGCTTATAAGCAAGTTCTTTACTCGGATTATGTCAAGCATTTCTTCAGGAAAGCTCATGATGGGAAGGACACTGTTGATTTTGCAAAGATATGAGATATTTTGTCAAGTGTAACAACCTTTTTTTTATTTAACATTCCCATAAGTTGAAAGGAAGAAAAATAATGGAAAGAAAAGTCCAGGCATGTAATATTGATAGCATTTTCACAAGTTGTGCTTTGAATGAATAAATTTCATAAATGCTCATATAACTATAATTTTTTAAAATCAAAATCATATAATTATATTTTCTAACACAAAAATCACAATAGTTTTACTAACTCACCCAAAAATCACAATTGCCAGAAAACATAACTTTTCAATGCTATATTTTTTATTTCACATTTTTTATTTTTATTTTCAATCTAATAAATATTGACCCAATTAAAAGAGCTTGCATTGATGTTTTAATAACTCCTCTCTTTGGCAAATAGTTATATATAGAGTTTGGCTTGCCAACACAAAAAAAAAAGAAAAAAAAAGAAGAAGATTAATTCGGACGAGAAAAACTTGCTCACACCCTGTGTAACTACATTAATTTTTCGTGGTCAAGTAGTTGATTAAGGTGATTATATATATTAATTAATCATGGTTAATAAGTGTATATGAAAGAAACACCACTACAGGATTAGAACTACAAGAGAAAAAGCTTTAATTTTAATACCATTATATTTATTAAGGAGAATCATAATAGCTGTAGGACTAGGAATAATGAATTGGATTGCAAAAATAGGAAAAGTTTTTTTGATGAATTTCCATTAAAGTTAATTGTCTTTCATTTGATTTTTCAGTGTCAAAAAAATGCAGATAAATTATACGACAAAAGACAAAAGTTCCAAAATCTATTGAACTGCTATATCCCAAAATCTGTTGGGATCGAGGTACTAAGGTATCATATGTAAGCTAACAAAGCAAACTTTGATGACGATAAATCAGATACATAATATATTTTATATGATTCGGTCAATTCACTTGCATCAATCTACTAATATAAAAGAGAAAAAAAGATAATTGAGAGAACCTCCCCCCCCCCCCCACAACCCCCCCAAACAAGATTTTTTTTAAGCACTAAATTTTTTTACTCGATTTCAATTACGAATTTTAACTCCAAACCAGTTTAAATTACCTTCAATCTTTCTTAATTTTTGTATATTGCCTCGCCTATATATTTTCAATGAAAACCATTTGAAATTTTTTTCTAGATATTTTAAAAATCTTGTATATTATTAATAACTTTTTATTGGATAAAAATTAATTAAATGGTTAAAATGACTAAGTGGCTGTAAATTTTAAGAGATTTTTACACTGTAGGACTCTTATATAAAATAGTAGTTATATTAATATTACCATATTTGGAATATTCTAATAATTGCAGATTTTATTACAAAATGTAGCATATATAAATAAAATACTACTAGTATTTAATAATAACGTATTTATTCTCCAACTCTTACTAAAAAACAAGGGATTATATTTAAATTCTTGATATCTTAGTTCTCTTTCTCTCTCATAAAAAATAACTGCCGAGAGAATTTTTCTTCTCTTATTTAGGAGAAGTGTCATATACTCATATTTTTCCTGATTTCGGTGGAAGTTCTTCCCATCTCTTGTCAATTTAACTTTGTTTTTTTAAAAAATATTGCTCAAATGCTATTGTTGCTTTCTCCCGATCTTCGGCACATCTGACTCTTTTAACAAATTACCACCGCAAGAGATAAACCAAATATTTCTTTCTCCTCATTGTAATTAGGGTGTTAATGGATATTTAAATATTGATTAAACCGACCGAATCGTACCACATCGAATCGATTTTTAGGTTTCTTTTAATAAAATAGTAGGTTCTTATATAAATCTATAACTGTACCGCTAATTAGGGTAGGTTTTTAATTTTATGAAAAATAAATCGAAAAAATATCTTGATTCAGTGTTGTTAATTTTTGGTAAATTTCCTTTTTGTTTCATTTCCATTGTGGTTATCAGTATATCATTATATCTTTCGTCTCGTTTCTTATTATCTCCAGTAGGGCCTTGACATGACGTCGTCACTACTCTATCGAGGTTAGACTTAACACTTACTGGGTACCATTATGGTATACTCATACTACGCTTCTGCACATCTTTTTATACAAATCCAGGTATATCTTATCAGTCCCAACACTAGTACGCTGAGTTTGCATTTGGAGAGTTCAAGGTATACATGCCCGCATCCGCAGGCCTTGGAGTCCCCTTCTATCCCTTTTTATATTTTTCTTAGTAGACACAGTTGTATAGGAATGACTTGGCATTGTCATAGAGCTTGTGACTTGTATTACGTCGGGTTTTGGGCTATTGTATACACTTGAGTTATAGAGATTTTCCTTTATATATATGTTGTTGAGTTTTGTGATTATAGATTATATTATTGTTTTCATTTACTTCCGCGTGTTAGGCTTACCTAGTCTTAGAGACTATGTGCCGTTACAACAATCTACAGAGAAAAATTGGGATCGTGACACTCTCTCTCTTCGTTACCTCACACCACTGGTCTCATATGTCTGCCTCGCCACTATTCTTCTCTCCGTTGCCTCGCCGATTGCCGATCGCCGACGTTTCTTCCGTCGTGGCTTCCCAGGTAAGTTCCTCTCTCTTCCTAACCTTTTTTCAGAAATTTATTTGTGTTTATTAATGAATATTGATTCTTAATTTAGGTTAATGATTCTTGTTTGTTGTTTGTTGATTCTTGATTTTGTAGACTTTAGTACTATAAATTATTGAGTTTTCTAGTGCATTTGCTTTTATAAACTTATGAAAAATAATTGCTGATTGTTTTTATAGAATTGAGATACTTTGACTCGATCAAGGAGATTAAAAGCTTCTTTATAGATATTTGTTGTTCTTATTGCATCAGTGATGTTATTGAGAATGACTCTTAAAGTTTTGGCACCATCAAATTCTCTGATATTGCACCCAATGTGTCCTAATTGTAACTTGCATCAGCAAAGAAATTAGCAACTGAACTGTCATATTTCAATGAAACTTCTGACTCTGTAAAACAGCTAATGCTATGATCCTGACTTTTATCTGCCTTATAATCATATATTTTCCGTATTCCAAGTTGTTGAAGAAATTCATTCAGATCAATCTGAGGCTTTTCTTGAACTACTGATTTATTTTGTGATGAAAATTCAACTTCCTTCTCCTTAACTTGTGGAATTGTCAAACGGGATTGTTTACTGAAGTTTTGTATCTCATTCTTGGGATCACTGATTGAAGAACTTGAAGATGATGCCTCTATTTTCTTGAGTTCTTAAAGTTTATGGTGAATTACATAAACATTAGGCTGAGCATTTAAGTTGAGCAAGCCAGTAGTATTATTAGGGAATGATGAAACAAAGTTGTTTGAAGAAAACCATTTGAACTTTTGTGATTTTTTTAATGGATTGAAATTAGTTCTCATATGTGGCAAATTAAGATAAGCATCAGCACCATATAATCTCCTAGCTACTTCATCATAAGCCATAGGCTCAATACTCGAAACAACAAGTTTCAAGCATTGGGTTAGAATTAGTTCATGTGAATTACTTAAAGAAATTAAGACATAATATAGTTACAACTAAAATAAGTTTCCTAACACATCAAATTAATAATCTAATATGTGTCAAAGCTAGTACCTTTATAATTGTATTGAAAAAGTAAGTGTTACTTTTAGCGAGAAGAAGTTCAAAATGCAATTTTAGAGGTGCTCTTAGTGATATGTCCCATTGAAATACTAGACTAATAAAATTTTGTCTAAACTAAAGAAAACTAAGATGACATTAGACTAAAGAAAATTAAGATGATATTAAACTAAAGAAAATTGAGTCTTGGAACAATGTTTACTTCTAGTTGAATCCTTTTATGAATTTGTATTTTATTTAGTTTATGTTGAAGCTAACCCTTCTTTAAGCTTAGTTCAATACAATATTTGTATAACAATTTTTCTAATTACATTCCTACTTTATAATTCAGTCTCAAAACTCAGTGAAGAGGTATTTTATCAAAGCACCAAAATCAAATTTGGCTTCTCATATAACCTATCCAGGAAGAGAATATTAACCATTCAGAAGTACCATCTTCTCATGAATGTGATTTAAATTCTTTAAAGTTTGACCCGGGGAAAAGAACTCAAATCTTAAACTCCCATCCAAATCATCGTGATGTTATTAGAAGAGAATACATTCGACAAGGTTCTTGTCAACCTCGACTTCATAACTTTCCTAAAATTAATTTTTCTGGATCAATGCATCGATTTAATCCTAAATGGTTTGATGATGATTATCATGATTTGTTGGAGTATAGTGTAAGTAAAGATGCAGACTATTGTTTATATTGTTATCTACTCAGGGGCGTACCTAGCGTATTACTAACGGGTTCAATTGAACCCATAACTTTTGACGCGGAGTAAAAATTTACATGTAAAAATTTATTAAAATTGCAAAAATAGTAGATATGAACCCATAACTTTAAAAATATAATGAGTTCAATACTAAAAATTTTAAAAGCT
Source organism: Nicotiana tabacum (assembly GCF_000715075.1). Taxonomy (NCBI): domain Eukaryota; kingdom Viridiplantae; phylum Streptophyta; class Magnoliopsida; order Solanales; family Solanaceae; genus Nicotiana; species Nicotiana tabacum. The sequence goes on from NC_134098.1 coordinate 16,011,863, forward strand.
GAACCCATAAGGTTTAAATCCTGGATCCGCCTTTGTATCTACTTGAAGATAATAATATTCATCAAGGTAGAGGTGATGCATTTTAAAGTACAAGGTTTAAGAGTTGGCATAAAAAGAAAGGTTTTGATAAACATATTGGTGGGTCAAGTAGCATTCACAATCGGTTAAAACAAAAATGTCAAGATTTGCGACAATAACAGTCTATTCAATCTTCATTAGAGAGATAATTTAATCAATTTAAGCATGAGTATTTGGTCCGCTTAACTGCTTCAGTTAATATAGTAAGACTTCTTATAACTCAAGGGTTAGCACTTTGAGGTCATGAAGAATTTAAGTCATCACTTAGTAGGAGTAATTTTCTTCAAACTCTCTTATGGTATGCAAAAATGTGTAATAATATTCATGATTTTATACTGGAACATGCTCATCAAAATGATCAAATGACTTCTCCAATGATTCAAAAATATATTGTTACAACATATAAGATAGAAATAACTAAATCTATCATCGAGGAGCTAAATGGTGATTACTTTGCCTTGCTAGTTGATGAATCTTTTGATGTGTCACGCAAGGAGAAAATGATAATTATCTTACGGTATGTTGATAGAATGAGATTTGTGATGGAGCAATTTATTGATGTTGTTCATGTTCAAAATACTAGTGTTTCATCTCTGAAGAGTGCAATTGTTAAGTTACATGGCCAACACTCCTTAAGTCTATCATATGTACGTGGATAATGTTACGATGGGGCAAGAAATATGCAAGGTGAGATTAATGGTCTTAAAATATTGATTAAGCGAGAAAGTAGATCGGCTCATCACATTCATGCTTTTGCTCATCAACTTCAAGTTACCCTTGTTGTATTTTCTAAGAAATCTCTTCAAGTGGGAGAACTTGTAGTATTGATTTCAAATATTTTGAATACATTGGGATATTATTTAAAGCGTATGGATGAATTACGAGAATCTCAAAAAGAAATAATTCAAGAGGCATTAGATATGTGTGAGCTTACAACCAGTAGGGGCTTGAATCAAGAACTTGGTCTTTCAAGAGCATATGATACTCGTCGGGGATCTCATTTTAAATTTTTTAATAATATTATTCTTATATTTGGCTCTATTCTTAATGTTCTTGAATCGCTTGTTCTTGATGCACATTCTACAGATGAAAGAGCCATGGCAATAGAATATCTCAGGGCTTGTCAAACATTTGAGATTGAATTCATGTTGCATTTGATGAGAGATATTTTAGCAATCACAAATAAGCTCAATAAATGTTTACAAAAAAAAGAGAGCAAGACATTGCAAACACCATGCTACTTGTTAAAGTAGCAAAGAAAGATTGCAAAAGTTAAGGAAAGAGGAATGAGAATCTCTTATTGCTAAGATATCTGCATTTTATATTAAATATGATATTTTGATACATCACTTTGATGAGCCATATATGTAATGACCTGATCGGTCATTTTGAGCTATAGTATGTCGTTCGGCAGTTTGAGATCTTGAGTAGTTTCACTTCATGTTTTATGACTTGTACGCGTAGTCGGAATCGAATTTTAGAAAGTTCAGAGTTGATTTGGATGGAAAATTCTAATTTTGGAAACTTTAAGTTGGAAAAATTGACTGAAATTTCACATTTGAGTAAACGACCCTGGAATCAGAATTGAAGGTTCCAATAGGTTCGTATGATGATTTCGGACTTGGGCGTATGTTCGGGTGGCCCGAGAGTATTTCGGCGTCTATTATGGAAAGTTGGTTTAAAAGTTTAAGAATTCTAAAGCTTGATTTGAAGTAAATTTTGGTGTTATCGATGTCTGTTTGGGGTTATGAGCCTTGAAATAGGTTGGTATCGTTATTTATAACTTGTACGTAAAGTTTGGCGTCATTCCAGAGTGTTTAAGTATGATTCGGACGCGTTCATTGAAGTTTGGATGTTTGAAATTGAAAAGAAGGCTTTGATTGTCGATTTGCAGTTTGGATGTTGTTTGGTGTGATCTGAGGCCTCGAGCAGGGTCGTGTCATATTTTGGGACTTGCTGATATGTTCGTATGGGATTCCGAGGGGTTCGGGTGAGTTTCAGACCATTTCTAGGCCATTTTTAATTGCTGGTTTTTGGCTATAGTAGTGTGCATCGCGATCACAGACATTGGATCGCGTTTGCGAAGAGAAAAATGGAGAAAGGGGTATGTGAATCGCATTCGCGGAGGCAAATTCGCGTTCGTGAAGAAGAAATTTCTGCTGTAGAGGGCTGAATTTGGAATCTTATATCTTTCAATCTATAAGAAATTTGGAGATGATCTAAAAATGAAAGTTGTAGCCATTGGTGTCTAGTTTTGCAAAAAGGCAAATCATTTGTCATTTGGAGTTTTGTACAAAACGTTATCACCATTATACTAGAGGCTATCTGGAGGAGTTGGGCAACTTGTTATTCGCGATCGCGATTGGAGTATATTTTAATTTGCACGTTGTTTGACAAGTTTTAGAACGTTTGGCTTTGATTCGAGGTGTTAGAGAGGTGTTGGAGTCAGTTATGGAACTTTAGAGCGAGGTAAGTCCCGTGTCTAACCTTGTGAGGGGAAAATTACCCCCCACGTGATGTAATTGTTATGTGCTACTGGTTATGGGTGCTACGTACGCATGAGGTGACTTGAGTCCGTACGTAGCTAAAGCATGTTTATGTCTGGGTAGACTTAGGACTTTATCATGTAATATTTGAATTATTTGAACTTATTCTGCTTGCTTAATTAATTGAATTGATTTAGAAATATATGTATATATTAGGCCGAGCCTTATCACCTTGAGTTGTTGGAAAGTTATTTGAGAAACAGTAAAGGTTAAATTCACTTTGTGCTCATGTACTGTATTGTAAGCACGTGTTTCGTAATTTGGTAATTCCCTTCCTTTCTTATGGAGCGGGCTGAATGTCTCGACAGTATAATAGATGCATCTATAGCTTGTCTTTCTCGACCCTCGGCAATGTACATATTATTCTAGATCATGTCGAACAACCTCGGTATAATCGTGCGTTATTTCACTGGCAGTCCGAATATTAACGAGATTATCCTTCCACTAATGCGTGACATTTTATATGGTATTTCTTATTCGTTTGATACTGGTACTTGATACATCTGAGTTGTTGAGGTAGAATACAAGACTGAGAAATTCATACCTTTAAAAGAAATTTTTGGAAGATTATATAACTTACAGATTTACCCCATTATTGCTGTGTGCTTCATATCTGCTTATAATTTATTATATTGCTTTATTGGAACTCTAGTAAGTGTCGATGTTGACCCCTCGTCACTACTTCTATGGGGTTAGGCTAGATACTTACTGGGTACGTGTTGATTTACGTACTCATGCTGCACTTCTGCACTAAATGTGCATGATCTGGCAGGTTTATTTGGTGGTCACCTTGGCGCATAGGCGCAGCTGCTGAAGGGACTTTATGGTGAGCTGCAAATTCCAGGCTACGTATCGCAGCCCACAGAGTCTCCATCGTATTACTTATTTTATCCTGTCTTATTTACATTCCAGACAGATATTGTATTACTAGTGTAATCCTTAGTAAATACTCATGCACTTGTGACACCGAGTTTTGGGATATTCTAGTAGATGACTATGGATTTGTATATTATTATCACCTTTCATTTCCTTTTTCAGAATACTAGTTATGTACGTACCCGTAATTTTAGAGGTGTAAACCTCCTTACTTAATTACAATTATGATTTCAAAAAAAATAAAATAAATAATTAAGTTGTTAGTTCACCGTTGGTTTGCCTAACGGCGGCGACGTTGGCGCCATCGCGACCTATAGTGGGTTTTGGGTCGTGACTTCTTGGTATCAGAGCTCTAGGTTCACTTGGGTCTCACAAGTCATGAGCAAGTCTAGTAGAGTCTTGCGGATCGGTATTGAGATGTCTGTACTTATCTTCGAGAAGCTACATGGCTGTTAGGAGCACTTCCCTTTTTGATTCCTCTTCGTGTGGTTTGATTCCATTAGAGCTTATGCCTTCATTTCCTTCCTACTCAATCTTATGTGACGTGGAGCGCTTGTTATCAATTGGGCATCGAGGAGTTGTAGTGGTACTATAGATGTGGTGCAGGATGTTTCTCCCTGCGTATTCGAGAAGGCTATTATCGCCGCCTTGTGGAAGGGTGTTCTGCCGTTTTAGCCTAGTATCTGTATTTCCTATGGTTTCGAGGCTATGCACAAATTATTATGATGTTCATGCATTGTTATCACATAATGTTGGTGTAATGGTAGGGTACTTGTTTATGTGTCTAGGTAGTGAATGACTCAAAAGGAGGATTTCGCAGTACATGGTTTAGAGGTTCGGCATTTAATTCCAGCGGAGGAAAGACAATCAGACTATGGATGTTCAGGATTCGGTTGATTGGGGGTAACGGAACTTGATATTTTTGAGCATGGTGGAACTCTTAATTATGATATGGTGTCATCTTCCTTGTTGAACGCATTAAGGCTCGCCGGTGTTATGGTCTTCTTGATTTGCCTTCGGGGCATAGTGTTGTGAAATGGTGTCTGAGAATCATTGTTAGATATGGTAGTGTGTAGCGGTTTTAGAATCGAATCAGTGTTTCTAATGCTGATGGCTCGAGAAAGATGATCTTCGAGGAGGCTTAGAGTTAGTAGCAAATTTATCAGTTCAGGTGCTACATATATTGATTTTGATTTGAGGCAGTAATTGGGCATCTAAGAATGAGGAAGGACATGGTGGGAGGTGTCTCGTGGTGGTTGAATTGTTAGCAGGTCAAGTATGAAAAGCAGAGGTCGAGAGGTTGCTTAAAGGAGATAGTTTAACTGAAGTGGGAGTGGCAGAGTAGCGTATGGATTCTGTGGCAGGATAGCCACGTGCCTTGAGAAAGTATAGAGCGATTTGGGAATCATGGTGAAAAGTGACTAGGTCTACGGACTTTATTTTGAATGGTGGCTACTGTACTGAAGAATATTGAGTACGGCAGAAAAGAGTTTGCTTGAAATAAAGAGGGGTGTGAAAACTTGATTATTGTTTTTGATGCAACATGACTTTGAGTTTGGAATGTAATGTCAGACTTTCAGTTGATGTCAATGGGGAATGGACAGACTTGTATAGCCGGTGGACGAGCATGGACTCAGAAGGGTTTACTGATTTCGTAGTAGTTATACCCAGTGCAACGTCGTGGAAAGATGTCGGTATGGAAATTCCACAGGTGAGTTATCTCCTGTGAGCAGGTCAACAGTTGCGTGATTTCTGATGAAGCTTCTACGAGGAGTTCTACTTACTACCCAACGGGAGGTCGAATAGTCAATTGTGGCTAATGATTTGGGAAGTTTTAGGAAGCGTTTAACAAGATATTTCGAGAGGTTTGGCGATTTAATGGTGAGAGATCATAGCACTTGGGAAGGGGTAATATTTGTGGATTCTAGATTTATATGCTTGTAGCTTAAAGCTAAGTGGGGGAGCCCACCGCCTGATTGGATCATATGGTTGTCTGCTTATGCGGTTTCTGGTTATCAGTGCATTATTTATGACTAAAAAAGAAAACATCAGGGGTAATTCTAGCAAAGAACTTGATGAATATGTGCTATATTTGGCCTTATCGATTAATGTGCAGGTTTTGGGAAGACTAAGAGTTTATACTTCTTGTGGAGGTGATGTACAAGGAAAATAATTCATTCGATTTCTTCTTCGGGAGTGTTCATATGCTAATAGAGTGTTGGAGTTTGATTATACTCGGGATCAGGTCAGAATGGGTGACTCTCAATAATGGATCTAATAGGTTCAAGGATGTAAGAGCGATGCCTAAGGATTTTGGGTCCGTTGTGTGGTTAAGGATTGAGTTTTTGCAGTGGGTATTGAGACAATGTGATCTCGTGATTTGGGTCATTCGGGATGAGTGTTGATCGAGTTTTGTTATGTTTTTGAATGGAGCTATTATTATTTCTAAGGTAGGTCAAGAGTAAATTAGAGTAAGTTGGGTTGGTTGGTAATGGTTTGAATCAACATGATTGTGGCAATGATTAGTTCCTTTGGCGCGTTAAGTTATACAGGTGGTTGGTGGTTATACGTGCGGGCTTGACAACCACCATAATTTGATTGATTTTGGAGGTATTTGATTCTAATGGCCTTGTTATATGTAAATGGATCCCCAAAGAGTTATGACGGTTTATACCATGACTTGAGGTTTGTATTTTCTGCAGTTATGTGGATTCAATTGCGTGTTGTAATGGTTCTTCTGAAATGAGTTAAGTGAAGGGTTCCTAGCCAATGGAGTGCTTATTCTACTAGTTGTTCAAGGGTTATAATGAATTCTTGTACTCTCGCGTAGCGGTATGATAGGTGTAATGAGAGGCATGGGAATTAGAAGTGGAGGATCAAGGTTGTGGTTCGATATTGGCAAGAATGTCACGAGCTCGGAGGAGAGGATGGGGGGGGGGGGTTAGATGTTTAGAGTAAGCTGGCATTATCTTAGTGTTACCTGAGAATGGTGTACGGGGTAAGACGCATCGTGTATTGATTTGCGGATGCTTGACTAGCACTGTGGATATAGCATGGTCGATGGCCATTAATGTTCAAATTTTACTACCTGATGCAGAAGATTGTGGGGGTATATCCTACAAGGAGATCGTATAAGTATAACATGTTAGTCACTTGATTGTTAAAGATTGAAACCAAGTGTAGAGATTATGGTACTATCGCTAATGTGAGAGTTTATACCTTGAAGGCACTCTACTCCTTTGGTTGTGGACTGTGGGAGTTTGTTTCGGATTGGACGATTGCTCATGTGTGTCATGAATAGGGCCATTGTGGATCCTTGGAAGGTTGTGGCCCAGTATGGTATGATCATAATCGACTTGTGGTCCGTTGGTGGGTCTAATGTGGGCGTGTGCTCTACGTCAGGTAGGATGTGTTCATTCAGCATAGCATTTCTTACCGAGGAGTCTTCAGGTTTTCAACTATTCTATGTAATACTCTATTGTGCCAGGTGGGTTGTGAGACGACTTGATTCTTTTCACATGTGTTGTGACCCCGTGTAGCTTGTGGTGTTATATGAGCAAGATGGCTCCTAAGATGCAGGTCATTTATTGCACCTGAGTCGTGCTTGGGTTTTTGTAGTGTATGTCACTATCCGTCTCCCTAGGGTTGTATTATGCACTTGGCGTGCTTGTGGTCGATATTCGGGCATTTACTAAGTATAAGCATTTCGTCTTGATGGGTGTTTCCTTATTGATTGTTATGAGTGGATCGGGTGGCATGTCGCCATGGGTATATTGTTTGTATTGGGTGGCACGCTGCCACGGGTATGTTATGTGGATCGGATTGCGCGCCGCGACGATGTCATGATTGGATTGGGTTGCATGCCACAACAATGCCATATTTGGATCGGGTTGCATGCCACAACAGTGTGATGTTAAGTACGGTTCCTTATACTTATTTTGTGTACCTTGTTTCCCATCTCTAAGATAGAGCCATATCATCGGTTTGGCTGTTTTATTCGTTACACGGGCTAGATGGTTCTTTGCTAGAGTTCATTCTTCCCTATGGGTCACATTCGAGTTGTAGCTCGTTGGCTCTTTGATGGCACTGTATGAGATTTTAGATGGTGTTTGAGGTGGCTTATTGCCCGAGCAACTTGTACTGGGAGAGACGAGGTTATTGGACCTAAGATCAGTGCGATCAGATTTATGTAGGGTAAATTAAAGAGAAAATATTGTTATTCAGTTCAAAATGAGGTAATGATTCTTGCGAGGTGGAGAGACCCCCATGATTTATTTATTTGGCAGGTGGTAATGAGTTTCAACGCATCTCTTTCATTATGGCGATATTGCGAGAGCTGGAACATAGCTTATATGTGTCGTGAGGTGTATTGCGGGCATCAGATTTGTAGAATTTCAGATATTGTGGTCAGAGGATGTTGTTATGGGTAGACGACTTGTGTGGTGCATGGTGTGATTTCAGCATAGGTGCATGATTAGGTTTTGGTACAGTGTGTAGGGATTGATGTGGTGTTCGTATGCTAGAATCAGGTCTTGTGGAGAATTCCGGATGTTGGAATTTAGTTCTAAGTCTGGTTAGCCAAGGTTATAGGGAGGATCTTCAGTATGGCTCAAGCTAATGTTCTCACATGGGTTGTGGTGGCGCGAGCAGGTGAACGAGGTGTTAAACAGTGATTTTGGAAAACTCCGGAACAGTTCTTGGCATGTTCGAGGACGAACGTATGTTGAAGTAAGGGAGAATGTAACGATCCAACCGGTAGTTTTGAGCTCTAGCGCGTCGTTCGACAGTTTGAGGCCTCTAGTAGCTTCAATTCATATTTTATGACTTGTACGCGCAGTTAGAATCAACTTTCAGGAAGTTCAGAGTTGATTCGGATGAAAAATTCTAATTTCAGAAGCTTTAAGTTGGAAGAATTGACCGAGGTTTGACTTTTGAGTAAACGACATCGGAATCGGGATTTGAAGGTTCCAATATGTTTGTATGATGATTTCAGACTTGGGCGTATATTCGGTTTGAGTATCGGGTGGTCCGGGAGCATTTCGGCGCCTATTATGGAAAGTTGGCATTTTGAAAGTATAAGAATTTCTGAAGTTTGATTTGAAGTGAATTTTGGTGTTATCGATGTCCGTTTGGGGTTCCGAGCCTGTAACGACCCGACTGGTCATTTTGCTTTCTAGATCCCCGTTTTCCTAATTTAAGACTCTCTGTATGTGCTTTTACTGTTTTATGACTTGCGGGGACGGTTAGTTCGGGCTTGGAAGGTTTCGAGTCGAAACCGGAACACTTAATTCCTTAATATTAGCTTAAAGGGGTTAAGTTTGACTTGGGTCAATATTTGTAGTAAATGATCCCGGAACCAGGATTTGATGGTCCCAATAGGTTCGTATGATAATTTTGGACTTGGGCGTATGTTCGAATCGAGTTTTGGATAACCGAGGAGCGTTTCAGCGCATAAAGTTGAAAGTTGGCGCATTGAAGGTTTTAAAGTTCTTTAAATTTGATTTGAAGTAGGACTTGATGTTATTGAGGTCCAATTGGTATTTCAAGCCTGGGAATAGTTTCGTATGGTGATTTAGGACTTGCACGCAAACTTTGGTATCATTCCGAGTAGTTTAAGTATGATTCGACGCGTTCGGAATAGGTTGGAAGAACTTGAAGTTCATAAGTTGATTTTATTTTGTTTTGGGTTGTGATTCTTAGTTTGATGTTATTTTTCGTGTTTTTCGTGTTTCGAGAGGTCGAGCAGGTCCGTAGTATGTTTACAAACTTGTTTGTATTCTCGGACTGGGTTCCGGGGGCCTCAGGTGAAATTCAAATCGAAAATGGATTGGAATCTTGAAATTTGGGAGTGCTGCTGCTGTTGAACCTGGTGGTTTCGCACATGCGGAGGGAATGGCCGCATGTGCGGTCCCGCAAGTGCGGTTGGTTAATCACGGGTGCGAGGCTGGTGGAGATGGCTTGGCAACGCATGTGCGAGGCTGGTGGAGATGGCTTGGCAGCGCAGGTGAGAGGAAAATTCCGCACCTGCGAGGTCGCGGATGCGGAGCGTGGCCGCAGATGCGAAAATGGCTAAGGTAGCGTGGGGTCGAAGAAGCGGACTTGATTCGCAGGCGCGTGCCTGCGGGAGCGGAGGAAAATACACAGAAGCAGACGGGGTCCAGTGTGGGCAAGGTCGCAGGTGCGAGGGGCGAGCCGCAGAAGCGGGCTGCAGGTGCGGTTCCCTTCCGCAGGTGCGCCCGGTTCTGGGCTATGTGTGTTCCGCAGAAGCGGTCCTTTGCCCGTAGAAGCGGCATCGTGGGAGCGACCCGAAGTCCGTAGAAGCGGAAATCGCTGGAGGCAGTGGGGGCTTTTAATGTCGGGACTTAGGCAATTTTAGCTCATTTCTTTCATCTCTAGGGAGATTTTTGAGCTCTTTGAAGAGGAGTATTCACCTAGTACTTTGAGAAAAGTAATTTCTAAATGAGATGAGTTTAATACATGTATTTTGGGTAGATTCTTAGCATATAAAGTGTAGAGATTGTGGGTTTAGTTGAAAAATCTAGGTTTTGATAAAAATGGGATTTATCCACGAAAATGGTTATGGAATTGGAAGAAAATTATATATTTGAGTTTGTGAGGTTATGGGTAACAATTATCTTCGAAAATTTCCGGAATCCGGCCATGTGGGCCCAGGGGTGAATTTTAAGAATCTTCCAATTTGGGTTGGGTAATTACTCTAATAGATAATTTATTAACTTTTGAGCGTATATTGATTATTTTATATAATATTTGGCTAGTTTCGGATTGTTCAGCACCAAGTTGGGTCCTTAGGGTGAATTTGTGGCCGGAAAGTGAGCTTTGAGACGAGGTAAGTCTCTTGCCTAACCTTGTACGAGGGAATTTACCCCATAGGTGATTTATATTACTATTGTTTTCTAATTGTGGGGGTTACGTATGCATGAGGTGACGAGAGTCCGTGTGTAGCTACTAATCATGCTGAAGTCCGAGTAGTTTAGGATCCAAATCATGAAATACTTGTAATGTTTGCACCATACTTGTTAAATTAAAGTTCCTAAATTATATTGAAACTTGATGAAGGATTTGTAAAGAGGGATAAGTAATTTCGATATTCTGGAGGGTTCAGTGGTGCCCCGGCTGGGGGTAGAGGTCAGTTTGTGAGGGGTCAGTCTTGCAGGCCCATATATCCAGCACCGCCGCCTCCTCGGGGTGATCCAATGTGGCCTTATTTTGGAGCCATTCCAGATAGATTCTACCATCCCCCAACTATTTAGGGTTCCTCTAGTGGGCCTTTAGGCCATCAGGGTCAGACTTCAAGTCAGTAGTCCACCGTACTGAGAGGTTATTTTGAGTGCGGGGATCTTGGTCCTGTGAGGAGGTTCTACCCTAGGCTTCGGGGCAAGGTAGTGCAGCAAGGTCAACAACCTATGATTACAGCACCAGCTGCCACACCAGCCGTCCGGCTGCCCAAAGGCGGAGGGCAGGTGGGTAGAGGTCATCCTAGAGGTGGAGGCCAGCCAGATGGCGCTCCATCCAGGTTCTATGCCTTTCCAGCCAGACCAAATGCAGTAGCCTCAGATATCATGATCACATATATTATTTCTGTCTGCGGTAGGGATGTTTCAGTACTATTTGATCCAGGGTCTACATATACATATGTTTCATATATATTAGCTCATTTCCTTGGTGTTACTCATGAGTCCTTGGGTACTCCTGTTTATGTTTCCACACCAGTAGGCGATTATGTTGTTGTGGATCAGATCTACCGATCCTGTATAGTGACTTTCTGTGGTTATGAGACTAGAGAGGATTTTCTATTGCTCAATATTACGGACTTTGAGATCATCCTGGGCCTAAACTACTTGTCTCCATATCACGCCATCCTTGATTGCCATGCCAAGACTGTTACCTTGGCGATGCCTGAGTTTCCTAGATTGGAGTGAAAGGGTTAGTCTATTAGTGCATCTAGTCGGGTTATCTTTTTTTTCTGAAGGCTCGATACATGGTCGAGAAGGGTTGTTTGGCTTATATAGCTTATGTTTGAGACACTACTACAGAGTCTCTAGCAATTGATTCAGTGCTCGTGGTCTGGGAGTTCTTCGATGTGTTTCCTTCTGATCTTCCAGGCATGCCGCCAGATTATGATATCGATTTATTTATTGGCTACAGGTACCCAACCTATCTCTATTCCACTGTACCGCATGGCTCCGAAAGAGTTGAATGAGTTAAAAGAACAACTTGAGAAGTTGCTAGCAAAGGGGTTCGTCAGACCGAGTGTGTCTCCTTGGGGTGCATCAGTGTTATTCTAGAAGAAGAAATATGGGACTATACGGATGTGCATTGATTACCGCTAGTTGAACAAAGTTACCATTAAGAACAAGCACCTGTTACCGTGTATTGATGATTTGTTTGACCAGTTGCAGGGTGCTAGGGTGTTCTCTAAGATTGACTTGAGATCGGGGTACCATCAGTTGAAGATTCGTGATTCGGATGTTCCGAAGACGACTTTCCGGACTAGATATGGCCACTATGAGTTTCTAGTGATGTCCTTCGGTTTGACTAACGCCCCAACGACGTTTATGGATTTGATGAATCGGGTGTTCAGGCCATATATTGACTCGTTTGTCATTATATTCATTGATGACATTTTGGTCTACTAGCATAGCATGAAGGAGCACGAGCAACATTTGAGAGTGGTGCTTCAGACCTTGCGGGAATAGAAGCTATATGCTATGTTCTCCAAGTGTGAGTTCTGGTTGGATTTTGTAGCATTCTTGGGGCATGTTGTATCAGTCAAGGGTATTAAGATAGATCCTAAGAAGATCGAGGCAGTTCAGAGTTGGCCGCGTCCTACCATAGCGACTGAGATCAGGAGCTTCCTGAGGTTAGCAGGTTATTATTGTCGGTTTGTGGAGGGCTTCACATCTATTGCAACACCTTTGACTAGATTGACTGAGAAGGGTGCTCCATTCCAATGGTCCGATGATTGTGAGGCGAGCTTTCAGAAGCTCAAGACCACACTGACTTAAGCACCAGTGTTAGTGTTGCCTTCCAGTTCAGGGATTTATATTGTGTATTGCAACGCTTCGCGAGTTGGTTTGGGTTGTGTATTGATGCAAGAGGGGCGAGTTATTACATATGCTTCGCGTTAGCTGAAGCCCCACGAGAAGAATTACTACGTACACGATTTGGAGTTGGCTGTGATTGTTCATGCTCTTAATATCTGGAGGCATTATCTTTATCGGGTGTCCTGTGAGGTTTGCATCGATCATCGTAGCTTGCAACATTTTTTCAAGCAGACGGATCTCAATTTGAGGCTGTGCAGGTGGCTTGAGTTACTGAAAGACTACGATATTACCATCCTTTATCATCCGGGCAATGCTAATGTAGTTGTGGATGACTTAAGCAGAAAGGCGGAGATATCATGCCGATAGGTCGCATGTGTTAGACATCAATACAGTTTAGTTAGATAAGAGCCTGGGTTATGAGGAGGAGCTAGTTGCCATTGTTGACAGATAGGTTCACCAACTGAGGTCCAAGAAGATTTCAGCGGTAAAAGTTCAGTGGAGGGGCCAACCTGTCGAAGAGGTGACTTGGGAGGTCTAGGAGGACATGCGGAGCAGATATCCACACATATTCAATACTCCAGGTATGATTCTAGACCCGTTCGAGGACGAATGTTTGTTTAAGAAGTGGAGAATGTAACGACCCAACTGATCGTTTTTTGCTTTCTAGATCCCCGTTCCTCTAAATAAGACTCCTCGTATGTGCTTTTACTATTTTATGACCCGCGGGGATGGTTAGTTCGGGATTTGAAAGGGTTCGGGTTGAAATCTGAACACTTGGTTCCTTAGTTTAATGGCTAAGTTTGACTTTGCTCAACATTTTGAGTAAACGACCTTGCAACCAGGATTTTACGATTCCAACAGGTTCGTATGATGATTTTAGACTTGGGTGTTTATTCGGATAGGGTCTTGGATGACCCCGAGAGCGTTTCGGCACTTAAGGTTGAAATTTGGCTTATTGAAGGTTTAAAAGTTCTTTAAATTTGGTTTGGAGTAGGTTTTGATGTTATCGAGGTCCGTTTGGGATTTCGAGCCTAGGAATAGTCCCGTATGATTATTTAAGACTTGCACGCAAAATTTAGTGTCATTCCGAGTAGTTTAGGTATGATTCGGTGCGTACGGGGCGAGTTGGGTGAACTTGAAGTTCATAAGTTGATCCTATTGGTTTTGGGTTGTGATTCTTAGTTCCAATGTTGTTTTCCACGTTACGAGGGTGCGAGCGAGTCCATTTTATATTTATAAACTTGTTGGTATGTTTGGACGAGGCCTCGGGGGCCTCGGGTGCCATCCGAATGATGTTCGGATCGTTTTAGAGCCCAAAGGGCTGCTGGTGTACCAATTTTAGTGTGCCTTCATCTGCGAGCTTTTGGCCGCAAATGCAAGCTCCCAGAAGCGAGCCCAGGGCCACAAAAGCGTAAGGGAGAGGTTGTCTCATGGTCGCAGAAGCAGGGAGAGGGCCGCATCTGTGAAGGTGAAGGTGCGGGATTCCTACCGCATATGCGGTCTGGGTTGTGTCCTGTAGACCGCAGAAGCAGTGAGACTTCCGAAGAAGCGGACTCGCTTCTGCGAGGAAGCGGCCGTAGGTGCGCTTGGAGGCTGGCCAGGCCTGACCACAAATGCGACTTGGCTTCTGCAGATGCAGTAGACTGTCCACAGAAGTGAAATCACCGAAGGCAGTGAGGTCATTTAAGATGGACTTAGACCATTGTTTTGACTCATTTCTTTCATTTGCTTGCGCGATTTTGGAGCTTTTGGAGAGGGGTTTCCACCTAGCTATTTGAGGTATGTAATATATATATATATATACAATGTGAGTCAAATACATAGATTATGGGTAGATTTTAATGAAAATTTATGAAAATTATGGGTTTAGATGAATAACCCTAGGTTTTTGATAAGAATGGGATTTACCCACGAAAAGGGTTATGGAATTTAGTGAATATTATATATTTGAGTTCGTAAGGTTATGGGTAACAACTTTCTTTAAATATTTTCGGAATCTGGGCACGTGGGACCGGGGGTGAATTTTTAAAATCTTCCAATTTGGGTTGTGGGATTACTATAATATCTAAATCATTAACTTTTGAACATATATTGATTAATTCATACAACATTTGACTAGTTTAAGATTTTTCGGCACCGAGTTGAGGCTTTAGGGTGAATTGGAGGCCGGAAAGCGAGCTTTGAGACAAGGTAAGTTTCTTGCCTAACCTTGTAAGAGGGAATTTACCCCATAGGTGATTTAAATTACTTTTTGCTTCTAATTGTGGGGGCTACGTACGCACGAGATGACGAGAGTCCGTGCATAGCTACTAACTATGATTATGTCCGGGTAGTTTAGGACCCGAATCATAAAATGCTTGTAAATATTTCACCCTACTTGTTAATTAAAGCGCCTAAATTATATCAGAACTTGTTAGAGGAATTGCAAAAGACCGAATTTCACTTATTGAGTCTTGGCGGGTTACTTGATCGTTAGTAAGAATTTTGTATTTCTTTGTACATCAGCCTTGTATTAGCTCTTAAACCGATTATTTATAAAGTATCCTCTCTTCTTGTGGAGCGGGTCGAACACCTCGCTCATAGATAGATGCATCTATGGTTTATGCCACTCGACCCTCAGTAGTGTACACATTATTCTGGATTGGGCCGTACGACCTCGGCATAAGTGTGCGTGATAACACTCGAAGTGTAATTATATATTTAATCTCTTTCCCTGGTTTGAGAGGCTAAAATTATATAAGACAGAAATTTTTTTGGGACTTACCATATGTGAAAGAATGAAAATATATTATTTTTCTTTAGTTATTATTATTATTATTATTATTATTATTATTATTATTATTATTATTATTATTATTATTATTATTATTATTATTATTATTATTATTTACTGATAGCCCATAGTAAGTGTCGATGTCGACCCCTTGTCATTACTTCTTCGAGGTTAGACTTGATACTTACTGGGTACATGTTGTTATGTACTCACGCTATACTTCTGCACTAACCGTGCAGGGTCTGAGGCAGGTGCATCTGGCGGTCACACCAACTCGCATCCCCGATATCCGGAGGCCTAGTGGTGAGATGCTTCCCGGGTCGTTCTGCAGCACCTAGAGCCTTTATTTTGTACTTATTTTCTGTGTATGTTATTTAAGACAGTAGTTAGAGTTTTGTATATTCTACTAGTGCTCATACACTTGTGACACCAGGTCTTGGCACACACTTTAGTAGACATTATGGTTTTGAAGTATTTATATATCTATGATTGCACTCAATTTCTTTCGTTTTATTTATTAAATTTTATACTTCATAAATTCTCTTAGTAACCAAAATTAAATTTTTTTTGAAACCTATTAAAAGGAGTAATCACGTAGTTATTTCATCGTTAGCTTGCCTAACGGCGACGTTAGGCGCCATCACGACCTATAAGAAAAATTATATATATATATATATATATATATATATATATATATATATATATATATATACAATAATAACAACAACAATAATAATAATAATAATAGAAGTACTCCACCTATTCCCAACTAGTACACATCACATATGGGTCTTTATCTTCCATTTTGCCTACCTTTAGCTAACTTTGCATTGATTCTAAGGATTTGTAGATATTTTAAGACTATTTCCTTTCATGTGCTATTAGGTATATCCTGTCCCCTTTTAATACCTTCCCTCAATGTACTTTTACTCCTACAGACCAGTGCATCTATAGGTCAATGCAATACATGACCAAACCATCTCAAACTACCTTCTCTCATTTTATTCTCAGCCTTCTAGGACACATAGTCATTTTTAATCTTATCTAATCTTGTGTCATTGCATATCTATCTTAGCATCCACATCTTTGCAATACTCATCTTGTGGATATGTTGGACTTTAGGAGCTCAATATTCATTATCATATAGCATAGCTGGTCTTATATTTGTTTTATAGAACTTACCTTTCACTTTGGTAGGTATCCTTTTATTGTATGCACCACGATAGTACATCTCCATTATAACCATTCAGGTTTAATCCTATGAGTAATATATTCACCTATCATTCCATTATCTTGAAACAACGAGCTTAGATATCTAAGTTATTTGTATTTTGGCACCACAATCCCATTTAGTCTCACCTCAATTTTGCTTTTCTTATGCTGACTAAATTTGTAGTATAGGTACTCAATCTTAATTCTACTTATCGTAAAATCCTTATTTTCTAAGGTGTTTATCCATAGCTCAATATTTTGGTTGACACCCTCGCTAGTCTCGTCAATTAGCATAATTTTATCAGCAAATACTGTACTCCATGCAACCTCATCTTGTATTGCGTTTGTTAGCTCATCTATGATTAAAGTAAATAAGTAGGGTTTTATTCAAAACCCTTTTGTCAACTCACTATTATAGGAAGCTCCTTTGTATCTTCTACTTTTTTTTTACTAGTGATAACTCCTCCATACATGTTGATATTTATATATTTTATATGAATTCCTTTCTTCTCTATTACCTACCAAAGGACCTTTGGTGACTCTATCATATTCCTTCTCTAGATCAATGAACACCATATATTGATATTTTTTTTCTTTAACGATACATTTTTATCAATCTTCTTAGTAAGAGTATAGCCTCCGTTGTAGATCTACCGAGCATAAATACAAACTGATTCTCTATCACTGTTGTCGTATTCCTAGTGGCTCTTTACGCTGGTTCTAGTTATATGTTCATATAAGGTATTTATCTTGATTTTATTGGAAAGGACCCTCTTATTCTCATGGCCTAGTCTAGTGAGTCAGACGGGCCCTTTTCATTCCAACAAATTTGAATTTGAAATCAAAATACGTGTTATAGTTGTAAATGTTGTCACCTACCATGAAAGTGGATTTCTTATAATTAATTCATTACTTCAATAAATTATATCTTGAAATGGTAAAATAAAGTAATTCAATCAATTAATATAGTTGTAAATGTTGTCACCTACCATGAAAGTGGATTTCTTATAATTAATTCATTACTTCAATAAATTATATCTTGAAATGGTAAAATAAAGTAATTCAATCAATTAACTCACGAATAGGTTAATAATCAAACCGCATACTCTTTATGCATAGAAATAGGTAGTTTTCTAACTTTCCCCCACAGATTGTAAATGCATGACAACTTTCCTCCATCTTGAAGTTGAACATATATAAAATTTGCTTTATCCACTCAAATTTAAAATAAAGGACAACATCCTCCATTTGAAGACATTTTGGCACCTAAATAATGTTTTTAACTGAATCATTCTAATAGTTCCGAACAACTCCTACAAAGGCTCTTTGTTGAATGAGTTTGCATTCTCAATTCAATCTTTAAACTTCTTACATCTAGAATAACTTGCTAGAGTACCCCTCACTTCTTGGGCTCGAAAGAGCTTCCTTCAGCCTTGAAGGATTGTTGTTGCCTTAGCGCGAATGAAACTATTTCTCAAAATAAAAAAGGAATCCTCCTCTTGAGGTTGATAATCTATTTGAACGTGGTTGACTAACCAAAGTTTGATTCTATGCAAAGTCAAGAGTAATGATATCCTCCACTTCATAGTTGTAAGATAAGTTTTATTTTAATTTATTTTTAAAAGTTTGTTCATGGAGGATGGATCCATGCAATGAACGTAAAACAAGAAAATCACAACACTATGCCTCATTCTCAAATAAGTTAAGATCGGCGATATGAATTCTTATTTTTCTTCAACTCAATTCAATCATCATCTTTATCAAATAAGATAAAAGTGAAAGTGATATATATATATATATATATATATATATATATATATATATATATATATATATATATAAGATCGGCGATATGAATTCTTATTTTTCTTCAACTCAATTCAATCATCATCTTTATCAAATAAGATAAAAGTGAAAGTGATATATATGTATATATATATTATAACGGCCTGGTCGGTCGTTTCGAGAGTTGTAGCCCCGTTTCCTCATTTTTCTGCTCCTTTTGTATTCTAAAGTTATTATATAACTTACCGGGTTAGTTGGTTCGAGTTCGAAGAGAATTCATAGTGAATTGAGATACTAAGTCTCTTAATTGAAAGCTTAAGTTATAAAAGTCGACTGAATATCTACTTATGTGTAAACAACCTCAGAATGAAATTTTAATGGTTCGGTTAGCTCCGTTGTGTGATTCTATATTTGGGAGCGTGTCCGGATTGTGATTTGGAGGTTGGGAGTAGAATTAGGCTTCAAATGGCGAAAGTTGAAATTTTGAAAAGTTTGATCAGGAGTGGACTTTTTGATATCGGGGTCGGATTCCGATTCCGGATGTTGGAACAGGTTCGTGGTGTTATTTTTGACTTGTGTGAAAAATTTGAGGTCAATCGGATATGGTTTGATAGGTTTCAACATCGTTTGTAGAATTTGAAAATTTCAAAGTTCATTAGGCTTGAATCCATGTGTGTTTTTGATGTCGTTTGAGGTGATTTTTGGATTCGACTAAGTTCGCATGATATTTTAAGATTTGTTGGTATGTTTGGTTGAGGTCCCGAGGGCCTCGGGTTGATTTTGGGTGGTTAACGGACCAAAGTTTGAAATTGAAAATATGCTGAAGGTTTGCAACTGCTGGTGTAATCGCACCTGCGGATTAGGAACCGCAGATGCGAGCTCGCAGAAGCGTGAAAAGAGACCGCAGAAGCAGCCAGGAAGGATTTGGGCAGAGGCCGCAGATGCGGGTGTATGGGCACAGAAGTGCTTGCGCAGAAGCGGTAGGATGCGCGCAGGTGCGGGCAGGCGCGCAGGTGCGATGGAAGTTTCCGCACCTGCGAAGGCGCAGATGCAGTCCAAGGCTCGCAGAGGCGGAGGAAGCTAGGCTAAGTGACTTCCGCAGATGCGAAGTTTTCACCGCAGAAGCGGGATCGCGGATGCGGAAAAATGGCCGCAAGTGTGAAAGGGGTCTGGGTAGAATGTTTAAAACGAAGGTTTCGCGATTTTGACTTCATTTCAATATTTTGAGCTCAGATTTTGGAGATTTTGAGAGGGCTTTTCAAGGGGAATTCTTGAGTTAAGATCATTGTGTCCATTTTCTTCAATGATTACATTTTCCCCACTAATATTACACCTAGTTGGTGAGTTTTTGAGCTGAAATATGGGGGTTTGAGGCTAGGGATTTGGCGAGTTAATTTTGGGAAATTGAATGGCCATTTGATATCGGATTTTGATAAATTTGGTATGGTTAGACTCGTGAGTGAATGGGCTTTCGGGTTTTGTGAGTTTTGTTAGATTTCGAGACGTGGGCCTGAGGGCCATGTTTGAGCCAAATTCAGATTTTGGCTTATAATTCGTACTTTTTTATGGAATTAATTCCTTTAGCCGTATTGATTGTATTGTATTTCTTGTGACTAGATTCAGGACGTTTGGAGGCCAATTCGTGAGGCAAGGGAATTTTGGAGTAGAATTTTTCTTGGATTAAGGTAAGTAACAGTTTTAAATATGGTCCTGAGGGTATGAAACCTCGGACTTTATTGTTATATGATTGTTTTGGTGGTGATGCACATGCTAGGTGACGGGCGTGTGGGCGTGCACTGTAAGATTTGTGACTTGGTCCATTCCGTGGAACTATAAAGTTGAATAACTTGTTGTTAGCTATATGCTCTCCCTGTGTTACAGAAATTTTACTGTAAATCATGTTAGGAGCCATGCTTAAGCTATTTGGTTACACTGTTGGGACCCGCAGAGGTCGTGTACTTGTTGAATTATTTGGTAATTACTGTTTTGTACTCAGTTTGGATTTACTTGCATATCATATCTTAGTCTCTTCTTGTTTCTTGTTGATACATTATATTATCTTTGTTTGGGCTGAGGTTTTTTATGATTTTTGAGAGCCCAAAAGGCTGGAGAGGTTGGTGACTGAGTTAGGGACTGACTCTCTCTCTCTCTCTATATATATATATATATATATATATATATATATATATATATATATATATATATATATATATATATATACATATATATATATTGCACGCCACAACGGGCCTGGGGTTTAAATGTTTATGGATCGGGTTGCACGCAGCAACGAGCCTTAGGGCTGCATATATATTTATGGATCGGGTTGCACGCCGCAACGAGCCTTATGGTTATTTATATGGGATCGGACTGCACGGCGCAACGATATAGCACTTAGGCTGAAGGAGCCCCTCCGGAGTCTAAACACCCCCGGTGAGTGCAGGTACATATTGAGAGTGAGCGTGAGGGCTAAGAGCCGAGTGAGGAGCTATTGAGAAAGACTGAGTGACTGGTGCCCTGAGAGGTGGTATTTTCTTCCATTGTTGTTGCACATAGTTGTTATATGTCATTGTTTTGAAACTTCTGAGGGATATTATATCAGGATTTTACTTGAACTTGGCATTTATAAATTTGTTTGACTTAAATTACCGAATTTGAAAGCATGTCTACTTTCTTGTTGAGATTACTGAAAATGAATTATAACTGTGTAGCCCATCACTATCTTTCAGTTCCTTATTTATTATTGTTACTTACTGAGTTGGTTGTACTCAAGCTACACCCTGCACTTCGTGTGCAGATCCAAGTGTTCCCGGTCATAGCGGATGTTGATATTTGAGCAGCTGATCCTGTAGACTATTGAGGTAGCTGCATGGCGTTTGCAGGCCTTGACTCTCCTTTATTATCTTTATCGCATTTCAGTTCTTATTCCTTAGACATTGTATTAGACTGTTCATGGTATAGATGCTCATGTACTCGATGACACCCCAATTTTGGGATAGAATGTATTATGTAGCGGGTTTATTTCTATTCCAAAATGGTTTTCTTAAATATTAATTGCTTCTATCTATAATTTCAAAGCTTTTACTGTGTTAAGATAGTTGAGTAGTAGCTTGACTAGTACCACGAGAGGCACCATCACAATGGTTAGTTTTTGGGTCGTGACAAGATGGTATCAGAGCCTAGATTACATAGGTCTCATGAGTCATGAGCATGTTTAGTAGAGTCTTGCGGATAGGTACGAAGACGTCTGTACTTATCTTCGAGAGGCTGCCGAACCCTTAGGAAACTTCACATTCTTGAATTCTTGTCATTCGAATCTGTTGATTCTGGTAACTAAACTTCTGTTGTTCTATTCTCTAACAGATAGTGAGGACACGTACTACTGGGCAGGATGGACAACCACCAGTACCACCAGTCAGGGCCTTGAGAGGCCGAGGTCGCGGTAGAGGCCGCGGTAGGGGCAGTGGTGCAGCTCGCACAACAGCTAGGGCAGCACCTGCAGATACACCAGTTGCCCCAGTTTAGGAGAAGGTTCCAGTTTTGGATGAGCCTGTGGGACCAGCTTAGGCACTGCCTGTGCCCATAGTGATTCCAGGCCTTCAGGAGGCCTTAGCTTAGATTCTATCAGTTTGCACCGGCCTTGCTCATGTGGTTCCGGCTCAGGCCGCACCTGCCACTTCTCAGGCTGGGAGAGGTACCCATACCTCTGTTGCCCATACTCCAGATCAGGTAGTGCAGGGACTTCAGATACCGGGGGCACTACCAGCCCAGCCTGTTGCAGTTGCTCAGGCCCATGTGGTTCCTGTTATGTCTGATGATGATCAACGGAGATTGGAGAGGTTTGGGAGACTCCACCCTCCATCTTTTAGTTGTATAGAGGTGGAGGATGCATATGGTTTATTGGACAAGTGTCAGAAGATTCTCTGTACAACAGGTATTCTGGAGACCAGTGGGGTCTCGTTCAATACTTTTCAGTTCTATGGGACTTCCTTTAGTTGGTGGGAGGCTTATGAGAGGTGTAGGCCGGTCGGCGCAACACCCCTTATATGGCAGGAGTTCTCCGTTCTTTTCCTGGAGAAGTTCGTTCCTCAGTCTCGAAGATAGGAGCTGCGCAGGCAGTTTGAGCAGCTTCGTCAGGGTGATATGTTTGTGACACAGTATGAGATGAGGTTTTCTGAATTGGCCCGTCATGCAGTTTGCTTGGTTCCCACTGATAGGGAGAGGATCAAGAGGTTCATTAATGGTCTCACATTTCAGCTGCGGTTGCTTATGACTAGGGAGAGAGTGTCTGGTGCTACTTTTGATGAGGTTGTCGACATTGCCCGTCAGATAAAGATGATCCGCAGTCAGGAGTGGGTTGAGAGGGAGGCCAAGATGCCTCATGGACAAGGTGGATTCGGCGGTGTTCCTTCTGGGGGTCAGTTCTACCACGGCAGGGATCGTCCTTACAGCCATGCTCAAACGGCTTGCCCAGTTCACCGTGGTACATCGTCTAGCCATGGTTCATACATTTATCAGCAGGGTCACTCATCTCTCAATGTCTTTCTGGCTCAGAGTTCATCCTATGCTCCACCGGGTCAGGGCTTGTCTATGCCAAGTCTTTCTACCAGTTATCCTGGTGCTTGGGGCTCCCTACAGTTTCCACCACCAACACCAGGGAGTTGCTATGAGTGTGGAGAGTTTAGCCATATCAGAAGATATTGTCGCCGTCTTACGCGAGGTCTGGCTCAACGGAGTAGTCAGACTACGACTTCAGCACCAGTTACTTTACCACCCGCTCAGCCAGCTCGGGGTAGGGCCTATTGAGCTAGAGGTCCCCCTAGAGGGGGAGGCCGATCAGGTGGTGGTCAGGACTGATTCTATGCTCTTCCCGCCAGACCATATGCCATTGCTTTTGATGCAGTGATCACATGTATTGTCTCAGTTTGCCACAGGGATGCCTTTGTATTTTTTGACTCTGGTTCCACTTATTCATATGTGTCATCGTATTTTTCTCATTATCTAGATATGCCCCATGAGTCTCTAGTTTCATCTGTTCATGTATCTACGCCGGTGGGCGATACTATCATTGTGGACCGTGTATATCGGTCGGGTGTGATGACTATGAAGGGATTCCCGAGTTGAACTTTTGCTGTTTAGTATGGTGGACTTTGATGTGATTTTGGGTATGGATTGGTTGTCTCCATATCATGTTGTTCTAGATTGTCACGCTAAGATCGTGACGTTGGCGATGTAGGGGCTGACAAGGATTGAGTGGAGAGGTTCTTTAGACTATGTTCCCAGTAGAGTGATTTTATATTTGAAGGCCCAACGGATGGTTGGGAAGGCTTGTTTATCTTATTTTACCTTTGTGAGGGATGTTAGTGCTGATACTCCCACTATTGATTATGTTCCGGTGGTACGGGAGTTTCTATATGTGTTTCCTGCAGATTTTCTAGGCATGCCGCCTGACAGGAATATTGATTTTGGTATTGAATTGGTGCCGGGCACTCAGCCCATTTCTATTCCTCCATATCGTATGGCACTGGCTGAGTTGAAGGAGTTGAAGGAGCAACTTCAGGAACTCCTTGATAAGAGATTTATTAGGCCTAGTGTGTCACCTTGGGGTGCACCTGTTCAGTTTGTGAAGAAGAAGGATGGTACTTTGAGAATGTGCATTGATTATATACAGTTGAACAAGGTCACAACAAGAACAAGTATCATTTACCGTGGATTGATGACCTATTTGACCAGCTTCAGGGAGCGGGGGTGTTCTCCAAGATTGATTTGAGGTTTGGGTATCACCAGTTAAAGATTCAGGACTCGGATATTCTTAAGATAGCTTTAGGACCCGTTATGGTCATTATGAGTTCCTTGTGATGTCTTTTGGGCTGACCAATGCCCCACCAACGTTCATGCATATGATGAACAATGTATTTTAGCCTTATCTCGACTCGTTTGTTATTGTGTTCATTGACGATATCCTTTTGTACCCTCGTAGTTAGGAGGAGCACGCCCAACATTTGAGGGTTGAGTTGCAGTGGTTGAGGGAGGAGAAGCTTTATGCCAAATTCTCCAAGTGTGAGTTTTGGCTCAGCTCAGTGGAATTCTTGGGGCACGTGGTGTCCAATGAGGGTATTCAGGTGGATCCGAAGAAGATAGAGGTGGTTGAGAGTTGGCCCGGACCATCCTCAGCTACAAATATTCAGAGCTTTCTTGGCTTGGACGGTTATTATCGTCTCTTTGTGGATGGTTTCTCGTCTATTGCATCGCCCTTGACCAAATTGACCCAAAAGGGTGCTCCTTTCCGGTAGTCGGATGAGTGTGAGGAGAGATTTTAGAAGCTCAAGACTGCCTTGATCACAACTCCAGTTCTAGTTTTGCCGTCAGCTTCAGGCTGCTATACAGTGTATTATGGTGCTTCTCGGATCGGCATTGGGTGTGTTTTGATGCAGGTGGGTAGAGTGATTGCTTATGCTTCACGTCAGTTGAAGCCTCATGAGAAGAACTACCTTGTTCATGATTTGGAGCTAGCTTCCATATTTCATGCAGTAAAGATATGGAGGCATTATCTCTACGATGTGTCTTGTGAGGTTTTTATGGTTCATCAGAGCTTCCAGCACTTGTTCAAATAGAAGAATCTCAATTTGAGGCAGTGGAGATGGTTGGAGCTACTAAAGGACTATGCCATCACTATTCTGTATCATCCAGGGAAGGCCAATGTGGTGGCCGATGCCTTGAGAAGGAAGGCAGTGAGTATGGGTAGTCTTGCTTTTCTTCCCGTTGGAGAGTACCCCTTGCAGTTGATGTTCAGGAGTTTTGCCAACCGGTTCGTGAGATTGGAGATTTCGGAGCCCAGTCGGGTTCTCGCTTGTGTGGTTTCTCAGTCTTCCTTATCGCATCAGAGAGCACAAATATGATGATCCTAATTTTCTTATCCTCAAGGATAAGGTTCATCATGGTGATTCTAGAGATGTGACTATTGGGGATGATGGGGGTATTGAGGATGCAAAGTCAAATTTGTGTGCCCAATGTGGATGGGCTACGCGAGTTGATTCTTGAGGAGGCCCACAGTTTGCGATATTTCATTCTTCCGGGTGCCACGAAACTATATCAGGACTTGAGGCAACACTATTGGTGGAGGAGGATGAAGAAGGACATAGTGGGGTTTGTAGATTGGTGCCTTAACTGTCAGCAGGTAAAATATGAGAATCAGAGACCATGTGGCTTGCTTCAGAGGATAGAAATTCCAGAGTGGAAGTGGGAGCGGATCACCATGGATTTCGTAGTTAGGCTCCCACGGACTTTGAGGAAATTCGATTCTATTTGGGTGATTATGGATCGGTTGACCAAGTCCAAGTACTTCATTCCAGTGGGTACCACTTACTCTTCAGAGCAGTTGGCTGAGATTTACATCCAAGAGATTATTCGCCTTCACGGTGTGCCAGTTTCCATCATTTTAGATAGAGCCAGGCAATTTACATCACCGTTTTGGAGAGCCGTGCAACGAGAGTTGGGTACTCAGGTAGAGTTGAGTACAATATTTCACCCTCAGACGGACGGTCAATGCGAGAGCACTATTCAGATATTGGAGGATATGCCATGTGCGTGTGTCATTGATTTTGGGAGTTCGTGGGACCAGTTTCTGCCAATCGCGGAGTTTTCTTACAACAACAATTTTCAGTCGAGCATCTAGATAGCCCCGTATGAGGCTTTGTATGGGAGGCACTATAGATCTTCGGTGGGTTAGTTTGAGCCTGGTGAGGCTAGATGTTTGGGTACAGACTTGGTTCAGGATGCATTGGACAAGGTCAAATTGATTCAGGAGCGGCTTCGCACGGCACAGTCTTGACATAAGAGCTATGCCGACAGGAAGGTCCCTGATGTGTCTTACATGGTTGGGGATAAGGTTCTTCTGAAGGTTTCACCCATGAAGGGTGTTATGAGGTTCGGGAAGAAAGTCAAGTTGAGCCCTCGGTTCATTGGGCCGTTTGAGGTACTTCAGAGGATTGGGGAGGTGGCTACAAGCTTGACTTGCCACCTAGATTGTCGAGTGTGTATCCAGCATTTCATGTTTCTATGCTCCAAAAGTATGTTGGCGACCCGTCTCATGTTTTGGATTTCAGCACGGTTCAGTTTGGTGGTGATTTGACTTATGACGTGGAGCCGGTGGCTATTCTGGGTCGGCAGGTTCGGATGTTGAGGTCAAAGTATATAGCTTCAGTGAAGGTACAGTGGAGAGGTCAGCCAGTCAAGAAGGCTACTTGGGAGACCGAGCGGGAGATGCAAAACAAATATCCACGCCTATTTGAGACTCCAGGTATGTTTCTAGACCCGTTCGAGGACGAACGTTTGTTTAAGAGGGGTAGGATGTAACGACTCGGCCGGTCGTTTCGAGAGTTGTAGCCCTGTTCCCCCCATTTTTCTGCTCCTTTTGTATTCTAAAGCTGTTATATGATTTACCGAGTTAGTTGGTTCGGGTCCGGAGAGAATTCAGAGTGAACTGAGACACTTAGTCTCTTAATTGAAAGCTTAAGTAGGAAAAGTCGATCGGATCTCGACTTATGTGTAAACGACCTCGGATTAGAATTTTGATGGTTCCGTTAGCTCCGTTGGGTGATTCTGGACTTAGGAGCGTGTTCGGATTGTGATTTGGAGGTGGTGAGTAGAATTAGGCTTGAAATGGCGAAAGTTGGAATTTTGAAAAGTTTGACCGGGAGTGGACTTTTTGATATCGGGGTCGGATTCCGATTTCGGAAGTTGGAATAGGTTTGTGGTGTCATTTGTGAGTTGTGTGCAAAATGTGAGGTCAATTAGACATGGTTTGACAGGTTTCGATGTAGTTAGTAGAATTTGTAAATTTCAAAGTTCATTAGGCTTGAATTCGTATGAAATTCATGCGTTTGATGTTGTTTGAGGTGATTGTTTTATTCTACTAAGTTCGCATGATATTTTAAGACGTGTTGGTATGTTTGGTTGAGGTTACGGGTGCCTCGGGTTGATTTCTGGTGGTTAACGGACTAAGGTTTGAAATTGAAGAATTGCTGAAGGTTTGCAACTGCTGGTGTAATCGCACCTGCAGATTGGGAACCGCATATGCGAGCTCGTAGAAGCGAGAAAAGAGACTGCAGAAGCGGCAAGGAAGGATTTGGGCAGATGCGGGCATTTGGGCCCAGAAGCGCTTGAGCAGAAGCGGGAGAACGCGCGCAGGCGCGGGCATGCGCACGAGTGCAATGGAATTTTCCGCACCTACGAAGGCACAAATGCTGTCCAAGGCTCACAGAAGTGGAGGATGTCACGACCCAAACCGATGGGCCACGACGGGCACCTGATACCTTACTCAACCGAGTACCAACGTAACGTATCTTTCTTATTACATCATCATATACACGTGACATACGGGCCTAATAGGTCAACATGATCATTTATAAATTCAAAACATAGGCCGTCAAGGACATACAATCTTTCACGTATACGACATATGTCTACAAGCCTCTAAGGATACAAAAATGTCATAAAGGTTGGGACAGGGCCCCTCCATACTAATCAGTACATGTCCTACTCATACTGACCACATAAGCAACTCCGGAGCAAATGGAGCGCATCAACACCTTCCGCTGAGCTGATAGCCTACTTGGAGGACTCTCAACCTGTTTATCAGGACCTGTGGGCATGAAACACAACGTCCCCAGGCAAAAAGGACGTCAGTACAAATAATGTACCGAGTATGTAAGGAATGAAAATCAGTAAATAATAGACATGAGAGAAACATGGAGTAAAAGATTCGACATGTACGTTTGCATAGCTCTGTGAATCATTTCATTTTTATAATGTCATGCATATGTGTATAAATGTCATACCATGCATTGGTATATGCGTTCATAACATCATCAAGCCTCTGGGGCATCCGATCATATCATTTCGGCCACTGTGGGCAAATCATCAACGTATACCAGCTGATAAGGTGGTGGTGCGTATATAATGCCATAACCTTTTCCCATATCCCATATACATATAATATATGCGTATATAATGCCATATGGTCATGGGTCAATGTACATGTATAAATTCATGAAATGCATAAGAAATACGTTAATAAGATTTTCTCGGAATGTCATAAAAATAATATGATTGTCGGATAAATTTTATCAAATATGTATTTTTCTGAGACCCATGAACAAAAGATATAATAATAATTCACATGGGGAATCAAGAATATAGACACCCCTAATATTTCTATGAATAGAGTCATTTATGGAAATTGTGCATTTGCTCATTTCGTTCGTGTCGTATAGATCATGCCAAAAGAAAAGAAGGGATATCCTTAACATACCTGAACCGATTCTCGTAGAATTTGCAATTTACGCTTTACAAAATCAATCAACCAACGTTATCAATTCTTGGTACAGATTTGTTTTGCTCTTTAAATAGCTCACGATCAGCCACTCTTCTATAAGAGATTCGGTTTGGATTTTTAAGGCAACATATGAATTCATATTGATGAAACATGAATCAAACTAGTTGTAGGAAGATGGAAACTCACGGCCAGCCCACTCCTTAAGAGATTGAATTCCATTCTTGATCTTTAATCCTTGGTTACTAAGGAATAAGCAAAGATTAGCTTGTATTGTTAAAGTGCATATATTTGTGTAAATCACGTTCAAAAGGCTTAAAGAATTCTAAAGTGCATATATTTGTGTAAATCACTTTTAGAAGGCTTAAAGAATGCTAAAGCGAATACATATATGCTATTTACGTTCAAAAGGCTAAGGCGAATATAAACCTTGTTGTGTACTCTTATAATGTGACACCTTTTCATGTATTATATGAGTCACTTAGTGGCTTTTTAACCACTTCCTGGGCTGCCACGTTGGTGGTAAGATCCATCAACCTTATCCAATTCTAATTAATTACCAATTAACTTGGTAATTCCCCATTAATCCAACAATTAATCAATTACCCACATAATTAAGAATTATCTCAAATTACTTACAATACTACTTATTTTTAACACATCTTATACACCTTACTATCATGGCCATGTAGTACCTTGTATGGCACTAGTCCATAAATACCGGGTATTATAGCTCGAACCGTATTTTATCTCAAAATGTCACACTTTGACAAAATTCATTTTTTTCGATTTGCTTACCCTCTCACCTTCACAAATTTACTCATCACTTGTTTGAAATAGCATAATGTTTATAATCTCAAGATAATCTCATTCCCGAACTTATGTCGATTAACTTACGATGAAACTTTAACGTACGAAAATGCGGGAGGTAACATCACATTTTTCGAGCTTCCATCAATTTACCTATGATGTATTCTCACATACGAAAACATGGGGTGTAACAGAGGCAGCTGGGCTAAGTGACTTCCACAGAAGCGGGACCGCGGATGTAAAGAAATGGTCGCAGGTGCGATAGGGGTCTGGGCAAAATGTTTAAAACGAAGGTTTCGCGATTTTGTCTTCAGTTCAACATTTTGAGCTTGTATTTTGGAGATTTAGAGAGGGATTTTCAAGGAAAATTCTTGAGGTAAGATACTTGTGTCCATTTTCTTTAATGATTATGTTTTCCCCACTAATTTTACACCTAGTTGGTGAGTTTTTGAGGTGCAATTTGGGGGTTTGAGGCTAGGGATTTGGAGAGTTAATTTTGGGAAATTGAATGGACATTTGATGTCGGATTTTGATAATTTGTTATGGTTAGACTCGTGAGTGAATGGGCTTTCGGGTTTTGTGACTTTTGCCAAATTTCGGGACGTGGGCCCAGGGACCGGGTTTGAGCCAAATTCGGATTTTGGTTTATAATTCATACTTTCTTATGGAATTAATTCCTTTAGCCGTATTGATTGTATTATTTTGCTTGTGACTAGATTCGGGATGTTTGGATGCCGATTCGCGAGGCAAGGGCATTTTGGAGTAGAATTTTGCTCTGATTGAGCTAAGTAACAGTTTTAAATCTGGTCCTGAGGGTATGAAACCCCGGAATTTGTTGTTATATGATTGTTTTGTTGGTGATGTACATGCTAGGTGACGGGCGTGTGGGCGTGCATCGTAGGAATTGTGACATGGTCCATTCCGTGGAACTGTAAGTTGAATAACTTGTTGTTAGCTATATGCTCTCCGTGTGTTATAAATTTTTTACTGCAAATCATGTTAGGAGCCATGCTTAAGCTATGTGATTACACTGTTGGGACACGCAAAGGTCATGTAATTATTGAATTATTTGGTAATTACTATTTTGTACTCAGGCACGGTTTACTTGCGTATCATATCTTAGTCTCTTCTTGTTTATTGTTGATAGATTATATTATCTTTGTTTGGGCTGATTTTGTTTTTACGATTTCTGAGAGCCCGAGAGATTGGAGAGGTTGGTGACTGAGTTAGGTCCTGAGTGCCGAGCTGTGAGCTATATGTATGTATATGGATCGGGTTGCATGCCGCAACAGGCCTGAGGGCTGTATGTTTATGGATCGGGTTGCACGCAGCAATGAGCCTTAGGGCTGCATATATGTTTATAGATCGGGTTGCACGCCGCAACAAGCCTTATGGCTATTTATGTGGGATCGGACTGCACGGCACAACGATATAGCACTTGGGCTGAAGGATCCCCTCCGAAATCTAAACACCCCAGCGAGCGCAGGTACATATTGAGAGTGATTGTTGAGGGCTGAGAGCCCAGGGAGGAGCTATTGAGAAAGGCTGAGTGACTGTTGCCCTGAGAGGCGGTATTTGCTTCAATTGTTGTTGCACATAGTTGTTATATGTCATTGTTTTGAAACTTTTGAGGGATATTATATCAGGATTTTACTTGAACTTGGCATTTATAAATTGGTTTGACTTAAATTACCGAATTTGAAAGCAGGTCTACTTTCTTGTTGAGATTACTAAAAATGAATTATAACTGTGTAACTCGTCACTATCTTTCAGTTTCTTATTTATTATTGTTACTTACTAAGTTAGTTATACTCACGCTACACCCTGTACTTCGTGTGCAGATCTAGCTGTTCCCGGTCATAGCGGATGTTGATATTTGAGAAGCTGATCCCGGAGAGTATCGATGTAGCTGCATGGTGTTCGCAAGACTTGTCTCTCCTTCATTATCTTTATCGCATTTCAGTTCTTATTCCTTAGATATTGTATTAGACTGTTCCTGGTATAGATGCTTAAGTACTCGATGACACCTCAATTTTCGGATAGATTGTATTGTGTAGCGGGTTTATTTCTGTTCCAAAAAGGTTTTATTAAATATTAATTGCTTCAGTCTATAATTTCAAAGCTTTTACTATCTTAAGATAGTTGAGTAGTGGCTTACCTCGTACTACGATAGGTGCCATCACGACTGCTGTTTTTTGGGTTGTGACACACACACACACACACACACACACACACACACATACACACACATATATATATATATATATATATACACACACACACACACACTACCGATTTTGGGATGTTAAGTATCTACTTTGAATTGTTTGCTTTATATAGAAATTTCTATTTTATTCTTAATAGTTGATTGGTTAAAATCTATTATTAATTCAGTAAGTGTTAGGTTTACCTTATTTTAGGGACTAGGTGCTACCACTACTCCTAAGGAGGGATTTTGGGTAGTGACAAGTTGGTATCGGAGCTCTAGGTTCATAGGTGCTACGATTCATAAGCAAGTTTAGTAGAGTCTTACGGATCAGTACATAGGCGTCTCTACTTATCTTCGGGAGGCTACAGGACTATTAGGAAACTTCACTCTTTTCAATCCTATCGTGTGAGTTTATTGATTTCGGAGTTTTAGCCTTTGACATTCTATTCTCTTATAGATAGTGAGAACACGAGCTAGTGTTACTGATGATGCTGCCTCCAGAGCCGGTGTTGCTAGGGGCCGAGACAGAGGCAGAGTCCGAGGAGGTGAACGTGCTACAGCTAGAGCACCTACTAGAGCATCAATTGAGGAGCCACTAGTACCTCCGATTAGGGGACAGGCCCCGGAGGAGCCTGTTGCTACCCAGAGACAGCAGGAGACTTTAGCGCAGTTCCTGAGCATGTTTGGTACATTGACTCAGGCAAGATTGATTACGGTTGCACCAAATACTTCACAGACCGGGGGAAGAGCTCAGACTCCTACCACCCGTACTACAGAGCTGCGAGTCCACATTGGTCAGGTTTTGGGTGTCATGCCAGCACATCTTGTTATTCCGGTTCAGCCTAAGGTTAGGCCAGGGGCATCTAAGGAGGAGCAGCTGAGACATGAAAGATTCAAAAAGTATCGTCCTCCTACTTTCAGTGGCTTAGCTTCAGAAGACGCACACGTTTTTTAGAGAAGTGTCATTGTATTCTCCGCACCATAGGTATTGTGGAGACGAGCGGGTTGCTTTTACTACATTCCAGCTGTCGGGAGAAGCCTATCAATGATGTCAGGATTACAATGAGGGTATCCCAGCCGGTGCAGCCTCACTTTCATGGACTCAATTTTCAGAGATGTTCCTGAGAGTTTGTTCCCCAGACTCTCCGGGATATATGGCATGCAAAGTTCGAGTAGCTGCGCCAGGGTACTATGTTAGTGTCATAGTATGCTGTTAGATTCAGTGATTTGTCCAGGCATACACCTACTTTGGTTTCTCAGTTAGAGAGTGAGTCTGCAGGTTCATTGAGGGGATCAATTATAGTATCTGATTCAGCATGGCTCGAGAATTGGAGATGGATGTTCCGCTTTAGTAGATAGTATTGATCGCTCGTAGATTAGAGGGTATGTGGGGTCAGGAGAGAGAGGACATGGAGACTAAGAGGCCTCGTGGACTGGGAAGGTCTACTGATCCCTATTTTGGAGGCAGGGTACGTCATGGTAGAGGTTTTGTGGGTCAACTAATTCAGTTTGCACTTCAGGCTTCACGCAGTGTTTCAGATATCCATGGGTCCCAAAGTACCCGTACCGGACAACTTACACAACCACGTTAGCGGAGAGGTTGCTTTGAGTGTGGAGATACCAGCCACATGGTGAGAGATTTTCCTAAACTCCGGACAAATGTATCATAAAAGGGTGTTCAGTCTATGAGTTCTGATCTAGTTGTCGTTATACCTGCACCGCCAACTAAGGTTTGAGGTCAGACAGGTGGAGGTCACCCTAGAGGGGGAGGCCGTGCCCATTGTTATTCTCTTCCTGGTTGGGCAAAAGTTGATGTACCAGATGGTGTCCATATAGCTATGATTTTGGTTGATTATAGAGATGCATTTGTGTTACTTCGAACCGGTCCCATTTATTGGTAAGATTCATCATACCTTGCTTCAAATATGGTTGTGTTTTTGTACTATGTTCATGTGTTCATACTAGTTGGGGAATTCTATTGTGATAGCCCATGTTTATCGTCCCGGGTTGGTTGCTATTGAGAGTCATGAAGCTTGGGTTGACTTTCTATTAGTTAAATACGATAGTATTTGATGTGATCTCTGAATGGTTTGGCCCGACTTATGGTTTGGGTGCTCTATATGTATGAGAAGTTTGCTTCGTGTTGTGGTTTTGGTTCTACAGGATTTAGTTAGTAGAGTGTTTTAGTTGATGATATGTTTATTTTACTTGTGATTCCGAGTGAAGGATGGGGGCCTGGTGTTCTTGGTGGATATGTGTGTTTATGCTGGGCTTTGTGCCGCGGTGAGGTCATATCAAGGTAAGATTGTTGTGTTTGTTGTGTGCGTCTTGCTTCTTCCTTGTAGATTGGATCCGTAGTATGGTATCGGTGGGGAGTTGTGCATGTTTGGCTTGTTTGACAGTTCTCTCACGTGTTCCTCTTTCCATATTCAGTCATATTCGAGTTGTGCTTGTTTGGTTTGGATTGCGATATATGTGCCCGGGTAGCGTAAGATGCGGCTTGTTGATCGGATGAGTATTGATGAGTCTCGCATGTTTCTTGCATTATTTTCAGGGTTGTGAAGATTTGGAACAAGGTTCTAGTCGAGTTGAGTGTGTTTGTCGGTACCGGTCCTAGTAATGGGCAGCTATTGTGGTCAGAGTTATTGCTATGGGCATATGAATGATGTGCTATGTCATGTGGTTATACCTTGTGGGTGTATGCATGAGCTGTTATAGCTAGTTGAGGATTTTACAGTATGTTTATGCGATAATGGGGCACTTGGTAGATGTGGAAATTTGATTCTAATGCTTATCGACATGAGTAGAAGGAATAATCTTTGGTTGAGATGATGTTGTCTGTCTTATGTGGTTTTGCACAGATGCCTGAGGTCTCACATTTGCGAGATATGGATCGCATTTGCGATTCTTAGGTTGTAGTCTGCTAGGTTCAGATTTGGGAACCCATAGTTCACAATTGTGAAGGAGCTGCGCTGTGACAGTTCCGCATTTGTGATCAAGGGTCATTTTTGCGACATGTCCAAAGTTCACATTTGCGAACAAATCATCGCATTTGCGATGACAACATGTATGTGAGGTTTTTCGCTTTTGCGATTATTTCCTCGCATTTGCGAACCCCAGGTCACATTTGCGACACCTGCTCCTGGACAAAAAGTTGAGGGACGTGAGTTTTAGTCTCATTTTCATATTTTGGAACCCTAGAATCGGTATAAGGCGATTTTGAAGAAGGATTTTCATATACAAACTTTGGGTAAGTGATTCTAATCTATTTCCAACTATATTCCATAAATATATCTTAGATTTTAACATCAAAATCGTGTGAATCAAAGTGAAACTTTGTGAAGTTTTTGAAAAATAAGAATTTGAGTTTTGAGAGTTGATTTGGACTCGAATTTTGAAACTAATCACATATATGAACTCGTGGGGTTATGGGTAGTCGAAATCTACCATTAGACCCGGGTTTTGACCGGGCGAGGCCCGGAGTTGACTTTTGTTGCTTTTGAGGAATTATATAAAGATCATAACTTTAATTATTAGAATTAATTTCTCTTACATTATATTATGTTATTGAGTCTATTCTGGTTAGAATTGATGAGCGGAGGTGAATTGTAAAGGGAAAGTTGTTTTAGAGTATTGATTGAGGGCCTTTGAGGTAAGTATCTTGCCTAACGTTATGGGAGAGGGGGAACTACCCCATAGGGATTGGTTTGTTGTACTATTTGAACTACGTGAAAGACGTGTACACGAGGTCATGAGTGGGTACACAACTTATATGTGGAAATTTGACCGATTTAGACTTTTAGGTTCTTAATTTTTTAAAATGAAGTTGTCTTATCATGTTAAATCCTCCATTTCTAAATTTACACTTACGTGTTTTATTTGAAGTTGATTGATTCATGTTCTACCCTTTATTGCAAAAATATACTCTTATATGCCTTAGTTGAAGTTGTTACCTCTTTTATTGCCATGTTATCTCTTCCATAGTTGATTATCTTTAATTGAAGTTATTGTTATCCCTTCCATCTTTGACTTATTCTTATTAGGAATCATTGTTATATGCTATCTCTCTTATTGTTGAGTTGTTATTATTTGGAATTATTGTTACATGCTACCTCTCTTATTGTTGAGTTGTTCTTATTCAGAATCACTGCTACACGTTATCTCTCCTATTTTTGATTTACTTTTATTTGTTATCGTTGTCACACATTACCTCTCTCATTGTTGAGTATACTTATCTGAAACCATCATTACTTGCTATGCCCTTTATTGTGAGCTCGTTCTTTTGTTTCTTTGTGCTTTGTAATTTTTGTGCTGATTTACTTGTCGTACTCTCGTGTTATTGTTGTTGTTGTTGTTGTTGTTATAGTCAGTGTTGTTGAGCAGAGGGTTATGTGTAGTTGTGGTATTGAAATTATGTGAAAGAAATGGTATGTCGTATGGGCACATGTGGTGCGAGTCATTATATTGTGTTATGTTTTTGGCACACGCGATATTGTTGAGAGAATTGTCAGGGTGTTCGCACATGAGTTTCCATGCTATTGTATTGTTGATATTTGCACATGCGGCATAACAAGGAGGGCTATATATATGTGGGTTTGCGCATGTGGCGAGACAAGGCAGAAATATTATTATATGTGTGTGGCGAGACAAGGCGGGCATTTACTTTATTGTTGCGTATGCGGCGAGACAAGGGGCTATCTCGGGGATTAATTCTGATGATTTGTGATGGCCTGGGGGCATTGTTGTTGATAATATTTATGTAGTGGTGTGCCTACTTTGTGTAAGTGATGCATTTTATGCTTTATTGTGTTGTTTCCTATGTACCATTCGTTTTCTTTGATCGTACTTATTGACTCAAGTTGTGATAGAACACTTGCACAAGAATACACCGTAGTTAGTTACTCATACCAGTCCAAGAAGATGAACCGTGATGTTTATTGAACATTTACATATATTCTTGTATACCTGCCTTCTGTGCGTGAGTTGTACTATTGGCACGTAAGTTGTCTGTGTGTTTATGCGATATTGTCATTTCTAGCATATGAGATATCCGTGCGGATATGATATATTATCACTCTCTTAGGACGTGAGTTATCCGTGCAGATATGTGGTGTTAATGGCATTGGCACGTGAGTTGTCCGTGTGGTTGTGATTTGTAATGTGGGCACAAGATTCCAAGTGACTAGGGTTCGTGTTTTGGGACCCGTGATTTGTGATTATGAGGTGTGGTACCTTGGAAACGTTATTGTATAAACCTTGTGTGAAAACGGTTATTTTTTTGGGTTATTACCTATTTTTCCCTTACTTGGTTTCATCGACTTTAACGGTATTCTGCTTGCTTGCTGTTAATTGTTGATTCTAGTTCTCATTGCAAGTATTGTAGCATCATTCTTACCATGTTTAGCTTTATACTGTTCCTCGTCACTACTCCACCGAGGTTAGTCTTGATACTTACTATGTACCGCTATGGTGTACTCATGCTACCCTTTTTGCACATTTTGTGCAGATACAACTACTTTGGAGCGCGCGGGTCATTAGTTAGTTGATGTGAGTTGCGGCAGAGACTTCAGGGTATACCTGTCATCGCGTTCGCAGGCCTCAGAGTCACTTTCTGAAGTTTTTACTTCGTACTGCTTATTTGTATACTTAAAGTTTTTCTAGCAAATTCAGTAGAGCTTATAACTTCTACTACCGATTTTGGGATGTTAAGTATCTACTTTGGATTGTTGTCTTTATATAAAAATTTCTGTTTCATGCTTAATATTCGATTGGTTCAAATCTGTTATTAATTCAGTAAGTGTTAGGTTTATCTACTTTTAGGGACTAGGTGCCACAATGACTCCTAATGAGGGATTTGGTCATGACAGTTGCTAGTGTTGTGAAGGAGCTGTTATAAGGTTATTTACCGGTGCTGGATTTGATTATGGGCAGATATTGTGGTCAAAGACGTTGTTATGGGCATATGGGTGATGTATTATGTCGGGTGGTCATACATTGTGGGTGTATGCATGAGTTATGGCAGCTGGTTGAGGTTGATACAATGTGTTTTTGTGGGAATCGAGACTGGAAAATTATCGGATGGTGGAAAATTAGGTTCTAAGGCTTATCGTTGTGGGTGGAAGGAATAATCTTTAGTTGAGATGATGTTGTTAGTCTTATGTCGATTGGGGTGACGTGGGATCACCCGCGATTATATATATGGTGAGTTATTTCAATGATTTCATGACTTCGGTACAGTTCTTGGCACATTCGAGGACGAACATTTGTTTAAGAGGGGGAGAATATAACGACCTGACTGGTCATTTTGAGAATTAGCATCTCGTTCAGTGGATTAAAGTCTTGAGTAGCTTTGTATAGTGTATTATTACTTGCGTGTATGGCCGAATTCGGTTTTCGGATGACACGTGATTGAATTGAAAGAATGATTCTTGTTTTAGACGCTTAAGTTACAAGAGTTTACCGGAGTTTGACTTTTATGTAGACGATTCCGAAATAATATTTTTATGATTTTAATAGGTTTGTATGGTGATTTGCGACTTAGGCGTATGTCCGGATTTGGATTTGGAGGTTTGTAGGTCGATTTGATGTATTTTGGCAAATGTTGGAAAGTTAAAAGTTTAGAAGGTTGAGAGGTTTGACCAGGAGTTGACCTTGTTGATATCAGGTTCAGATTGCAATTTCTGGAGTTGGCATAGCTACGTCGTGTCATTTGGGACTGCATGTAAAATTTGAAGTAATTCCGGGTTGATTTGATATGATTCGACGTGAGTTGTAGAAGTTAAAAGTACATTAGTTCATTAGGCTTGAATCGATGTGCAATTCGTGGTTTTGATATTGTTTGATGTGATATGAGGCCGCGAGCAAGTCCAGTTGTGTTATGAAATTTGTTGGTATGTTCGGGCGGGATCCCTAGGGCCTCGGGTGTATTTCGGATGGGCTATGGGTCATTTCTCTATGTTTTGGACTGCTGATGGCTGGTGTCTAATGTCCTTATATGCGATCGAGAGGTGTAGGTCGCGTTCGCGTAGCATATTCTTATGGACGACAGACTCTCTTCTTCGCATTCGCAGTGCAGAGATCACGATCGTGTGCCTTTGGGGAGCTAACTCATCGGATTTGCGGGATAGGGTCGCGATCGCGTAGTGGGTGGTCATGCTGGGGAAGGCCATGAGCGTTAGCCTTCGTGTTCGTGGAAGACCCTCGCGTCCGCATAGTTTTGGAGTTTTGGTGAATTGCATTCGCAACTCTTGTTTTGCATTCGCGTAGCACATTCATGGTAGCTAATATATTCTTCTTCGCGATCGCGTGGCAATTTTTGCGATCGCGTGGCAATTTCCGCGATCGCGATGCATGTTACCCGGGCAGAAATATAAAGTACTCTATTTCGAGGGTTATGATATTTTTATAACTTTTTGAATTAGAGAGCTCGGATTTGGGTGATTTTGGATGGGATTTTCATGTTTTGGATTGGGGTATCGGATTTGGTTATATTTCATGTTTCTATAGTTTTTTATCATTAAATTAGTGATTTGAATTG
Organism: Nicotiana tabacum; assembly: GCF_000715075.1. Taxonomy (NCBI): domain Eukaryota; kingdom Viridiplantae; phylum Streptophyta; class Magnoliopsida; order Solanales; family Solanaceae; genus Nicotiana; species Nicotiana tabacum. Next base: position 16,051,087 of record NC_134098.1, read on the forward strand.
AAAAAATTGAGGATTTTTGTAAAAACTTTCTAAAATGTAAAATGATGATTTGAAGGCCGATTTGATGCCGGAATTGGATAATTTGGGTATGGTTGGACTTGTATCGGAATGGGTGTCTGATTTTGTGAGTTTTGTCGGGTTCCAAGGTACGAGCCCGGGGTTGACTTGTTGGTTTTCATTATAGATTGAAGCTTTATTATCCTGAATTATTTTCTATGGCTTTTATTTATGATATTAAGTTATTTGGATAGATTCGAGTTGTCCGGAGGTTGTTTCACACGAGAAGGTCATTTTAGAATTTTGATTTAGCTTATTTGAGGTAAGTATCTTACCTAACTTTATGTGGAGGAACTACCCCTTAAGATTTGGTATTTATTGTATTATTTGAATTATGTGAAAGACAAGTACGCGAGGTGACGAGTGCGTACTTAGGCTTATATATGGAAGTTCACCTGTTTAGACTCTTAGGCTTCTTTCATGTATTTATTTGAAACTGTTAGCACATGTTATATCTTTTATTTGTTTACTCTCACATGCTTTATTTGAAGTTGTTAGCACATGCCATATCTTTTACTTGTCAAGTTTACCCTATGTTTTATTTGAAGTTGTTAATTCTTTTGTTATTATGTGAATTCCTTTATTGTTGAGTTATTCTTAATTGAAATCGTTTTTACATGATATCCTCTCGTTGTCGGGTTATTCTCATGCATTTAGACATAGTTGCTAGTTCATGCCATCTCTTTCATTGTTAGCTTATGTCATATACTAGAATTCGAAGTTTGTCATTTCATGAAAATACCTTCATTATCGAGTTATTCTCAAGAAAATAAATGAAGTTGAATTTATTTAAAGTTATTAACCTGTTTTAGTTGACGTTTTTTTAATGGAGTATTGTCCATTGTTGAATTATTTTTCCTATTTTATTTTGTTACTATTGATATTCGTGTACACATCCTGTTTGAGTTATGGGCTATGTGTTGTGATAATATTGGTATTGTTATTTTTGAAAGGTTGTGGCCTATGGACACTTGTGGTACGAGTTGAAATATCGTGTTGTTGTGTGAATTGATTGTTATTATGCGGAGCATAAGGGTGACATCTCACTGTTATGGTTATGCGGAGTATAAGGGTCGAATCTCACTGTTATCATCTGTGCGGAGTGATATGGGTGGCTATCGAAGTGATACGGGTTGCTAATAATATTGTCTGGGTGGAGTGACACGGGTGGCTATCAGAGTGATACGGGTGAATATTATGTTAAATGTCTGGGTGTAGCGATAAGGGTGGCTATTATGATGTTATCAATACAGAGAGAAAAGGGTGGCTATGTCAGGGATGATATGTGATGGCATGGGAGAATTATATTGGTGATATTTGTGTGATGGTGTGATTTTCCTAGTGTATTTCATACACCTTACATGACTTGTTGTGTTGCTTTCAATGAGCTACTCGATGTCTTTGATATTACTTGTTGACTTGGACTGTGATAGTAGACTCGCACAAGCATACACTGTACCATGTCACTTATACAAGTTCGTGAGTATTAAACTTGACATTTATTGATCATGCCCATGTATTCTTGTACTATATGATTTCATTGTGATATTGAGCCTGTGATCATGACGGCCGGATTAAGATATTCGCACATGAGTCGTCCGTGCAGTTGTGATTAATAATGTGGGCACAAGGTGCCGTGATCATATGTTTAGTGGTTTGAGACTCGTGACTTGTGTTTATGAGATGAGGTATGTTAGAGTAATTCTTTTGTGAAACATGTGTTAGAATGGTTTGAGTATTGGTTGTCATTTATTTTTTTATTTGGTTTCACTAGTACTTTAATGGTATTCTTATTACTTTTCTACTTATATCACATGTTGATTCTTGTTGCCATTTAGTGATTCCTGCTTTCATTATTAGCTTTATACTTCTATATTGCACATGTTATTTTGACTAGTAGGTGTCTTGACTTATACCTCATCACTACTCCACCGAGGTTAGTCTTGATACTTATTGGGTACCGATTGTGGTGTACTCATACTACACTTTTGTATATTTTTTGTGCAGATCCAGATATTGGAGATATCAAACTCAGACAGAGTTAGCTTCTTGATCACGAGTATTCAAGGTAGAGCTGCTTGGTTGTCACGGTCTCTTGGAGTGCTTTCCCTTTTTATTGTGAGCTTGTTATCCGAACAATATTGTATTTGGATTTTGATATCTTTCTATGTATTCAGCTAGAGTTCGTAACTCTGTATTACCTAGTCTTGGGAGGTTATTGTGATTATTGTTGCGTAGGTTTGTTCACCTTTATTTCAGTTTTTATATTAAACTCTGTTATATAAAAATATCATTGTTAAGATAGCTTAATTATTGTAAGTAATATGGAAACTCTTACTCATACTCCCTCACACCAATGCGGTATTTCGGTGGAACCCTTGCTCATTTGTTTTATCATGTTTGAATACCGACATAAAATGTGCCTAGCTAGGCGGGCACGTCCCGACTATATATGTATTAAGATGATTCATCATGAATTAAAAAATTTTATATTGATTGCAACCTACTGTAACCCTCCTTTATTCTATCTCGGGACCGGCATTGTGAGCAAGCTCACACATACAGAGTTAACATAAAAAAATCAGTAGAAAAAAAAGTAAAAATGTCACGGGGCGCTCGATTTGGTCATCCTCATTTAACCTATACTCACTTTTAAAAAAAAAGTTTAAGTGATACTCAATTTTTGAGTAACTTCATATACACTTTTCTCTTCTTCTTTGCTGTTGCTTTCTTCTTCTCTGTAATTGTTTAACCGAAAAATAGTTTCAGAAAATAATTAAATTTATTTTTAATGAGGTCACTAGCAATAGGTTAAAATCAAAGTTCTGTGAAATAAAACGTAGAATCAATCAAGTAATACTGTGAGTAAATTGATAGAACTAGGAAAATATAAGATAAGAAAGATCTTATTGATGATCGTTGTGAGCTACAATACTTTGCTAGATCAAGAAAGATTACCTCGCGGTAATACTACAACTTTAGGTAAAGAGTAATATTAGTAGGTTGTGAATGAATACAAATAAATTGGGTGGGGTATTTATAGCTTAAGTCTAATGTTTTCGTGATCATCCTCACTCTCGCACGTTGATTCAAGTGATTCGCAACCGCTGAGATACTCGTCAATCATGGGAGGCAAATTTGGCTTAGTGGGCACAAGTGAATCCACGTGTCAAATCCAATTTTTATTAATATAGATAGTCATGTCCCATTTATTCAGGAGCTTCAATGTTGCTCGTTTTCTCTCTGTATTCATGTCCCTCGTATCAAGGAGCCATTTGGTTTCTTCTTCTTCTTCTTCTTAGTTGCAAAATGCCATTATAGGTTATGCTGAGGGTTCTTCTTCTTCTTAGTTGCAAAATTGGTTTGTTAGATTTATTATTATTTTGATAATTTGATGATTGATGGTTGTTCTTTATGATATTTTATGATTTAATTTAAGCTCATTTGAAGTAGATTCTGGTACTGAATCGTGTGTTGGATTGTTGATTTTTGAGGAACAAGTTTATGTTTTAGAACTTAATATCCAATTTCTGAAGTTGCATTGAAGAGATGGAACTACTTAATATCCAAATTTTTTGAAGTTGCGTTGCAAAGATAAAAGAACTTAAGATTTGGTTTTGGAAGTTGCATTGAGCAGATAGAACTACTTAAGACCCAATTTTTTTGAAGTTGCATTGAAAAAATAGAATAACTTCATATCCAATTCTGAATTGCATTGAAAAGATACAACTACTTACAATTTGATTTTCTGAAGTTGCAATGGAAATATAAAAAAGATTTAGATTCGATTCTGAAATTGTATTGAAGAGATAGATGAATTCCAGATACCGGTAGGTAAATTTTACAAACAGAAAAGGGCCAAAACTGCCCCTGAAGTATCGGAATTGGTAAAAATATAGCTCTTCGTCCACTTATTTGAATAAAAATACTCCTACCGTAATTTTTTGACTCAACATTACCTTTATTACTAATATAAAATTCTAGTAAAAAAAGAAAATTTAATTAATATCTACGTGTGATCGTTCTATTGGCCTAACTTGAACTTCAACCAAAATATAATTAAACTCACCAGTAACCCGTCCGAATATAGACCCACTCTAATTTTAAAACACAACTCTCTCTCTGCCTCCTCTCTCTCTCTCTCTCTCTCTCTCTCTCTCTCTCTCTCTCTCTCTCTCTCTCTCTCTCTCCTCGTTGGTACTTGGGCGGAATCCACCAGTAGATCTGTCGGAAATAGCAATGAATACAACAACCCATCTCACTTGCAAATTATGGATAGAAAATCCCTTTTTACTAGATTTAGCATAGTAATCTAATCGAAACAATTGAATCCATGATAACAAAAATGATTTCAAAAGAAGAAAACAAATACTAGTGAAGAAATTATCTAAAAGATTGCCAACTATTATTAGTACATCATATGAACCCAATGTGTATGAAATGTGATAATTGCACAAATACTCATTACAAAGAGTAGAACAATTTACATATTAATATATCAAATAGCGAAATAAATTAAAAATAAAAATACTCATTACATAAACAGTAGAAAAATTAAAATAAATCCTCAGATTTTTACAAAGGAAGACAAAAATTAATGAAGAAAACATCAGAAATTTAAAACTAAAAATAAACTACAATGAAGAATACCCATTACATAAACGAAAAGAATCTAAAATATTTGCATAAAGAAGAATATGATACTTCCTCCTATCTTCCATAAAAACTTATTCTAACAGAGTACTTAATTTTGGGGTTGTCTCATGAATAATCATTGTCACACCTCCTTTTTCTGAAGATAAGGAGTTTTTTCAATTAAAGTGACATTATTCGAAATGAGATTACTTATTTAATTAGAGTCGCCACTTGGAATAATTATTATGGTGTCCCAAGTTATCGATTTATTTTAAAACCCCAAATCGAGGAAATTTACTCTATTTATGGTCCGCGAACACAGAAGATCGGGTAAGGAATTATGTTAACCCGGAAGAGGGTGTGAGACACTCCCGAGTTCCGTGATTTTAGTACGGTCGTTTTACAATTACACTTGGCTTAATAATCTGAATTATTACATATTTATAAACCTTTTATGTGTTGCGCTTCTGTACCGCCTTTAATTATTTTAAATAATTATGAAATTTATTTAAACAAGTCGTGGTGTCGCGCACTGGTTATTTTGTACACATCCTAAATCATGCCACATGAAACATACTCGTGATTCACAACATGTTTATTTTAATTATTTGAAGTTGGGGTCAAGTCGCGTGAACGCGCACTTGACTTTGGAATTAGGTATTATGACTATTCCACGAGAACCGTACCCATATTTACAATGATTTATTAATAAACGCACCTAAAACAAGCTACGGATGTTTATAAGTGTTCATTTCCTACGTTTAAGATTTTTTGAATGTCATGAGTTATGGTAAAGGAATTGTTGGAGTCAAAAGTTGATTCATTCATACGGACAGAGAAACTTAGTATGTTTAAATTAATTCAAGTGCTTGGTGATGATGTTAGTCTACTGGTTCACTAATGGGAATTTCATTGAAGTCCACATATTTGGATTACCATGAGATGAAGAAACATAAAGCAATTAAATATTCCAATTATGGGTTTCAACAAGTAAATATTAGGGTTATTAGCCTATTTATTATTATTATCCTACGTTAAAGTGAGCAACAAGTCTGTTACGGACCTTGAAATTGTTGGGTTGCATTCATTTAATATACTCAAAATGGGTAACAATTGCACGAGGCGCCCTATTTGGTCGTTTTCATTTAATCTATATCCACTTTTAAAAAAATATTTTAACTTGTACCCACTTTTTAAATAACTTCAGGCCTCTGTCTCTTCCTCCTTCGTTTTCTGAATGCTGAAACTTGAAATATTGTTATGCGTTCTAACCTGATGATTCATATATATCTGCTTGTCCCATTATGTTTAGTTTGGTCTTATTCACAATAATTTAACCTCTTAGATATTTTAGCTTTAGATGCACATTGATTTTTGGTTCTAATTTATCTGTAGTAATTTGTTTTCATGTCGAAAATATTTTTCTTTCTTTAATTTTTGAAATGAACAGTATCAATCGCTGCTAATCATGATCTATTAAATTCATTATTGTTTAGTACTATTTCGTTTATGTACAATATGTTCTTTTGTTGAATTCTTTTTTTGAAAGATTATCTTCCTCATTTCCGTGTGAAGACTTAGAACTTCAACTCTAAGAAAGCTAAAATTCAGCAAATATAAACAAAAATTTCAGCTCCTAGAATGCTGAAATTCAGCAAATACAAAACAAACTTCAACCCTAGAATGCTGAAGTTCAGCAATTACAAAACAAACTTCAGCTCCTAAAATGCTGAAGTTCAGCAATTACAAAATAAACTTCAGATCCTAGAATACTGAAGTTCAGCAATTACAAAACAACAACTTCAGCCAAAATATGCTGTAGTTTTATTGAGCTGAAATTTGCCATTGCACTATGAACTGAAATTTGCATGATTACCTTTGCAAGTTAGGCCAAACTTCAGGCAAAAATATCTGAATTTTTTCTACACTTCAGGCAAAACATTCTGAAGTTCAAATTTCAGACATAAATTTTTGCTACTTCAGGCCCGTATGTCTGAAGTTACCCAAAATGTGGTTACGCTTGCAATTATTTTTGCAAAGCGGGTATAAGTTAAAAGTTGACCCAAAAACTAGGTATAGATGCAAATGCCCCTCAAAATGGACCTCTAACACGTCACATGTGAGTGTGAAAATGGGCCTCAGGTAAAGGCCCAAACTGTCTCTAAACTTTTTAAGAATCAAAACAATGCCATAGGCTATTTGAAAGAGCCCACAATTGTACTGAATTAGAGGTCAAGAGCCTTCGTGACTCCATTTTAATTATCAGACTTGCTGTGCTGACTATTCAGGCCCAATAACCTCTAAAAACAGCAATACAATAGTTTCAAGCTAACGATTTTCACATACAATTGAAAGGAAAGGAAGACATTCACACTAGTCTAAGCATGAATTCATATTATTCAATATTTAAATTTATATCACCAATTTAATAAATACATAAACTCCAAACTTATAATAATCAACTTTTGATAAAATTTACACAACTTGAACGAGAATAGGAAATGGAATAAGTACTTATAGAAAATCTCCCTTAGTTTTAAATCGGCACGTAATAGATTAGCAATATCCTGTGAGCATTCTTGAAGCTCCATTTCTCGTATATGCTTCTCAACAAAATTCTATCATTTGAACTCATGCCACGTAAATAAGGTGAGTGAATATTCAATTCCATTTTCTAGACAAGGAAGAAAAGAGGAACATCATGTCCGATTGATAATTTTAAAACATACTAGAATAACATTACAACATTTAAATAAGATGAATGTCTACATAACTTGCAGAATTTGAAACAAAGAGAGATTCACATAATCCTCATTCAATCAAATGTAGTGTTTACATTATTCAAACCAGAAGTAGTACCTGATTATAGCAGAACCAAACAAAATAGAAAATAAATCTCTGAAGTTGGAAGGAAGTAACAGCTAATCGCAGGAAGAAATAAAAGAATCAGTCCCAGTGAAGAGCAAAAGGCTAAAGATGAAGCCAAGCTAAAAAACAGCAGACGCAGCAGCATAAACAGCAAAAACAACTTTAAATCCACTCCCAAAAATCCAACGAGAACTCAGAAACTAATGAAACAGTGCAAATAAATTCAAAATCTTTTTTCCTTTGATTTTTCTAGATCTAATTTCGAATTTCAAAGTGTTTTCTGTGAGAGAATTAGTGAGGATGAATGTAGATGAAAATTAGTATTGTGGTGTATGTGTGTGTGTGAAAATGCAGAGTGAGAGTGAGTTTTTGAGAGAATCCAAAATTGTGTCAGCCCTAAAAATAGGGGAAAGGCAACTTTCTAATAACAGATTTTGGTACAATTGTTTCATTCATATATATATTTTTTCTTTTTAATCCCTTATCTTTCTGTATTTTCTCAGAAGCCCCAAATTTGACCTAATTTTCTTTGTCTTATTGCATTTTAGTCCCTACTACTCTCTTCTAGAATATTTATGTTGTTAATCAGAAAAGATTCTACATGTTAATTTCCTAAACTAACCTCTTATTTTTTGTATTTTACCACTTTAATATTATCTCTTCTTTTACCTTACCAATACTTAAAGACTTGGGCCATTTGACCACCGGGCCCATACCTAAACTCATCTACTGAACTTCAACCTAATGGGTCTGCCTGTCAAACAAGACAGACCCCAACCAAACAAAAGCAATACCAACTCAAACGGAAGTAGCAGTAACATAACCAAACGAAAACATTCCAAACAAAAATCAGTTGAACTTAAAAAAAATACTAATGAACTAATTTAAACTTACAATTAAACACTACTCTAAATCATGCAAATACAGAGTTAATGGTGATTAAGTCCTAACATGATAAACATATGAAAGAACAACTAAAAAGTTCAGTGTAAAAGAAGAGGAATTATTAATCAAAAAGTCAAGGAGTGGGGATTACCTAATTAAGCTCAAAGGAAGCGATATAAAAGATTTCCGGAAGACTCTGGCCGGTCAACAACCAGTTGACCAAAACTCGGCCATCAATAATCGGACTAAACCTTACATCAATTGATAGCTCTTGTTAAAAGCATTCCATTGATGTAAGTTTTGAGTGTGAACTAGACGAATCGATCAAGCAACGGAAGAAAGGATTCCTGAGACTTCAGATAAAAAATTTATTGAATTTGGTGGCGCTTTTGGGAGAATTGATGGTGGATTTGGATTAAAGCGATGTTGGAGGCTATAAGGTGATAATTTGGGGGAGTTTGGAGGTTGACCGCCGTTGTTGCACGATTCTGGGGGCGGCGAGGCAGAGAGTGAGAGAGATAAAGAGTGAGGGGGTTTCTAGGGTTAGGGAGGGGGTTTCGGACAGTTAAAAGAAAAGTAGATGATCAGTTCCGGGCCGTTGGATCATATGGAATGGAGGGTGGAGATCAAATGGGGTCAAAATGGCGTCGATTGGGATGTCTGGTGGGAAAAGCCTTTGGGCTAGGTATGGGGCTTGGGGCAGACGAGTTTAAGCAATTGGGTCACCTTTTTTGGCCCAATTCCATTGAATATCAGGCATCCATTTTGTTCCTTGTTTTAAATTATATAAGTAACCACCCTAGTTAGAACTACTCTTTGAAAAATTAGCCTAAACCCAATTTTCTAATTGTTCAACTAACTAAATCACCACTAAAAAAAAAGCTAACTAATTTAAACCTAAAATGCAAAAATGCAATTCATGTTTTTTTAGGACTTTTATTTGACAAATGCACCCAACATGTAATTAAATCCTAAAGTGTAACTAGAATGACATGAATGAAATAAAAGTATTTTTGGTAGTTTCTATGACTTAATATGCTCCTAATAATGCAATTAATCTAAAAATGCAAACAAACAAACGAGAAATAAATCTTTAGAAATTCTATAGAATTCAAAAAATAACTAAAAAAATTTAAATTCTATTTTTCGTTTTGGTTTTTTTAGGAGTGATTTAAGTTTGAGGCAAAAATTAGGTTCTCACAACTGCCCCTCTTTGCTCGAGAACATGAAGAGTTTTCTGACAAAAATAAAGTGAGCAATTATGAACAATTTTTGCCCATTCAAACTCCATAGGAAGCTTCTTTTTTTTTTTTTTGAAATTTTTTTACCGAACCTTGCTTTGGAGGTTGCCTACATATCCTTGGCTATAAAGGAATCAGGTCAGTGTAGTTCTAGAAAGTTTGGTAGCTGGGACTATCAAAAAGCTGTGATTTCACTACTATTGCTGCTTGTTGAACTCCTTATTACACCAAAAATCAAAATTAAAGAAACTAAACAAGTTTATTAGCTATAAGTTACATGATTCCTATCTATAAGTCTTTTGAAGCTTGATCTTGAGTGTTGACTGGTCTTCACGCAAACTCTGATCTGAACCTTGATGCTTGCTAGCTATAGGTGCTGGTTCATTCTTCTATGGCTTCTTCTGATAAAAAATGGAAAATGCAATGCTCGTGACTTCAGTCATGTCTTGAGCAGTCCACAACTTTTCAACGCTTTTGCATTTTGGATTCACTTCCTTCTCCTTTTCTTTTCTTTATTTCAGGATTTATACTTCTCGTTTTGGTCCTCTAGGACCTGTGCCTCGAGGTAAAACTTGCTCAGACACAAAAAACAAACAAATAAACAAAAATATTTCTGCCCCAATTTTCACTAGGAAACTTTCGTGAGTTATTTGTAGCAAAAATTATAAACTACTCAATTATTGAAAGCAATAAAATGTCAGTAATAGTGTACCTTGAGAAAACATGATTCTTTGGCATGGTGTACTCTGATGATCTAAGCGGTGTCTCAACTTAGGATTGGTGTACCTTATGTTGGGAGAATGCGGCTAGGGAATGACGTACCCTATATTAACAATGATTTCAGGGAGTGGTGTACCCTGCATTTAAGATCAAATCAACTAGGGAGTGGTGTACCCTTTGTTGGAGAACACAGCTAGGGATTGGTGTACCCTATACTGGTAAGAAAATGTAATCAGGGGATGGCGCCCTGCGTTTAAGATCAATTGGTAATGATATCAGGGAGTGGTGTACCCTGCATTTAAGCTCAATCAACTAGGGAGTGGTGTGTCCTATATTGGAAAATACAACTAGGGATTGGTGTACCCTATACTGGTAATGAGACTAGGGAGTGGTGTACCATAAGTCTAAAATATCATCAACTAGAGAGTGGTGTACCCTATGTTGGAAAAACACAGCTACGGGTTGGTGTACCATATACTGGTAAGGAGACTAGGGAGTGATGTACCCTATGTCTGAGATATCATAAACTAGAGAGTGGTGTACCCTACATTGGAAAACACAGCTAGGGATTGGTGTACCCTATATTGGTAAGGATACTAGGGAGTGGTGTACTCTATGTCTGGAATGATATTAGGGAGTGGTGTACCCCGCGGTTCAGTTCTATCAATAAAGATATCAGGGAATGGTGTACCTTGCATTCAAGATCAACTAAACTAGGGAGTGGTGTACCCTATGTTGTAAAACACAGCTAGGGATTGGTGTGCCATATACTGAAAATGAGACTAGGGAGTGGTGTACCCTATGTCTAAGAAGGATATGAGAGAGTGGTGTACCCTGTATTTAGATCAACTCAACTAGGGAGTGGTGTACCCTATGTTGGAAAACACAACTAGAGATTTGTGTACCCTATGCTCGTAATGAGACTAGGGAGAGATGTACCCTATGTCTAAGAAAGATATCATCAACTAAGGATTGGTGTACGCTAAGTTGGAAAATGCAGCTAGGGGTTGGTGTACCCTGTACTACCATGATTTGAAAAAAAAATATTTTTTTTTCTTTCTTCTTTTATTTAGAGAATGAGTAAAATGCAGGAAAGAATTGGAGAAGACTTCCCTTTTCGGACATGTTACTGATGCGGAGCTGTTTCTAGCCCCTCCGTAGTTTCTTTTTGGTTGCACCTGCTTCTTGCAAGGTTTCTTTTAGATTGCACTTGTTTCCTGTTTTTCAAACAAAGAACAATTGTTTGTTTGAAATGGTGGTTGGTATTGTGGCCTTGAGTATTTCAGTCACTTGATCTCAGCCCGGCTTCTTTGATTATAATTTTAACTACAACTGGTTGTTTCCTGAATACCGATTGCACTTCTGGCTCCGGAGAACCTTTGGCTTTTCCAAACTTTTCCATGACGGTTGGTCGCGTGGGACTTAACCTTTTTTAACTTTATTTTGCCTTTATAGGCCTTTCACTTCTGACTTCTTTCTTCTAATTTTAATTTAAGAGAATTGGGGAACCCTTGGCTTTTCAAACCTTGACAAGACGATTAGCCACGTGGGACTCAACCTTTTCAACTTCATTTTGCTCTTGTAGCCTTCAATTTGATGTTCTTCTTTCAAGAGTTTTCAATTTCGAAGCATCAGCCACCATGGCCACACGAGGTCGATTTGATGCCCCTGCCGAGGCTGGGTGCCTTTTGAATATCAGATTGTGTCAATGAAAGCCCTGTAAATCAGTCTTGCCATCTCATCTTTGTCTTAGTTTTTGGAACAAAGTTAGTACGAAATGGATTCAAAGGAAAACAAACAATGGAATGGAGAATGAGTTTAACCAAGAGGTATCCCTTTCGCGGAAAGGAAAGAAGGACTTATCTGGAGTACATGCGAACTTCAATGAACATGACATGCTTTTTGGATTGGATGCATGATCTATGTACACCGTCCGACTCTCATAAATTCATCACAACTTTTGCCTCAAAACTGAGAAACCTTGCACATGACTGTGTCGATGCCAATGGCAGTGAGGATCCTCTTTTCTATCAGTGGCGCTCTTTGTGGGTTTTCACCAGTTGACCTCTCTCATTTCTCTTCTCACCATCGCCTTATAGTGCTATTTTCGAGTTTTCACTAACAAGACACTCTCATTTTAGTTTCATTACTCACCATCGCCTTACGGTGCCTGTAAGGGTTTTTACCAATAAGACTCTCTCATTTTATTTCTCTTATTTTAGTTGCATCAGATCCAAGTAACTGTATCCTCCAATTTTGAACATCTTTGTCGATTGATCGGAAGGACTTGAAAAGTATTTGGGTAAAAACAATTTGTGTTAAATTACAACTTTTGAAACATTTCAGGCGAAACCATCGCCGAACCATTGTAACAACGGCCCCGATTTTCACTTTTTGGGGAATGTGAATTTTTGTTTTGGTATGGATAAACCGCAGAGAGAGGCTGCCTACGTATCCTTTCGGAATCAACTCGAACGTAGTTCAATTACGTGAACTTTGTTTTTGATTTTCTTTTTGTTTGTTTTTCAATAATAACTTTTAGGTTCCAAAGAGGGTAATCAAAGAAAGGGAACCGGATCAAAGGGTTTGCAAAGGGTTAATAGTATTTGGGTAGCGAGAAAGAAATCCTTCGTCATCCAAAACAGAGAATGTTAAAGCTGGTAAAGTGTTAAACATAATACCTTTTAACCGCATCTGCATTGATAGCTATCTCAGGGACATTTCCTTCGATGTATCCCAAATACAACGCTCCATTGGGTAGCACTCTTGTTACGATGTATGGACCTTTCCAATTCGCAGCAAAATTTCCTTTAGCTTCTTCATGATGCGTGAGAATACGTCTCAGAACGAGTTTTCCCACTTCACATTTCTTGGGGCGCACTTTCTTATTATAGGCACGGGACATTCTTTGTTGATACAACTGCCTATGGAAAATTGTGGCCATTCGCTTTTCATGAATCATAGTTAATTTTTCCAACCTAGTTTTGACCCATTCATCATCCTCGATCAGCTTCAAGAATAATCCGAAGAGAGGGAATCTCAACTTCTGGGGGTATCATGGCTTCAGTGCCATAAACCAATAAGTAGGGAGTGGCCCCAATGGCCCCAACTGATGTGCGCACGGTTGTGTGATATCCCAATAGTGCAAAAGGCAACTTTTCATGCCATTGTCTGGAACCTTGAACCATTTTCCTGAGGATCTTCTTGATGTTCTTATTTTCCGCTTCAACGACGGCATTAGCTTTGGGCCGATAAGGGTAGAATTATGATGCATAATTTTAAATTATTCACATACCTCCCTCATCAAGTGGCTGTTCAAATTTGCAGCATTGTCCGTAATGATAGTTTTAGGAATATCAAAATGACAAATAATGTTGGAATGCACGAAGTCCACCACTGCCTTCTTAGTGACGACTTTGAAAGTGATTGCTTCGACCTACTTTATGAAATAATCAATGGCAACCAAGATGAATCTGTGCCCATTTGAAGCTTTTGGATCGATTGGCATAATAACATTCATGCCCCAGGCAACAAACGGCTAAGGCGCTGACATAGGATGTAACTCTGAAGGCAGTGCATGAATCAGGTCACTGTGTATCTGACACTGGTGGTATTTCTGTGCAAAACTAAAACAGTCTTTTTCCTTGGTCATCCAATAATAATCTGCTCGAAGGATTTTCTTTGCAAGGACATACCCGCTCATGTGAGTCCCACATACCCCCGAATGCACTTCGTTCATGATCCTTTCAGCTTCTCGAGAATCTACGCACCTCAACATATTCAGATCTGGAGTTCTTTTGTACAAGATCTCTCCACTCAAAAAGATATTGCTTGCAAGCCTTCTGATAGTTCTCTTTTGATCTCCACTAGCCTGGTCGGGATATTCTTTTATTTTCAAGAATCTTTTGATATCATGACACTATGTCTCACCATATGGCTCCATTTCAATTACGCTACAATAGTCGTGCCTTTCTCAAACTTGAATTTCCAGCAGGTCAATATGAACATTACCCGTACACGACAACATTGAGGCCAAAGTATCTAGTGCATCTGCTAGCTCACTATGGAATCAGGGAATATACTTGAAATCGACAGACATAAACTGTTTACTGAGATCTTGAATATATTGCATGTACGTGATGAGTTTGATGTCTCGAGTTTCCCATTCACCTTGGGCTTGCCGAATGATTAAATCTGAACCCCCAATGATTAATAACTCATGTAAATCTAGATCAACCGCCATATTCATGCCCATGATGTAGCTTTGTATTCGGTAGTATTTTTTGTACAAAAAAACCGAAGTCGGGCTGTGGCCGGATAGTGCTGACCTGTGGGCAAAATTAGAATTTCCCCAATCCCTATGCCTTTGGTATTTACAGCTCTATCAAAGAACATTTTCCAGGCATTGATGTTCTCTCGAATCACTTCAATCGAGTTTACTTCCTCGTATGGAAAATAAGTGCTCAATGGTTGGTATTTGTCATCGATCAGGTTCTCAGCTAGATGATCTGCCAAGGCTTGAGCTTTCATCGCCATGCGAGTGACATAGACAATGTCAAACTTGGTGAGCAGGATCTGACATTTTGCTAACTGTCCAGTGGGCATTGGCTTCTGGAATATATATACTTCAAAGTATCCATCCTGGTTATGAGATATGTTGTTTAAGCCAACAAGTAATGTCTGAGCTTTTGGGTGACCCAAGTTAGGGCTCAACAAGTTCTTTCCGATAAAGTGTACTTGGCTTCATAACTGGTGAACTTCTTGCTCAGATAACATTTGGCTTGTTCTCTCTTCCCCATTACATCGTATTACTCCATGACACAGCCAAAAGAATTTTCCATGAGTAACAAATACAAGAACAAAGGTCTTCCAGGCTCGGGTGGAACCAACACCGGTGGATTTGATAGATACTCTTTGATTTTATCAAACATTTCTTGACACTCATCTGTCCATTTGATTGCCGCGTCTTTCTTCACCATTTTGAATATAGGCTCACAAGTGGTGGTAAGTTGAGCGATGAATCTGCTGATGTAATTCAGTCTCCCTAGCAGACTCATGACCTCCTTCTTGCTTTTCAAAGGTGGCAAATCCCGAATAGACTTTATCTTTGTCGAATCTAATTCGACACCCCTCCGACTGACTATAAACCCCAGGAGTTTCCCAAATAGAACCCCAAATGCATATTTAGGTGGGTTTAATTTTAAGTCGTACCTGCACAGACGCTCAAAGAACTTCCTCAGATCTCGCATATGGTCTTCTTGCATTCTGGATTTAATGATCACATCATCCACATATACCTCAATCTCCTGATGCATCATGTCATGGAAGATGGCAGACATAACTCTCATATAGGTTGCCCCGACGTTTTTCAGACCAAATGGCATGACCCTGTAATAGTAAGTTCCCCAAGGTGTAGTGAAAGAGGTCTTTTCTGCATCTTCTTCATCCATCAGAACTTGGTGATAACCAGCATAACAATCCACGTAATACTGTATCTCGTGTTTAGCACAATTATCAACAAAAATATGGATATTTGGCAATGGAAAGTTGTCCTTGGGACTTGTCTTGTTAAAATCTCGATAATCAACACAAACCCAGGTCTTCCCGTCTTTCTTTAGGACTGGAACCACATTGGCCAACCACGTGGTGTATCGGACCACTCGGATCACACCATCTTTCAATTGTTTCGTGACTTCTTCCTTAATCTTGTCACTGATGTCAGTTTTGAACTTTCTTTGTTTCTTGCTGACATAGGGATAGCCGGGGATAGGTAGGCAGTTTGTGTACCACCGAATCAAGACTCAACCCTGGCATATCATCATAAGACTATGCAAACACGTCTTTAAATTCTAACAAAAATTAGATCAAGTCATCTCTAGTTTTCTCATCAGCGTGAATGCTTATCTTGGTTTCTCGGATCTCTTCTGAATAGATCAAATTAACTAGCTCGATTTTATTTAAGTATGACTTAGGCTTATTCTCAAATTGTTCCAATTCTCAATTTATTTCCCTAAAAGCCTCATCTTTATCATATTCTGGTTCTTGATTCATTATTTCAAAGTTAGACAACATTTTAGGATCTGAGCATGAAGTCCGCAAGCATGTCATGTTATTTAAATCCGCATTATTAGAACTGAAAAGAAAAACATAAGAAAATGGCAAGATCAGAACAAAGGAAAAGAGACATCTATGAACGATGAAATGTTGATTCCCTTTAATTGAATTGAAATATATGAGGGTTTACATCAGAATTAAAAGACATTAAAGTAAAGCATTCAAGTTACACCCTGAAATAACTCGTAATGTAGAAAAGATGGCAAGACTGAACTACCGGGATTCCTGCCTGACGAGGAACATGGTAGCCTCCCAGTTTTGGAGCTTCAAATTTGGTCCCATATACTACACCTCATCACAGCTCGTGCCTTCCCCTGGCTGGATCATGTGGGACTCATTAGCATTTGTTTCAAAACTCCTCAAATATCATTAATTGGTTCAGTCGTGAAGGCCTCTTCTTCTTCCTCCACATAGTTTTGTTTGAAAAATGATCGGGCGAGATGTGGAATAGATTAGGACCCACCCATTTTCTTTGCGGTTGTTAGCCCATGTTCTGTCAGCCTCTGTAGCCCAGAAAACCTAACCCAAAAAACTTCTCATTGACAACCGGAGAAATGGGCTCAGTAGTGCCCTGCAGAGACGCTCTGAGCCCATTTCCTGGCTTGTACCCATTTCTTATCATTTGGGTGAAAGCTATGATGGAAGCATTAGACAAACAAGGTTGTGGTAGTGGGGCCCCTTCTTCAAATTGATCAGCGACCACAATTTCAAAAGCTTGATACATAATGTGCTCACTTCCTTCCCTGGCTTCAAGACATGGGATTGAGGGGTCCCGGTAAATAGATTGCCCGTCTTCTCTATGGATAACGACCTCTTGATTATCATACTCAAACTTGACCATCTGGTGGAGAGTGGAAGGAATAGCTCCGGCAGCATGAATCCATGGTCTACCAAGAAGGAAATTGTACGAGGTTTCCGTGTCCAAGACTTGGAAAGTGACCTCAAAGTCCACCCGACCAATAGTTAAGATTAGATAAATTTCTCCGATTCTGTCTCTCTTGACCCTATCAAAAGCTCGTACACAGAAATTGTTGGCCCGAATTCTTTCTGTACCGATTTTCATTTTCTGGAACATTGAGAGAGGACAAATATCTACTCCAGACCTGCCATCTAGCATCACCCTTTTTCATATAGTAGCCCTCAAATTTAGCAGTCAGGTAGAGGGCTTTGTTGTGGGCAGCTTCCTTTGTAGGCTAATCATCACGGCTGAATCAGATGTTATTGACCTCAAAATATCTTTCGGCCATCATTTCCAATTGTTCGATAGTAGTTTAAACTAGGAAATACACTTCATTCGAAGTTTTGAGGAGCACATTTTGGTGTTCATATGAACTCAACAATAGATATAGGAGTGAGATATGGGAGGGAGTCTTCCGGAGTTGGTCAACTATCAAGTACTCTGAAGTTTTCATTGCTCACGGGTTTCTTGGGTGGCATCTGTTTGTCCCTGTTCTGTTTGGATTTCCTTAGCTCGTCCAGGGTATAGTACCTCCCAGACCGAGTCATTTCTTTCACTTCCCCCATTATTTCTTTCACCCTGTAAGTGACAACTGTCTTGCTATAATTACAAGGGACCGTAGTAGGATATTTCATGCGACTCTCTGGTGCGGGACTAATAACCACAGACTCAGTCAGCCTTGGTGAAATTAATGGCCCCCGCGCCATATGATTTCCCTTCGGTACATACAACCTTGGCACATTCAACGTGACTTTCATTTCATAAAACTTCTTCGGAGTGTTGAGGACAAGTTGTTGTTTTCTTAGGGCTTTTAGAACGTAAAGAACCAAATTCTTGGCAGGTGCCGGCTCAGCTTTTGTTTCAACGGCCTGAGGAACCAGAGTTATTTTCTTTTCGGTTTTGGCCAGTTTTGCCGCTACTTTAGGTCTTGCCTCTGCACTAGCAATGACGATAATGAACTTCAGTGCCGGGTCAAATTCTTTGTCATCACAGATCATACCGCTAACTGACCCATTACTGTAAGCAGGCAATGGATAATTGGTAACATTGGGGACCTTCTCGTCCCTCAGCATAATTATTTTTACTTTAATCGAATCTTCGACTGCCCTCTTGAGGGTCCAAAAATCTTCTGTATCATGACTTACCTGCCCCTGAATGGTATGAACATCTAGCATCGTCCCTATATGTTAGAGACTCGGGATTTGGCCGATTTGGAGCCACAGGTTACAATAAACCCAATTGGATTAAATTCTGGAGAAAACTCGAGTAAGATTCACCAATAGGGGTGAAATTGTTTCTCCGGGGAGGATCTCGGGGGTGTGGATTATATTAGGGTGTATTTTGTGGTGGGCGAGGATTATATAGAGCTTGGTAAGGACGATTATTTCTAGGAGGTGGAGCTCGATTTTGATTGTAGTTTTGTTGGTGGTGTGTATAGGGTTGTTCATTCATCACCGCATATGGAAGAGGCGCCACGGTGAGGGTAGTAATGTTGTGGGGTTCGTGGTGCCATATAAGAATGGTTAAATGATCGGCGAGACCCCCTTGAGCTTGAAGCCATCATGGCTCCCTCTTCTCTCTTTTTGCGATTGGCCAGATCCCCCGAGCAATTTTGGATACCTTGTGAAGTAGTTTTAAGGGCGGCTTGACTCAATATACATCCTGTTTTCAACCCGTTATCAACCATTTTCCCAATATTTATGGCTTTAGTAAATGGTTTTTCCATGACGGACATCATGTTCTAGAAATAACAGCCTCTTGGGCTTGCAAGAAAACCGTGACCATTTTTGTCTCATCCATCGGTGGCTTCACATGGGCGCCTTACTCGCGCCACTTCACAGCATACTCACAGAAAGTTTCCATGGATTTCTTCTTCCAATTAATAGAGAATTTCTTTCTGGATCAATATCCACGTTGTATTGAAATTGGTGGACAAAATATCTAGCAAGTTTATACCACACGTGCCAGGGAGCGATTTCCTAGTCCATGTACCACTTAGAAGCGATTACCACCAGGCTTTCTCCGAAGTATGCCATAAGAAGTTCCTCTTTTCCACCAGCCCTTCTTAGCTGATTGGAGTACCTTTCCAAATGGGCGATCAGGTCTCCGTGCCCGTCGTAGTTTTCAAATTTTGTCATTTTGAAACCAGCTGGAAAATGAACATTTGGATATATGCACAAATAAGAGTAGAAGACACTCTTTTGGCCAGTCAGGCCATACATGTTCTTCAAACTCTGCTCCAAGCTTTTTATTTTCCAAGCCATTTCTTCCTGCTCGGGAGTTTTAACTATTCTTTCTGGTTCAACTAGAAGCTCATACTATGGATGTTGGATGTACAAGTCCTGGTTGATGTAAGTCATATCATGCTAAAATTGGGGACCTTGGAAGGTTAATGTTGGGGGGTTCAAAACATGGCCTAGGCACAATTGGTTACGCCGCGGTGAAGGCAGGCGCTGCGGAGAACAATGCTGGAGGTGCCCCGAAAATCAGTGCCTAGGGGTGAACCACATAAGGCATGCCGGGAAAGTTGGATGACATTGTAGGGTACCTGCATGGGATAAACGGGTTAGTCATAAGGACGTTGGTGGCCCCACCCGACCTTGGGATCAACTCAGGGAATTCAGGAATTGCACTTGGCAGTTCCCTACCATTAGACCAGGCGTCACACATTTCCAACATACGGAGATGCAATATCTTATTATCTTCAATAGTTGTTGATTCAGGTTGTGAAACAGCCGGCGCCGGGCTATCCTCAAGGTTAATAATGTGTAGATTACTTTCAGAGGCTATCAGAACCTTTCCTTTGGATCTTGTGAAATAGGGATGAGAAGCCAGTTTACCAACAAAACCAATCACCTGAAAACGAACATGTCTTGATTGCACGCACAACAACCTTGTTAGTTTTGAAACATTTTAACATGTAGAAAATCGCACGTTGGGATATGATGTTTTATACTTCAATACCACACAAGAGGGGAGGTGATTTGTGTGGCATCCGATTTTTGCATGCACTGATTATAGAAGGAACTGGTTCTTCCAAGTGTTCCTTATACTACTATTGCTAAAATAGTAAAAGCAAAAAGTAAAGAACACAAGTATTTTTACGTGAAAAACATCTCGCTCAAAAGGTGAAAAAATCACGACCTATTACTCAGTAGAGGTCTCCCCAACACTTCACTAAATCACTGAGCCAAAATAGCATTTACAAAACTCTTTGTAAACCTAAGGCTTACCTTTATTCCCGTTGTGGCAACCAACCTCTAACTGTTGTGACAACTTCAAGTTAACTCTAATTTGAATACTTAGAGTACCTAATACAATTGCCATTAGATAAAGCTGAAAGGTAGAATTTGAAAAGCCCTACTATAATTGAACTAGAATAAAAGACAGATACTTGGAACTGATTCTTCTATCTGGTTCATATAGCTTCAGGTTCCCACACTTGAATCACACAAGAATTGTTTGCAAAATGCCTTGCAATTTTGCTCTCAACTCAGGTTTAACTTCAGCGTTTGTGCATCCTTGTAGAATGAAAACATCCTGCAATATATAAAGTTAGTATAATAAGAATAACTAGAGTTCTAATGCTATACTCTTCCTTGGCGGAAGAGTTCTAGTTATCTTCAACTTCTAACTCCTCTCTTATCTTGGATAAAGTTCTTTTCTAGTAAAGAGTCCTTATCCTTATCATTTATAAAACCTTTTCGATCAGGAGATATCAGATATAATAATTTAAGCTTATCTTCTTCACGTGCATCCCTTATGCTCGAATCTGCCTGTGTCTGTGTACACTATGCATGTACCTGGTTTATGCTTGAGTTCCTTTGTCAATCATCAAAACAAACTTCACTTGGGCTAACAAACTCCCCATTTTTTATGATGAGAAACTATGTGCTTTTCATAAGCATAGGCCCTGTGTCAACTTATCTTAACATCAACAAAATGTTAGAACACTTTTCATTTTAAAGTCACAAATCATCAAGGACCAGGTTCATTAAGTTATAAACATCACAGTCCAAAGTAAAAAGCACAACCTGTCTTCCCCCTTTTGGCATCATAAAAACGTTGCATAATTATGGTAGATAACCAAATTTTAATAGAAATTACTCATGGCTTCTAGGGCTACTTCAAATGAAATTATGGAGTCAAGCATCATTTATCAATCTAATAATTATAGTCAACTAAGAAGCATCAACAAACAGTTAGTGTGACGCCCCAAACTCGGGGAGCGCGACCGGCACTCAACCGAGAGAACCCGGCCGAGCAAGCCTGTTAGATTTTCTTCTACCCAAACTCATCCATGAATAAAGGGATATGTACTCCATTAATCAAACGTTGAAAAGATTTCATTAGCAACTCCCATTTCATTTCCATAGAGAGTGACTGCTAACGAGGACCAAAGCTGCCTGATGATGAACCATCTGCATCCATTGAATATGCGCCCCCGGCAAAAGGGACGTTAGTACATATGGAATAGTACTAGTATGTAAAGCTAACTGTCCTGTTTCAAAATAGAATACCAGTGTAAGAAAGGGAAACCATAGAAACAACAATCAACAATCAGTGATATTCAAATGCCAAGTTAAAACATAATAATTTCCAAAATATGAGGATAACACTGTGAAGTGATAATCAAAATATGATGATAATATTATTTTTGGTTGGGAGATCTTTAGCACCGATATACCACTGTTCGGAATACCAATGTTCACAATACCAATGTTTATAATACCAATACCACCGTATTTTTAGCACGGAGTCTGATCACGACCCGATCGGCTAGGCCGTCTCATTCGAGACATCAACCACAATCACAATTTCAATTTCAATTTCCAGCACAATCACCACCATATGTGTGGCATGGTGTCCGATCACGACCCGATCGGCTAGGCCATCTCACCACAATGTCGTATGGATCGACATCATCCTTTTCTATCAATCATCTCATCCGAATTAAGGGGAATAATTTTATCACATAAATCTCATCCCAAATAAAGGGAATAATTACAATCCACTCCTACACCGGCACATATAGTTTCGGGGTTAGGTTATTTCAACCTACCCATCCTCGATGACTATCGATACTCCTAAAAATATTTTTGATTTGCTTACAAAGGAAACAACAATACAAATGCATTTACCTCATAACCTTTCATACCGTATATAGCCTCATTAGCACTTTCAACAACTTTCAACATCATTATTTCATTGGCTCTCTTGGCGATACATATGATTCTTCATTCATGGCACAATGGTCATATTTCATATTCCACACTTTCATTTCTTCCCTTTCATGGATCATCATCATAATTATCAACAAATAGAATATTCCAGAAATCACAACTTTAGGTTCATTAGTAATGAAGG